>NW_016814438.1:2656410-2802798 GCF_001698545.2 Rhinopithecus bieti
AAAAAAAAAAAAAAAAAAAAATACGGTTTATAGTTCATGTGGTTTCCTTGAACCAATAAGACCCTTCCTAAATCCATTCCAGAGATTATTATTTTGGGTTTCATTTTCTTCTTAGAGAGCCCTCTAAGAATCTCTCCCTGCAAGATGACTCAAGTTCACACCAATGTTTCTCTGCTTTGATCCTCAGTAAAACTTGTTGGACTTCACAGTTCATTCTTTTAGAATCTAATCTCTAATTGTTTCAAGTATGCATTGCTTATCTCTTCGATTAAATCAATTAGATTGTAAAATTCCTGCAGCCAGGATCACATCTTTTACTTGCTTTAGACCTTTAACATTGTTGTCTGCTGGGGGCACATTACATGAGTATCATTACTCATTTATTGATTGACCAAATTAATAGAATCACTTCTTAACATAGTTTTCCTCCTTGAAGATCATTTTATCCTAGAAACCATTCTTTATTTCAACATGGACGTTTTTCCACCAAGAAAACCATATAGTACTTTAAAACATCCAAGTCTATCATATAATCTTCTTTGAGTTATTCATACTTCAGAAATGTGCTGAATTTTTTGCTATCACTTCATGACTTTCTCCAATTGTGAGGCTACTAATTTAATTATATTATTTTATAATTGCTAAAATACAAGTTAGGCCAAAAAGATCTTGCTGTGGTAACTGTGCATGGACTCTGTCTGAGAGGCCCACCCCTAACATTTGTAATAGTGGGACCAGATGATACATAGCAGCCTGTATATCATGTGTCTAAATATTTCAAAGTCAGGTATCAAACTGTCAAACTTTTAGAAAAAAAAAATAAGTATGTTCTCTTTTTGCTATCTTGACAAGTTTTCTTCCTAGTTATTTCTTCTCTGAATTTCAGTGTTGTATTTTCTATTTCTATCTTGACCTTAACTTGTACTCATTCTCAAAGTCCTAAAAGATTAAAAAAAACCAAAGTGACTGTATTCAAAGTGTTCAAATATATCTTCCATCAAAAAATGTAAAGTAAATTCAAAAACTGGAAAATTCCCATTATTTAATGTTTGAAAGGTATTTTTCTAAAATATTCAAAATAATCTCTCCTGATCCTTTTGTAGTTCATGAGTGTAATGATTGAGTGTTCATGCACATGTATGAGATATGCCACCCTTGTACCTTGTTACATTGTTGTCACATTACCCGTTTGACATGAAAAAAAAGAAACAAAAGAAGAAGAATCTCCCTAAAATTTCTGAAGAGGAAAACAAATTATAATCATTAAATATCAACTTCTTTTCAGACTCATCATCTGCTCTGAAAATGTCAAAATTTTAAATCAAAGTAATTAAACAAAATGTTTTAAAATCTATTTGCATCTATTTAAGTATTTTAATAAAATAAAACAATTTTTAATGATCACATTCAATGCCCATTCAGTGGCCAATGTGAAGAAATGGTATCATACTTCATACATGTTATGTATAACCTTCATATACACACACTTGAATAATATAAATTGTTTTATCTTAGAAAATGTTCCTCAGCCACCATATTTAATTATTGCAAATAAAATACTAGTTCACAAGTAGTCAGGAAACAAAAATTAAAACATGAAGAAGGCCAGGCACAGTGGCTCATGCCTGTAATTCCAGCACTTTGGGAGGGCTAGGTGGGTGTATCACTTCAGGTCAGGAGTCTGAGACACCAGCCTGGCCAACATGGCCAAACCCCATCTCCACTAAAAATACAAACATTAGCTGAGTGTGGTGGTGCAGGCCTCCAGCTACACAGGAGGCTGAAGCAGGAGAATCACTTGAACCCGGGAGGCAGAGGTTGCAGTGACCCAAGATCGTGCCACTGCGCTCCAGCCTGGGCGAGAGTGAGACTCAGAAAAAAAAAAAAAAAAAAGAAAATGGATACTTTGTGTGTTGGAAAATGATACTGCATTACACAAAAAACTTTTGCACTCTTGCTAACTGAAAGATCTGAAAAGTTAGTCTGTTCTCCTACCTAGGTGCTTCTGTTACTCACATTCTCCTAAATTGCTCATGTTCATCTTCATATCTTGTGGTGGTATAATCCAGAAGACAGCACAGATGTTGGACACAATTGCCTTTTCATTTAATGACATAGGATAAGAGACATAGAAAAGCATTTTCCTGGGCCTTAAATGCTGTTAAGCATGAGTGGATGCTTAAGAACACACTGTCAATGCTAAGAGCCAGATCTTGAGTATCAGAAGTGCCCATGTGTTGTTAAATAAATTTATTTTTCGGGGGGCCGGGTATGGTGGCTCACGCCTGTAATCCCAGCACTTTGGGAGGCTGAGGCAGGTGGATCACAAGGTCAGGAGATCAAGACCATCCTGGCTAACAAGGTGAAACCCCGTCTCTACTAAAAATACAAAAAAAATCAGCCAGGTGTGGCGGCGGGCGCCTGTAGTCCCAGCTACTCAGGAGGCTGAGACAGCAGAATGGTGTGAACCCGGGAGGTGGAGCTTGCAGTGTCCAGAGATAGCGCCGTGCACTCCAGCCTGGGCAACAGAGTGAGACTCCATCTCAGAAAAAAAAAAAATTATTTTTTGCGTCGTGATGTGTAGGGCCTTCTAAAGCACAGTGCCTAAGACTAGGGCCACTTTGCCCAGCTAGCAAGGTTGTACTATTGTATCAAAAGTTAATCACCAAAAGTCAGAAAATTTTTTCTAGTCTCATGTATTATTTACAGATTAAATAATAATATTATTTTTTTTTTGTGGCAGAGTGTCACTCTGTCACCCAGGCTGGAGTGCAGTGGTGTGATCTCAGCTTACTGCAGCCTCTGTCTCCTAGGTCCTAGCAATTCTCCTGCTTCATCCTCCCAAGTAGGTGGGATTACAGGCATGCACCACCACACCGGCTAATTCTTATATTTTTAGTAGAGACAGGTTTCACCATGTTGGCCAGTCTGGTCTCAAACGCATGACCTCAAGTGATCTGCCCACCTCGGCCTTTCAATGTGTTGAGATTACAGGTGTGAGCCACTGCACCCAGCCCAAATTAAATAATTAAGTTATTCATGGCAATAGAATAATGAGAGTGCAGACTCTAGAGAAATGGCAATTGGGTTCACATCTCAGCTTTGTCACTTAGTTGTGTGACCTTGGGCAAGTTACCCATCTTTCTGTGCCTTAATTTCCTCAACTGTAAAACAGGGATAAAAATAATATCTTGAAGGATGGTTGCTATGCTTAAAAATACCAATCTTACTGAGGAAGGTGCTGAGAACAGTACATGGATCATAGCAAGCTCTACATATGTATTGCTCTTACTGTATGTGCACTCTCCAAAGCATTCTGTAGAACCTAATCCACTCTTGGACATAACACAATAATTAATGATAATTATAATAATTACAGTGTTTGAATACCTCCCATGTGCCAAGCACAGCATTTATATTATTTCATTTAATCCTCGGAACAACCCTGACAGGTAGGCATTAGTCTCAATTCTCAGAGGAAGAAACTGAAATTAAGAAAGGTGAAGTAATCTGCTCAAAAGCACAGATAGTAAGTGACAGAGCTGAGCTTTAAATGGAAGTTTTCTGAATCTTAAACTTGTGCTCTTTCTACTTCATTCTTGGTGGACATACCATGTTGCTTAATCCCAGATTCCTGGTTCTGAGATCCCAGAATACAATGATTCTGTTATTTGTAAAGATGAAAATTACAAATAATTTGTAATCACCAAACTGAACTCTTTGAGGGGACAGATTGTTTCCTTCTGCCCCCCTAGCACCGTGCCTGGAACACAGTAGATAAATAATATTTGTCCAAACAGTGATGATTAATCTGGAGTCAACAATATGCTAGGGAAATGAACAAACTTTTTTTTTTCTTTTTTTTTCTTTTTGAGACAGGGTCTTGCTCTGTCACCTGGGCTGGAGTGCAGGGGCACAATCATCGTTCACCATAATCTGGAACTCCTGGGCTCAGGTGATTCTCCTGCCTCAGCCTCCTAAGTAGCTGGGCCTACAGGAGCACACCATCATGCCCAGCTAATTTTAAAATTTTTATTTTGTAGAGATGGGTTTTCACTGTTTCCTAGTCTGGTCTCGAACTTCTGACCTGAAGCAATCCTCCACCTCAGCCCCCGATAGTGCTGAGATTATAGGTGTGAGCCACTGCACACAACCAAACATAACATTTTGTGAATTGACAGTCTATAGGTTCATTGAGACAGCTGCAGTACTTCCTCTACTTCATGTAACAAATTTTATGATAAGTAATAATTTTCAGCCTGAGCAATATAGTGAGACCCTGTCTCTGAAAACATTTTTCAAAGATAAATAAACCAGGCACAGTTGTGCCTACATACCTGTAGTCCTAGCTACTTGGGAGGCTGAGGTGGGAGGATGGCTTGAGACGAGAAATTTGAGGCTACAGTGAGCTATAATTGTACAATTGCACTACAGCCTAGGTGACAAGGAAGAATCTTGTCTCTTAAAAATAATGATCATCATCATTTTTGAAGTTCAGTTATACTTACGCCCTCTGTTCTTGCTTTGACATTTTTAACCATGACATATAGACCTTGACTCTCCCTTGAATTTTTTGAAATGAAAACCGAGTTTATTCAAATTTCTTCTGCCTTCAACTATTATTCCCATGATCCTTGCTAGAAAACAAATTACAGGATATTTGGAGATGTTTCCTTGTTTAGATTTGAATTGCCTGGGCTATTTTTTTTTCTCGGAAAAATCTCATAGTACACACAGTTTCATACCAGCTTGGAACATGGTTATTTGGCCCATCTGCCATTTTAAATAACATTTAAATTTAGGTTTATATATTTTTAGGGATATGGTGGTGATGCTATAGAGTTTTATTCTGAGAGTTTCAGTTCTTCAGGAGTTCCACAACAAGCAACTTGCATGTAGTCTGAACAATGTCTTTAGATGCATTTCCCAGCAAGTTTTAGGGGAAAAAATTAAACTCCTCAAGTTCATCTCTCTTTTACTTGACCAGAGGAGCAGCAATTTATTTACATTTGAGTTCAGCTTAGGAAAAAAGAGGGAGGGGGTTTCAAGCAAACTCATACAGCTCAAGCGTCTGGCAACTGTTAACCAAAATGATGGTGGAAAGAGAAGACTTGTGTCAGACGAAATCTCAGGTATCTACTTCCTTATCCTTTCTTAGTGATGAAAACTTTATTTTGGCTGGGTTTATAGCCACTCGAAAAGAAAAGAAAAGAAAAGAAAAGAAAAGAAAAGAAAAAAGAAAAGAAAAGAAAAGAAAAGAAAAGAAAAGACCCTTGCAGTTAGGTATGTAGGTATGTGACTAAATTCTAACAAATGAGATGTCATTGAAATTGTTCTTTTGAATTTCCAGGAAGGCTCCTTAAAGGGAAATCATGCAGACAGATCATCTCCATCTCCTTCATTTGGGCTGGAAATAAAACATGATGGCTGAAGCGTGAGTAATGCTTCTGGGCTATTAGGTAGAAGCCATGTGGCAGAGCAATGGGGTAGAAAGATTCTTTGTGCATGATGATCATAAAACTGTTATACCAACTCTGGATGACTTACTTTTGGACTTCTTTTATGTAAGAGAGAAATGAATTTATATATTGTTTAAGGGCACTTACTATTCACTGTTTTCTCTTTCTCATCTATACCCAATTCCAAGAGACAGAAGAATCCATTAGGATCTTCATATATTGTTCTATCTTGGAAAAAGTAAAAAAAAGGATCTGACTATATCTCCATGATACTCTTCACCCCAAATATTACCCTCTTTCCACCTGGCCTATGAAAGCCAAAGACGTCTGGACAGCCTCTTCAAAGAGAGGAAACTTGTCAGTTAATCCTAGTTTATGAATATGATAGCAATTTCTCTTTTTTCTTTTTTCTTTTTTTCTTTTTTTTTTTTTGAGACGGAGTCTCGCTCTGTCGCCCAGGCTGGAGTGCAGTGGCCGGATCTCAGCTCACTGCAAGCTCCGCCTCCCGGGTTCCCGCCATTCTCCTGCCTCAGCCTCCGGAGTAGCTGGGACTACAGGCGCCCGCCACCTCGCCCGGCTAGTTTTTTGTATTTTTTTGGTAGAGACGGGGTTTCACCGTGTGAGCCAGGATGGTCTCGATCTCCTGACCTCGTGATCCGCCCGTCTCGGCCTCCCAAAGTGCTGGGATTACAGGCTTGAGCCACCGCGCCCGGCCGCAATTTCTCAGATAATATGCTGATATTCTCCCAAGATGGACTAATTAAATATTCTAGGTTTTGTGCTGTAAAATTAGCGTAAACGATTTCTCTGTATTCAACACAATTCATTGTTAATTAACTGTTAATTTTTTAGAGTACCAAGAAAGGCAGACTAGCCAAATGTGACTTTTTGACTTTTTTTTTTTTTTTTTTGAGATGGGTTTTCACTCTTGTTTCCCAGGCTGGAGTGTAATGGCATGATCTTGGCTCACTGCACACTCTACCTCCCAGGTTCAAGTGACTGTCCTGCCTCAGCTTCCCAAGTAGCTGGGATTACAGGTGCCCTCCACCACACCCAGCTAATTTTTGTATTTTTAGTAGAGACAGGGTTTCAACATGTTGGTCAGGCTGGTCTCGAACTCCTGACCTAAAGTGATCCGCCCACCTCGGCCTCCACAAAGTGCTGGGATTACAGAGGTGAGCCACTGTGCCCGGCCCCAAATGTGACTTTTTACCTCAAGCATCAAACTATTTTATGCATTGTACCTCACAGCTGTTTCCCCAGAAAGACTAGTTTTCTTTTCAAATATTCTCTCATTTTTACATTCTAACCTCTAAAATGTTTCAATCTGCTATAATATATTGAGTCTTGTAAGGTTATAAATTAATTTATTTTTAAGTTTGATTTTAACCCTGGAAAAGATATTTTACATGATCAATAATGAATAATTAGCAGGGAGGTAGCCAAGAGTAGAGGATGGGAGGAGAAAAGAAAATGAAAAAAAATTAGACTTTAATATAGAAGAAAATTAATCTTTAAGTTTTCTTCCACATTAAACATTTAGGCTAAGTAAATTCTTATAAGGAAAACCAAATGATTTTTAACCAGCAGAAACAAATGTCTGATAAAACCAAAAGACAGGTTTCCTTATGATCTAATAAGGTAATTTTGTCTTCATAATTAGCAAAGTGCTATTGCTAAAATAGCACTTAGGAGATGATGCTCAAATATTCCCCCAATGGGAACATGTACGTGATTCAGAGTGTGAGCAATGACAGCATAGGATAACTTACACATTGCCAAATCGTATCCCTGGGCACCAGATGTGTGTGAATCTTTTACCTACTACCAACTCACGTCTCTAAGATATGTTGACAGACCTATTTGTCATGTCTCTTTAGTCTGCAGTGTGGTGTAATACAAAGAGCACTGGGTCGAAGGTCAGAAATGTTAGAGTTCTAGTTCAGGCTGTAACACTTGTGGCACTGTGCATGTCACTTGACCTTGCTTGGTGTCAGTTTCCTCATCTGTAAACTGAGGTTAATGATACCTACATTACTCGCTTTACATGTCTGTTGTGAAGATCAAATGGTATGTATTTATTAGTGCTTTGGAAATTTTAAAACGTTAAATATTCTATTACTGTAGGTTTTTTCACATATACCTTTGGCCCTACTTAGGGGTCCCCTCCCTTCCTCCCTTCTTCCCTTCCTCCTTTCCTCCCTCCCTCTCTTCTATTCTTTTTTTCTCTCTTGCTCTCTTTCCTATTTATTTATTTATTTATTTATTTATTTATTTATTTATTGAGATGGAGTCTCGCTCTATTGCCCAGGCTGGGGTGCAGTGGCGCCATCTTGGCTCACTGCTTCCTCTGCCTCCCAGGTTCAAGCAATCCTTTTGCTTTCGGCCTCCTGAGTAGCTGAGATTACAGGCATGTGCAACCATGCCTAGCTAATTTTTGTATTTTTTTGTAGAGATGGGGTTTGGCCATGTTGGCCAGGCTGGTATTTCTTTCTTTTTTGTAGGGATAGCATCTTGTTTGTTTTGCCTAGGCTGGTCCAGAACTCCTGGCTTCAAGTGATCTTCCTGCCTTGGCCTTCCAAAATGATTTTTTTTTTTTTTTGAGAAAGAGTCTCACTCTGTCACCCAGGCTGGAGTGCAGTGGCACGATCTTGGCTCACTGCAACCTCTACCTCCTGAGCTCAAGCAATTCTTCTGCCTCAGCCATCTGAGTAACTAAGATTACAGACAGGTGCCAACACCCCCAGCTAATTTTTTTTGTATTTTTGGTAGAGACGGGGTTTCACCATGTTGGTCAGGCTGTTCTCGAACTCCTGACCTCAAGTGATCCACCAGCCTCAGCTTCCCAAAGTGCTGGGATTACAAGCATGAGCCACTATGCCCAGCCCCAAATGTTGAGATTACAGATGTGAGCCACTGTGCCCAGCTACTTCTGACATTTCTTTTCCTCAAAATCTCTTTGAAAATTAGAACCCAGTCTAGGAGATCTCTCAGTGAGCTCTCTCAAGAGCATATCAGAACCTTTTGAGCCTCTATCTGTAAATGAGAAGTTGGAATAGATTAATAGGCCCAAATTTTATTTTGAAGCAGAACATTTTTTAATAAACTTCCTCTGAAGATCAGCAGGTGAAATGGACAGAAGCGGGTTTGCTCTTGGTTGAGATGGTTGAAGCTGGGATGAGGAGAACTCAGAGTCCTACCTAATTAGTCTTCTTTCCCCCACTATATTCCTAGCTCTCTTTTAGGCAGCCACTGAGGCTCCTCACAACAAACCTCAGATCCTTCCCACTCTAATCTTCTACAGTGTTGATGGTATGATTCTAGCCCTTATGTTTCTATCATTCTTCAAGCAAATTCTATTATAAAGCAGTAAAGAAGAGCTGTAAAATATTATAGATGGACAGATGTCTTGGCCTCTCCAATGACTTAAATACTAGGTAGTCCATCATTCCATCATCTGAATCATTCTGAACTCTTGTTAGTCACCCAACAAATTTGTTGAAATGTAGCCAAATCAATCAAACCAGATAGGTACCAAATTTCTTGAGCTAGAAGACGACTTTAACAAGAATGTAAAATATCTCCAAAGCTCTCATGGAGTAGGAACTCTGCTTGAAACTATAAAATATCGAATAAGCAATTCTCCAAGTTCTTCTCCACTAAATATACAGCAATACTGCAGGCTCTTTGAATCTCTTTTAAGTAGGAATGATTCAGAGATTAAGAAGCCATTTATAATAAAGCAAACAATGCAATGCCATTTCTCAGTGGCCCAAACAAGAGAGATTGTTTTGGGAAGTTGGCTCCAGAATACACAGATCACGTAATTGCAGTGTCAGAGCTGGAAATGATGTTAGAGAGTAACCAATCTATTTTACATATGACAAATATGAAGTTCAGAAAGACTGTGAGTGAGCTGTCCAAGATTAGGGATGCATTCAAGCTTCATTAAATAAGTATTAACTGAGTGCTATGTGCTGGGTGATAGGGATAAGAAGGCAAATAAAACATGATCTTTGTCCACATAGTGGAAGAAGACAAATAAGTGAATAATTGCAGTTAGACTGTTGCATAACTGGGACTCCAATTCTGTGTCCAAGTTCATAATCAAAGGTCTATCCCACTACCTTATACTGCCTCACAACTAAAAAGCTTGAGAAATTAGTAGTGGGGAACCATGGTCAATATATCCAGAGATATGTTTATGTCAACTAAGCCTTGGTCTTTGGGGTGCCCAGGTACTTATCCACCTTTCTTGAGGACCTGTGAATAATAAAGAAGACTCTATTCTTATATGAAAGGAAATTCTTACAAAGATTTTTTGCCAGTACTTATAAGGACTTCTTAGATCATTGAGGAAACCATGAATGGTAAAGGCTTACAAATCAAAGTAATAATAGTATAACCTTTGCTCTGACTTTTTAAGAAGTTACCACCAAGGTCAAAGTCATGAAAAATTATATTACCTACTGGCACACTTTTCAACCTACTTAAGTAAGAGAATGACATTTTAATTAGCTGTCTGCGAATGTTTCTTTTTCCTTAGTATATAAAATATTGAAGAAATATACAAATATTTCAAAGATCTGTACCATCATCCAGAAAGAACAACAAACGCAAAAGCCAAACAACAGCCTGGGCAACATAGTGAGACCCTGTCCACCCTCACCCTCATCAGCTGTCCATTCAATAAAAAATGAGCAACTTTATGAAGAGATATTATGCATATAAATTAATTACAATAGAATGTAAGTGTGCACTCACATTTTTATGAAAAAATGCATCTATGCATAAAAGCACATTTGGAAGACTACACATTGAAACATTAAGAATAAGAAAAACCTTTAAGCAAAATATAAACAAATACATAACAGTTTTATAGAATACATACACAATAAAAGTAAAAAGAGCTGAGCTTGGTGATGTGTGCCTGCAGTCCCAGCTACTGCAGAGGCCAAGGCAGGAGGATTGTTTGTGACCAGGAGTTCAAGTCTGTAGCATGCCTGTGAATAGCCAGCGTTCTCCAACCTGAGCAGAATAGCAAGTGCTCATCTCAAAAAAGAAAAAAAAAAAAAGAAAAGTAACCAAAATCCTTTATTTAAAACTCTTATGTATAATTTTTGTATTTTGTAATGTCCCTGGAATGGAAAAAAATTCCCAAATCCAACCATTGAGAGTATAGTTGAGAATTGTTAGTGACTGTGTTCAGACTTTTCATATGACTGGTAGTTTCAGACCTTCCCAAAACAATACATATCAAATATTTAAGTTATGGAAATTATCATCAATGTTACTTACCGAATGTCAAAAGAAGAGAAATAGTCACCAACAAGAATCTATAATGTAGTTAATTAGGCAAAATATTTATTTAATTGAACCAACATTTGAGTACCCTTCACATACATAGTTTTATCCTGGAAAAAAATGTAGAAGTGTACTAGCTAAAACAAAAAGGATAACTTAGTAGGAAACAACTAAGGAATAATGTGAAAGCAACTTATAAACAAATATATGGTGGTATAATCTAGATTCTAGATAATGTCTAATGTCTGATTTAATAACCCTAAAGCATGTTCATCTCAAACTACAGTGGATGAGAGCAAAATAAACAATTAGCTTTTTGGGGTGGCACTGACACAAGATAGACATAAACATATGCACAAACTTATAGGAAGTTCTGAAACAGAGCATCAGCCACTGTGTGGTAGGTATGCCCTACGGCAATCAAGAACAGCCTCGCTCTTTTTAACGAAAATTATCTATAAGTCACCAGCAATTGCCATTGCTCTAGCTGATCACAGGGCTCGGAGGCACAACTGAAAACAATGAATCAACAGAACAGTTAGTAGCTATGTTCAGGCCATAAGGACAGTAGCTGGCTCCTAGTAAGAGCTTAGTAAATGCTCTCTGTTGAATAATCATTCGTTTTTAAAGAGCTGCTGGTGATACACTAGTCTATCCAACTCTTCTCACACCTTTTCCTCTTCATTTTCTCACTTCTGTGGGTCCCTGTCATATACAGCGCACCAAGAGAATCATCATCCACAATGTCATCTTTGAAGGAAATAGAAAATTTGTATCTGGATGCCAAACACTTAAAAATACGAAGGTTTCTGAACCTAAAAGGTACAATTAGCTAGAGGTCCATCAGAAAAAAAAGAAAGAGTAAAAAAGCAATTTGGGTTCAAATCAGAAGAGATTTTTGTGTTGTTTTAATGCGTAATATTTCAAGCTTTGTCTCTATGAAGCTTAGAGATTTGCTAACAGCATATTAAAATGAAGCTAACTGGTTAACTCACAAGTCAAGTCTTGTAGGTATAAACTATTATTATTTTAATTGTTACAGTTAATTATTATAATAAACGCTCATATAGCACTCTATATTACTAAAATGCTTTATAATATTCTTGGCTCTTATTCTTCTAATACTAAATTAGTTAAAACTAAAAGCAATTATTTTTTATACACTAATGAGAATGAAATTTGACTGCTTTGTGGAATCTACAGAGAAAAAGACAGGTGGACTTAAAGTTTAGATATTTAGTGTAAATTTTAATTAAAATATTTAACTGGGTAATTTAACTAGGAGCATAAGAAGTTGTACACATTAAAAAATTCATTTATTAAAATATTATTTTATTTTGAATTTTGCTTATAATTATAGAACATAACAGATACTGCTAGTCTATATCAGTGTTTTTGCAACTTTTCTCATGGTATGAATCATAAGGAGTGTTTGTTAAAAATATAGTTCCTTAGCTTCCAAGTCTTGGAATTTCTGAATCATCAAGTCTGCAACGAGACCAAGGAAATTGTATTTTTAACAAATACCATAAGAAATTCTTATTATTGGGGAAATTTGGGAAACAGTCATTTCCGTGAACTAGTATCCAATTCTCTGGCCCCATAGAAACTGGGAACATAAAAATTTTACTTGTATCTTCAATCTTTCACCCACTAGGCTCAAGAGTTTTGACATCTCTTTTGATCTTCATAGCATTCCATAAGATAGAGAGTGTTACCATTTCCAGGAATCAAACTCTGAAAGTTTGAATAACTAGACCAACAGAAAAGTTGAATAACTAGACCAAGGTCTCAAAGCCATGTCTACTTGGCTCCAAAAGCTGTGCTGCATCAGTACAGTGTATTTTCTTCTGTACGTTGCCAAATCTTGCATCTCAGACAAAAAAAAGAAAAAGGAGAGATAAAGAAGAAAGCATAATTCCAGTAAGTGCACTCCAGATTTTCAAGAGGTTATTGCATATATACAGCAAATTAAAAAGTTAAATCCACCTTAAAAGTCTCCAGTTGATATGTAAAATTGTTTTAAAAGACTCATGTAGAAGTCCCAGGGGAAGATTAGGAATGGTCACAAAATAGATTGAAGATTATAGTTAATTCTATATTAGTGTTGAGGTAGATGTTATTTTTGTTAGGAAGAGCCCCTTTTGGTTAAGGAAATAGAGAAAAGAGTAGGTCTTGATATTTGATGGGATCTAGTATATTATTTCTCTAAAGCTGGCAATTCAAACTATAAGGTCATTCTTTTTCGGTAAGTGCAACTCTTAATCTTGACTGGAAAAAAAACTAAGAAAATCATGCACAGTACATATGTCCAACTTCTTGTTCTACCTTGATGCTGAGAAGGGAAATCTTTCAAAGTCTTTTGATAAGTATGCCTAGTTATAAGGATCAGGTTGTCATGTACAAATGCAAGAAATAATTCACCTGAGTCAAGCTAACGTTTTCAGAGAATGCAAGCTGAGTTGAGCTAGTTTTTGTGCAGAACACAGGCTCTAATATTACCTTGAGAGACCCAGCAAACAAAACCTTCAGGCTTTTGATGCAGAAATGGGACAGACAATCTGTGACAAGAAAAGGGGGAATATGTCAGCAGGTTGCTATTGAAATCAACAAATCCCGCCTCCCCCACCCACACACCCTTTTATTTTGTGGTATTGGTTTAATGTAGACAATGGTGATTATTTTTTAAATTTCATTACAGGATGTGGCAGCTTCCTTGGCTTTCAAAAAATTCTACTTCCTCCATTTGTTTCTATCAGTGTGTTACATTTCTGCTTTACAACCATGAAGGGAGGTGGTCTTGGAAACAGACTAGTGTCCATATGCAGCGGGGTGGGGTTGGATTTATGGCTTAGGGGAGATCACAGTTTGGTAACGAGCTTACCCTCAGGGGAGATTCCAGAAAGGTAACAGAGGGATCAAGCAGCAAGAGGACAGTTACAGCTACAAGCCTGTATAGTGAGAAAAGAGTTAAAGGGTCTGATAGGCTGAAAGGATCTTGCTATAAAGCAATTGTCAAAAACCATGGCATTCCATTTCTTCTTATGTAGACATGATACACCAGAAATTAATCTAAGAACTTTGTGTTAGAAAAGCTAAATAATATCCCAGGGAAGAAGTTTCAACATTTGGGAGAAAATGATTTTCAATCACTTTGAAAGTATAATTTGCATATGAAAAACTATCCTATTGATTATATAGCATTCTAGGTCCTAAGAGCTACCATTGTTTTGTTAACCTTGACAGTGTTTGGTGGTCTCTGGTCTGTGGGATGTCTGGCTACTAATTTAATTCTTTTTGCCCCAAGATAATATTATTCTGGTCACTACCACAGTAGCCCAAAGCACATGTTTCCTTTGGTGGGCTGATGTAACTACCAGTGTCTTGGAAGAAAGGCCAAAAGTCAAGAGAAATTGAGGGGCTTTGGGCAGTGGTTAAGCAGCTACTTCATATTTCAAAGGACAGACACTTGAAGTCCACAGTGAACTCCAAGGTATGAGTAGAATAATTCACCTGCTGTATTAGGCCGTTCTCACACTGCTATAATGAAATACCTGAGACTCGGTAATTTTTACCCGGAGGCATGGCGGCATCTGCTCAGCTTCTGGGAAGGCCTCGGGGAACTTATAATCATGGCAGAAGGGGAAGGGGAAGCAGGCACATCTTACATGGCCGGAGTAGGAGCAAGAGAGAGAGTCAGGGGAGGTGCTACACACTTTTAAACAACCAGATCTCACAAGAACTCACTCAGTCACTATCACGAGAACAGCACCAAGGGGATGGTGCTAAACCATTCATGAAAAACCACCCCCATGATCCAGTCACCTCCCACCAGGTCTCACCTCCAACAGTGGGGATTACAATTCAACATGCGATTTGGGTGAGGACAAAGATCCAAACCATATCACCTGCTCACCACCAGCACATCACTCTCATGTTCATTTGCTTTTGCTTTTCCTCTCTTTCACTGCCTATTTTTCTGTTTCTTTGTATGTGTATATCTTGTTTGTTTTCTTTTTTTCCTGTCTCCTCCTCTCCTCCTTTATCAATTGTTTTCCCTTCCCTCTTTGTCTCTTTCTTTGACTTTCTTCTTTTAAAAAAATATAATTAATTAATTTTAATAGACAAATGATAATTGTACATATTAATGGGGTACATAGTGATGTTTCAATACTTACAATGTATAGTGATCAGATCAGTGTAATTAGCATAGCCATCCTCTCAAACATTTATAATTTCTTTGTGTTAGGAACTTTCACCATCTTCCTTCTAGCTATTTGAAACTCTATAATGTATTATTGTTAATTATAGTCATCCTCCACTGCTATAGAACACTAGAACTTGTTCCTCCTATCTAGCTGTGATTTCGTTTCATTTAACAAATCTCTTCCTATCCCTCCCTTCCTCCAACTTTCTTTTACCTCTTCTCCTCTTTATTCACCTCCACTCTCATATCTTTGAAATCAACCAAATATGCAACTTAAATACAGCATTTTAGATATTCATATTTGTAGAAAATAATTTTATACTTGCAGTTCTTAATTTTACAAGCATATAAATTTGTGTATCTCTTTCTTAAAAAAGAATTTAAGACCAACAACTTAAATTTTACTTCTGACAGGATTTTTATTGTTTCCTATAGGTCAGTGAGCCTGAATAGACAAAATGTTTCCTAGCAAAGCCCTCATATTTAATACTATGTGAATTTAAAGTTTTTTAAATCATAATTGTAAAATAAATATTTAATAACTCCTTTACAGGTAGACTTTCTTCTAAATTGTGCTAATTTGGTGGTGTTTTGTTGTATAAATATATTGATTACGTTAACATTAATACAATAATCTAAATATAGCATAATTTTAAAATGAGTTTCTCTATATTTTTTAATTTTTTAATTTTAATTTTGTAGAGATGGGGTTTCGCCATGGTGCCCAGGCTACTCTCGAACTCCTGGGCATAAACAATCCTCTCGCTTCAGCCTCCCAAAGTGTTGGGATTTCAGGCATGAGCCACTATGCCCAGTCGAGTTTTGCCTATATTTAATGTATTTCATTCACTCTTAATTTTGTAGCTGAAAATATTTTTTGAGGAACCTGAAGGTGTAAAGTAAGAATGTTGAAGAAAAGGACCAGTTCTCCAAGGCAGAAGATGCTATTACAAAAAGTAGTATGATTCTTCTAGGCATTGTGTCCCTGAGATCAGGGGCTAAACCAATTTTTTTTTAGCTACTCCCTATCTAACATCTATAAATCTAGGAACCAGAATCTGAAGTGGAAGAGTCTATGTATAGGAAACATGTCATTGTATTATTTCCTCACATGATGCCATCTTCTATCTATGTGCCAAGTGAAAAATGTCACTGGAAATGTTTTTGGCCAAATATAACTCTGTTCTGGGAAACTACTTCCTTCATCAACCACAGGTATCTAGACACATCTTAGAATATACTACAGCTCTCCAAGGAGTGCCCACCATGCTCCTCTGACCCCAAGAATCAACTCTCAGGAAAAAATTGCAAATTAATCAGAAATGCATCTGGACTAGCATGCATGTTGCTTCTTTTTCTGGCAGATCCCTAACCTAGCCAACCAGCTGGATGTGCAGTGTGAGAGAGGGGAATTGGGAGTATCCTGTAATAGCCAAGCAAACTGGCTTTTAGAGATCCCCTTATGATTGTCTCATAGGTCTATCACATTTAACATTTTCAAATCAAAACCCAATCCCCAAAACATGTTCTACACCCAGTCTTTCATATGTCAGTAAATAGCACCACCATACCCCAAGGAGTTCAAGTCAAAACCTAGGACTCTTTCTGGTTTTCTTTTTGCCTTGCTCCCAAAATCCAATTCATCAACAAATCCTAGAGGTTAATCCTCCAAAATAAATCCTGAATTTTACCATCACCACTGATATCATCCTAATCCAAGCCACTATCATCATTTACCTGTACTTTTGCAAAGGATTCCTGTTTTCACTGTTGCCCCTCCATACTCCACCCTCTGTCCAGCATATAGAATCATCTGTTAGAAACAAGTCCATATCTCTCCTTTGCTTATTCCAACCCCATCCATAGCCTCCCACTGTAATTAGAACATAACCAACAGTTTTTCCATACCCTGTGAAACCCTGTATGATCTGGCCTTTCTCCACCTCTACAATCTCACCTCTTACCTTTCACCCTTTCATTCGGTTCATTTTAACTACATTGTACTTTTTCCTCCTATCTCATTAACCTGCACACCAAGCTCATTTGCACTCAGAGCCTTTGGATTGCTATTCCTTCTACCTGATGTGGTTTTCCCCAGGCCTTCTCATAGCTGTCTCCTCATAATCCAAGTTTCAGCTCAGTTATCATCTCCTCAGAGGAGCCTTTCTACCCCACCTCTCCCAATTAAAGTATTTGAGAATTACATAAATTTTAAAAAATTATTTGCATCGATTCCAGCTTTCTTTTATTGGTAAAATTTAAAAAAATAGAATTACGTGCATCCATTTCTTTCTTTCTTTCTTTTTTTTTTTTTTAAGACAGAATCTCACTTTGTCACCCAGGCTGGAGTGCAGTGGCATGATCTCAGCTCACTACAACCTCTGCCTCCCAGCTCAATCAAGTAACTCACATGCCTCAGCCTCCCAAGTAGCTGGGACTGCAGGCGTGCGCCACCTCACCTGGCTAATTTTTGTATTTTGTTTTTAGTAGAGACAGGGTTTCGCCATGTTACCCAGGCTGGTCTCAGACTCCTGGCCCCAAGTGATCTGCCCACCTTGGACTCCCAAAGTGCTGAGATTACAGGCATGAGCCACTACGCCTGGCCGATGTGCATCTACTATTTTGATATTTTAAGTTAAAGTAAAAACAAACGTATAAATAAACAAAATAGTCTCTCTAGTCACTATTATATCACTTTGCTTAGTTTTCTCCATTGAAGCAATTATCTCAAGTTATTTTTTTTGTGTGTCTACTTGTGTATCATGTGTTTCTCACTACAATGTAAGCTACATTAAAGAGGGGATTTGCTTTAGTGACCCCATAACTACCATGCTAACCTCATGTCCTATCATGTATCCCAGCACCTTCAAAGTCTTCTGTACATTGTAGACTCTCAATAAATATTTGTTAAATGAGTAGATTTCAGGTATCCAAGAGACAGGCAGTGTTCTTTTGGCTGATGGTTATATGCATTCACTTGAAAAGAGTGTTGTAACAAAATGTGTTCAAGTTGGGTTTTGTTTGCATATTAAGATACTACTGCCAATACCAATGCATATGGAATGGGTCTTTGATGCAAGTGAGAAATTGCCAACATTCATTTAGAGCCTATTAATAAATGGGCTTTATCCTATAGATTAGTATCCATGTCCCTGTCAACATGGCAGTGGTAAAGTTCACATCAAAGTAAAAATTGAAAAACAAAATTAATGTTGATTTGGATTTAAAAGCTCTGCTTTCAAGGCAGTGGGGAACTGTGGGGAACTGTCTGGAACTGTTGATGCTGCAGGTGAAGCTAAAACATGAGAATGCTATAGGCTGGTTTGTAGCACAGTGAAAACGGAAGAATAAGAGGTAAGGCCAGTTGCCCGGAGACTCCAAATAAGAAACATGGTTATGAGGAAGTGGTTTGGAATTAGGGCTTTGAAAAATAATAGCTGTCATTGATTGAGTGCCTACTATGTGTCAGGCCATTCTCCATAATCCTTACGGAAATTCCTGAGCTAGGTATTATCTCTCCATTTTATAAATGAGTAAGCTGAAGATCAGGAGGTAAAATGACTTACCAAACCATATAGTTATGTAAAAAGTGGAACAATGATTTAAACTAGATTTTTCAAATCCTAAAGCTGACATGCTTTCCACTGTACCACAATGTCTTCCTTTGTACTGGTGCACTCCATTTATTTCTGTGATTCTTGGCACCAATTTTAGGGCTTGGCACAGCATCCTAATGGAATCATGCCTAGCTGGATAGCAAATGCCTCTGCTGCCAGTAGAGGGGCAACTTAAGAGAAAGGTCCAAGCCAAATTGGGTCCAAGAGTTTCTGACTAAGCAGGTTTCAAACCTCCTGCTAACACTTCTTCCTCCTCACTTTCTTTCCCAGCATCCTCCCATAGCTCACCTCTACCTCCGTCCACTGGAGACACCATCCTCCAGGTGCTAATAAGAAAGCTACTCTGGCTATGGAAAAAGGGAAAGAGGCAGCTCAGCAAAATCACTGCTGAGAGCCTGGGCAGGCTTAGGCAAAGTGATCTGAAGAGCTGAAGTGTGCAGCCCACAGAGAGAAATAATTGGGTAAAATGCAAAACTAAAGAAGAGGATAAACCTAAGAGGAAAATCTTCCTGACAGAGATGAATTAGTTATGGAACTAACTCCCCATGGAAGAGATTGGGCTTCATTTCCTGAGGCTCCCTGAGCAGAAAGCATGCTACAGAGAACAAGTAGGGGGGTGGTAGTTAGTGGGGACATCAATGACTAATAGGTGCTTCCCACCTCTGAGTTTTATGAAGATGAA
Organism: Rhinopithecus bieti; assembly: GCF_001698545.2. Taxonomy (NCBI): domain Eukaryota; kingdom Metazoa; phylum Chordata; class Mammalia; order Primates; family Cercopithecidae; genus Rhinopithecus; species Rhinopithecus bieti. Next base: position 2,675,680 of record NW_016814438.1, read on the forward strand.
TGGAGCCTTTTTGAATAGAGAAATAAATGAAAATAGTAACTAAAATGGAGAGATGGGGCTGACTAAAGCATGGCAAAGATAAAGAGGAATGAGGCTGTTGGCCCTCATACTGAGTGTGGAAAATAATTTCTTCCAATTGGAAGATGCAGAGGTGATCAGTTCAGAGGTTTAAATTCAGAGTCCAGGCTCTGCCATTTACTGATTATATGAACCTGAGCAAATTACTTAGTCTTTCCAAGCTACAAAATAGGAATAATGCGCTATTTTTCAGATTATTTCTTACTACAGATTAGGAGTAATGCCATTGAAAAGGTTCTTATGAAGATTAAATGAGACAACTCATGTAAAAAACAGTATCTACTTAGCATGAAGTAAGCACTCAAATGACAATAATTATTATTGGGGCATGACTTCATGTGGAGGGGGAAACATAGCTGGGTAATTATTATCAAGGTCACCATATGGGGATAATTTTCCCTTTGGACTGAATGATGGCGTCTCCTTGGTTTAATTATTTGCTGTGTTGATAGCTCACATCCTCTCTACTGACTTGGCTTTCAGCTCACAGGGAAGATGAAGCCCAAATACAATAGATACCAAGGCAAGCTTGCTGAAGAGCAGCTCAACCCATACTGGTACTCAGAGTCATTCTAAGGATAAAGCCGTCTCTCCATGGAGAAGGGTATTGTACATAGGAGGTAATACTAATGACACCATCCATTTGTTTAGTCTCTTATAGTTTACAAAGCACTCTTGCCTGGGAAGGGTTACTGTCTTCATTTTATAGATGAGGAAACAGAGATTTAGAGAGGTGAAGCAACTTGATTAAGGCTCCATAGATAATTGGTTGTAGGGATTCACTCCCAGGTCCTCTGACGTCATGTGTGGGGCTCTCATACCACAAGATGACAAGATGCTGCAGGGAACATGAAGAGGTAGCAAATTAGGAGGCTAGTTGCTTTCAGTCATAAAAACAGTGAATTTAGGAACAGGAAGAAACTTTCAGATGACCTCATACTGTGGTTTTAGACTGTATCCAAGGGTCTAGTAGGCAGTGGAGGGAGCCAAGCAGGAGGTGGGATCAGCTTTTATCAATTTAAAAAAGAAAAAGAAAGTTGGAAAAACCTAATCTAGTTCAACTGTCTCATTTCCCCAAGAAGGATATTGAGGCCCAGAAGGGTTAAGTAACTTGTCCAAATCAGAGCTAAGACTAGCATAGCACTCAGTCCTCAGTCACCTGCATATTTGATAAGCATGTCATAAATGTCCTCATTCTCCAAATATTTTCCTTTGATTACCTCAAGCAAGTCACATGTAATAATCAAATCATTGAAGAGAAATTAGCTCTGGTGTGAGTCTCTTCTGATGACACCATGTGACCTTGGAATATTCCATTGATCTCTGAACCCTCAGCTTTTCTATAGGTAAAATGGGGATCATAATTTCTGTCTAGATAACTGTCAGTGGGGCTGTTGTGATGAACGTAAAAGAAAAGCCCATATGGAAGTTCATGGAGTTCTTCCTGGGAAGGAGACTCAGCAAGCTCAATGTCTTATTCTTTAACAATACCTACCAAGAATCACTGCTTCTAAGCTAATCTCTGCAATTTACCATTCTCATTTATTTGTCATTCTTTCTCAAAAAGGCAATGAGGTTTGTAACCATGTCAGTACTACTGGTTTGTGAAAGTCTCAAAAAGTTCTTACCACGTTGGCTTTCTGATAAGACTTTGTGATTTCTACTACTTACATGTGGAAAGTAAAATCATTTTAGGTTAAACACCTTTCGTTCTAGACAAGTAACAGAGGCAGCTATCACTCAGGGTGTTCTAGCAAGCCTGGGGAGCTCAAAGCCAGATGAGATCACAGGACTTGTGTGCAGGTTACAGAGTTTGGAACTCTCCCACCTAACTGGCAGTTTCTCCTCCTTTGACAAGGAATACTAAGAAAATATTATCACAAACCCTTAGGCAGATCTTGAAAACAGCCTAATTTGCTTGTGACCTTGGCCAAATTCTTGATCTCTCCAAGCTTCAGTTTTCCCACCCGTATCATGTACACTTTCCACCTCACAGGGTTGTCAAGGATCAAAAGAGAGAACACAGGGTGTTTTTGAAATTGTCGAGCATCTACTAACTAGAAGGATTGTTATTTTTAAGAATGTGTAAATTATTACAATTATTTACAATGTGCATTTCAATTAAATCCTTTCAATTTGTTAGAAATACCCACTTGGATAGATCAAATACTAAGATTGAAGAGAACAGTGTTTTAATGTATTCTAGTCTCTATGAAGAAAGTAAAATGGTGATACTGAGCAAGACAGAGTTAGAGCTAGGGAGCCAGTTAGCCCCTTACTTGGCATCATCACAAGACAAGGAATACTTTCATATTTTCATTAAGAACATTTTAAATTTGAAAAGAAGAAATTTTAAAAGGCTTTACCAAAATTCTGGGTTCCCCAAATTTCTAACTACATCCCTTAGTTAACAGCATTTCTATGCTTACCCATGTTGATACTTTAAAAAATCTAGACCTAGTTTCCATTATGCAGACAGCCCAGGCACAGAAGCCAACCAGTATTTTAAGACTGCAATGTTTACTAATGGATGTCTGGCTAGAAACAGTGTTGGCAGAATCCTGGCGGAGGCATTTACTCTCACTAATGATGTGGAACAGGGCTGCATAATTATGTCCACTTGTATTAAGTCTACCTAAGACTGTGATGTTTTGTAGTGGAAACGGAAACAAGCATCCCCAAAACTCCTGGGATTTTCCTGCAAGAGGCATTACATCAGAACTGGTTCAAGGCCGAGCACGGCAGCTCATGCCTATAATCCCAACACTTTGGGAGGCGGAGGTGGGGGATCACTTGAGGTCAGGAGTTTGAGACCAGCCTGGCCAACATGGTGAAACCCCATCTCTACCAAAAAATACAAAACTTAGCTGGGCATGGTGGCAGGCGCCTGTAATCCCAGCTACTCGGGAGGATAAGGGGGGAGAATCGCTTGAACCCAGAAGGTGGAGGTTGTAGTAAGCCGAGATCATGCCATCATGTTGGATGTCATGTCAGACACCAAACCACCCAACCACCAAACCACCAAACTACAACATCATGTTGGATGTTGTAGTTTCTGCCATTCCCATGAATCCTCTATCAAGATGTTTGTCCCTCAGTTGTTGATGCAGATAGTCAAAGATTATCCCTTTAATCTTTAACAGTGTCAAAGTTAATGTGTACCCTTTACTTTTCAACACTGTCAATGTTAATATAAACCTTTTAATTTTTAACATATTCAAAGTTAATATAAATCCCATTAATGTTTCTCAGTTGATCAAACACAGGAATGATCACTATGAACTAGTTGTATCAGTAGTTTTTCCATTCAGTAGCCGGTACATATTTGGGGGTATGATATCATCAATGGTCATAGTGATAACTGCCCTTAGTTATAGCATTTTTAATACAAAATCATATCACCTTTATTATTTCATTTGAGACTCCCATAGACCACTGCTTGCTACTCCAGAAACTGTTCCCAATTGCGTCTGCCATTTCATGCCCTCTTCTGAGTGCTGCCGCTCCCTCTCCCCTGAGTTTTATTCTCTACTCCTTCCTTCATCCTTCCAAGTACAGTTAACACAGGCTATTGTGTTTAATACACTGTACTAAATGTATTGGTTTCTTAGAGCTATCATAACAAAGTACCACAAACTGAGGGGCTTAAACAACAAAAATTTATTGTCTCTCAGTTCTGGAGTCTAAAGTCTGAAATCAAGAGGTCAGCAAGGGTATTCTATCTGAGGACTTTCTCCTTAACCTGTTGATGGTTATATTCTCCTTATGCCTCTAACATCATCTTCCCTTTGTACTCTCTTTGTTTTTGTATCCCAGTTGCTAGTCCTATAAGGATGTCAGTCATACTGCACTAGGGTCTAGCCTAATGACCTCTTTTAAACTTGATTATCTCTGTAAAGACCCCCGTCTTCAATTAAGGTCACTTTTTTTTTTTTTCAGATGGAGTTTTGCTTTTCTTGCCCAGACTGGAATGCAGTGGCACAATCTTGGCTCACCACAACCTCTGCCTTCTGGGTTCAGGCGATTCTCCTGCCTCAGCCTCCCGAGTAGCTGGGATTACAGGCATGTGCCACCACACCCAGCTAATTTTGTATTTTTAGTAGAGACAGGGTTTCTCCATGTTGGTCAGGCTGGTCTCAAACTCCCGACCTGAGGTGATTCACCCACCTCGGCCTCCCAAAGTGCTGGGATTACAGGCCTGAGCCACCGTGCCCAGCCTTTAAGGTCACATTTTGAGGTACTAAGGGCTAGGGCTTCAACATATCTTTTTTGGGAGAATACAGTTAAACCCATAACACTAAGCCTCGAAGATAACAGATGAGAAACACAATGTAGAAAAGAAGAACTTAAATGGAATCTCAAGTGTCATTATCATGAAACCCATTGGCCATGCCTGGTGTAGGGCCTGATTGTCTCACTCCTTATATCCAATCTGCTACCATGTTTCTGGGGCCAGCTCATCTCCTTGGATGTAAATCTGATCATGCACATTCCTTTCTTCCTGTGATCGTTAATTTTATGTGTCAAATTGACTGTGCCACTGGGTGCCAAGATATTTGGCCAAACATTATTCCAGGTGTTTTTGTAAGGATATTTTGGAGAAGATTAATATTTAAATCTCATCTGGGTAAAGCAGATTGCCTTCCACTTTATGCGTGGGGCTTATCCAATCAATTGAAGGCCTGAATAGAACAAAAGGCTGATCCTTCTTTGAGTAAGAAAATTATTTTGCTTGACAAAACTTCAAACATGGACATTAGTTCTTCCTGGCTCTACAGTAGCTTCCAGCTTTGAGACTCAAACTGGCACATCAGCTCTGCAGATTTTGTACTTGTCAGCCTTCATAATCATGTGAGCCAATTCCTTATAATAAGTCTCTCTCTCTTTTTCTCTTTCTCTGTACTCTCTCTGTCTCTGTTCCTCTGGAAACCCTAGTATACACTCTAAGACCAGATCTTACTTAATGAAGAAAAATCACAAACCATATCAGCATCCTTTCAGGATTAAAACTTATGAGCCCCAGAGCAAGCTCTTTATCTTACTAGATACAATACTCAACTTCCCTAATCTGAAGCCCCTACATCTGGGTTATTCCTCTGGGTTTCAGTCATAAAGATGACTGAAATCTGCCCCTCTATCCCCACTGATCTCTCTGAGAATAAAGCAAGATCCTGTCCCAAAGTCAAGTCCAGCTGCTAATCTTAGTGCAATCATGGACTAAAAAATACTGAGATCTGAACTCAGAGCACTCTGCTACATGCGCAAAACTTTTCATATCTTTGCATACATTTCAAACCTTTGTGGACTTCCTCAAATTCTCCCTATCTAATTTCATTTAGGGCTTTTAATTTCCTTTACCAACTGTCTGGTAATTCCTTTACGAACTGCCAGTTAGGTAATTACCCAGATTTCTAACTACATCCCTTAGAGCACAGCATTTCTATGCTTACCCATGTTGATACTTTAAAAAACCTAGATCTAGTTTCCAATATGCAGGCAGCCCAGGCACAGAAGCCTGCCAGACAATTCCTTTACCAACTGTTTTTTATAGCTCAATAATGTATACATGTGACTTTGTAAAGAATTAGCCTTGTCTACTTAAGGCTCAATACAAAACCTTCCAAAGTTTTGACAGATTAACCAAATTAGTCTTGAAAGAATGTCTCCAGGTTAGAAGAGGGTAAACCACTCTCCCTGACTCTGCAGCCTCATTCTCATCCCTACTTTGGGTTTCTGCTTTCCAGATTCTGTCACCATATCACCTATTCACCCCTCCCCCAAGGTGGTATGATTCTCCTTTAAAATTTTAATGTGCACAAAATGTTTTCCCTTGGCATAACTGAGACAGGCTGGTATTTTCAAGAACAGCTTTACTAAACATGAGGGAAAACAGAAAAGAAATAATTACAGAAAACATACACAGTATAAAAATAGCCAAGTTTCCAACTGCAGGTTTCTGTTTCTAAAAATTCCATTTTAAGTAGGAACTCTTTACTGGGCCTCAATCTCATCTACTCTTAGTCAACCACATCCCTTAATTTTGCTATATCCTGTCTGGACTCCTTCTCCTCTTCCACCAACACCTCACCCTTCCCTGAGCCCTGTGATCTTGAGCCACTATCTCTGTTTTTCGAACCCACATCTCAAAGAAAAAACACCCAAGAACTTACTTTTAAAACTAAACTTACTTTTTATTCTCCTAATTAAAAATATCCTGTACTCACGAAGAGCTGCCAAATTGCTAGCTTACAAGAGATTTTCAAGTTTTGATGTTTAAGATTTACTGGGTTTCAAATATTAGTCCTTCTCAATACTGATGTTTAACCAGCATAAACCAAACTGTAATCTAGGAAATGATCGCTGGGATAATAAATATTCTTTACAAAGGCAGGTAGTATTCTATAGTCAAATAAATCTGAGGAATGCTGGGTTAAACAAAGTTTCATAGTTTTCTCCATTGCATAATTTCTCAAACCGTTCCATGCAGTTAACAAATATTTATTGAGCACCTATATTGTGCTAGGCACTACTACAGGTACTGAGGATTCCCTGGTAAAGAGTGAACAGGACAGATAAAATCCTTACCCTGCCCTCATGGATTTGCCTTGTAGGTGGGGTTCACCAGAAAAGATCAACAAACAAAACAAGAGCATTTCAAATCATGGTATGGACTTTGAAGACCTTAAGGGTTAAGGTTATAGGGTATAACTGGAAGTGGGGAAGCCCAGGAGGCAGAGGAAACAGTGAGTCTAAAGACCTGGCAGGAAAAAGCTTGGCCTGCTGGAAGAAGAGAAAGGAGCTTCTGTGTTTGGAGCTGAATAATTAAGGTGGGGAGTAGAAGTGATGAGGTATGATCTTAGAAAAGTAAGATGTTGTTGGTGCAATAGAAAGCAATTTGGAAGGTTTTAAGCCCTGGCATGATTTGACTTATGATTTGAAAAAGAAAAATTCCTTGCATGTTGTGTGGAGAATGAAATTTAGAGGCTAAGATTACAAGTGGAAACCGGTTAGGCTCTTGTAGTAGTTCCTTTGAGAGATGGCAGGAGTGTCAGTGCAGATAGAAGTGAATGGCTTCAGCACATATCTGAGGCGTAGTGACAACAGAACTTCCTGATGAGTTAACGTGAGAAATGGAAATCAGAGAGAAGACACTGATGACTTTCACCTTTGGGGCTTGAGCAATTACATACATGATGGTGGTATTGACTGAGCCAAGACAGACTAGGAAGCAGAGGCTTAAAGGGGTGAAGGAAATGAAGCCTTATCCGTGATAAGTTCAAGATACCTATTTAGGTTGGTGCAAAAGTAATGGTGGTTTTTGTCATTGAAAGTAATGGTGTAATACATGTGTAAGAGGTGCTATCAAGTAGATAGATTATATATATATAACATAATAAAATAAGTAATATATATGATAATTTATAATATATATATATATATCTGAGTCTGGAGTTTAGGAGAAAGGTTTGAGATATATGTTGGGAAATCATCAGCATACAGATGGCATTTAAAGTCATGGAACTGGGGTCGGGCATGATGGCGCACGCCTGTAATCCCAGCACTTTGGGAGGTCGAGACGGGTGGATTGCTAGAGGCCTGTAGTTCGAGACCAGCCTGGCCAACATGGCAAAACCCCATCTCTACTAAAAATACAAAAATTAGCCAGGTGTGGTGGTGCACACTCATAATCCCAGCTACTCAGGAGGCTGAGGCATGGGAATTACTTGCACCCAGAGGGTGGAGGTTGCAGTGAGCTGAAATTGTGCCACTACACTCCAGCCTGGGTGACACAGTGAGACACTCTCAAAAAAGCCCGAATAAACAAATAAAGTCACAGAACTGGATGAGATCACCTGGAGAGAGAGCAGAAAGGAGCCAAGTCCCAAATTTAGAAATCTGGTACAGACAGGAACCAACAGAGGACCACTTTTAACATGTTTGTGGGCATTATGACTCTATAAAAGGTGGATGCAGAAGGCAGCATTTCCCTAACTTTTTTGACTTTGGAAACTTTCATCATGTAGCATGTCACAGGACTAGGGTTTTAAGGAAAATATTTTGGAAAATGTTGCTCATACCCTTCTAGCTACACTCCATTATGGCATTATATATTAATTCCTAAGGTAACACAGGCTTTCTCTCTAGGTAGAGAGGTATTTCAATAAAACTTCATCCATCACTAAACCAAATAGTGTCCTGAGGATCCAGGCCCCAAAATATACCTATAGGAAGCACACATGTGCCAAATGCAGTGAGCGGCAAGGAGGGCTGTCTCACCACAGCCTTGTTGAGCCCAACCTCAAATGCTGCCAGGTTTTAGCCTTTTTTTTTTTTTTCATATTTCTAATAGTATTTCGGTGGAGGAGTAAGATTGAAGGTCTGGAGAGAGGCCTGGGAGTAAATGGTCTTTTTTTCTGGTGATGTATGTAATATTGTTCAGAGTACTAGCATTTGGGTGTTTCTACCTATATACACTCTATCAGTGTCAGAGTGTCATTTGATGCTCTAGAAAGAATTAAAGTTTTTTTCTATTTTCTAATGAGTGAGGTTTTTGTTTGTTTTGTTTTTGTTTTTTGTTTTGGTTATAAGGAACAGAAACTCACTCAGAGGCCCCATAAGTAAAAAATGTATGAGGGAAATACTGAATGGGAATTTATCTGGTGATAGGAAGTTAGAATCTGAGGCAGCCCTAGGGATAGGTTTCTCTCCAGGACAAGTCTTCTCTCTCTCTCTTTCCCTCTCTTTCTCTCTGTCTCTCTCTGTCTCTCTCTCTCTCTCACACACACACACACACATATACACACACACACACGCATACACACATGCACGCACTTTCACAAAGGCTCAGAGGCTGTATGGTCTTTCATAGTACCTCTGAGAACTCTCACATTTTATAGTTACACACTAAGAAATCATAATAAAATCTTCTATGTTTGCATACCACAATCTAAGTAAGTCTTGAAGATTTGCTTTTTAAACAAGGAGACAAAGGCCCAGGGAGAAGAGACACCAGCCAGTGAAAGGAGCCCTAGTTGGGTTTAGTAAACGTGAATTCTGCTCCTGTGTAGGCAGATGGCTTCATCTGGGTTTCAAATTCCTCTTCTGAAAGGGAAGTGACTGGATAGAGATAGGTGATCTTCAAGAAGCATTCCGCAGTGTAACGTGGCTGTGGTCATACAGCTGGTGGGTTACAGCCAAGTAAGAATCACATCTCCTGTCACCTGGTCCAGTGTTGTGATTTGTTTCATTACACTACACTGCATTTTCATGTTTAAACTTTTTAAAAATCTCAACCCATTTTTTTTCTCATCTGTTTGGATTGCTGTGAAAACACTTTAAGAAGGCAGTATGGTACTGTGAAAAAACTATAAGGGTTGAAACCAAAGAGACAGATTTGGATCTGGGTTTACTGTCAGCTCTGTGATTTTGGAGCAGTTACTTAACCTCTTCCTCAGCCTCAGTTCTATCATCTGTAAGACAGGTATATATAATATCTGCCTTGTAGCGTTGTTGATAACATTAAATGAGATCGTGTCTATAAAGCATCAAAGACAGTACGTATAAACATTCCATCTCACATTTTACATCTCCATGCCTCTTAATTATTTAGGGAGATGAGGAATTACAGCAAAGCATTTATGAACCAAGATGAGGATGAGGCATGTGATGGCTTTATTTTCTGCATAAGTAATATTTATCAGAGACATATTTAGGTCAATTTTTCTGTTCAAACATTTTCAAAATATCAGTCCATGTTCCTTCTTGAGAAAGCACACACACAAACTTTAGAAAGATTATAACTGAATCTTCGTTGATGATTGAAGATCTTGCTGTGCCTTGGGCTTATTATTTCAAACTTGAATTCAAATAATTCAGCTGTCTTGGAAAAACGTGCAGAAGGTACAGAACTTAGTTGGAATGTGTTGAACTCAGGAAATCTTCTAGAATTTTGTTGTTTGTTTTGAATTGAAATTCTTGTTAACAATTTTCTCTGTGGTTCAGACTTCTAAATAGTACAAACATTCCATTTACAGTTGAGGATCTTGGGTACTGTGCTCTGGTTAAACAAATGATCCACAGAATTTTTTGTTTTTTTTGAAAGCCTACTTTGTTGAAGGACCTGAACCAGACACCGTTTTGGATATGAGCAAATATTAAAATTAATATGAGGTTTTAAGGAACATACACATTAATGAGGCAAAACATAAACTCATAAAAAAGTAGCTACAACTGAAGTCAAAAAAATGAGAGAAGGCTTTATAAAGAAGTCAGTACTTGAAATGGGACTTGAACCATGGTAGAATTTGGATCAGTAGTGCTCAGTGGTAGGAGGAATGTTTGATGGAGAAGGATCTTTAGGGTAGAGAGAATAGTTTGAATGAATGCATGGGGATGGGAAAGCTTAGGGTATATCTAAGGGACTTTAAGTTGTTCGTTTTGGAGATAATTAAGGCTAACACAGATATTTAGTTGAGACATTCCTAGTTTTTCATAACATCTACTGAATGTATGGATGTCTTGGAAAGTGTTTCTTAGGCCCTAGAGTGATGAGAAACTGATTTGCTGTGCATTCTTTTGTACATTAGTTTATCTCTGTGGGCTGATAATATGTAGGTTACAAAAGAAATCATAGGGCTACCAATTTACCTGTTTGTTAGAAGCTAAGACCCATTTCTTGGACATCAGAGATGTCTGGTACACTCAACAGCCTTCCCAGGTTCCATTCTCCTTTCTAGAAAACCTTTAGAGGCACGGGCTAGGTCCTGAGTTTGGGTATCCATTGCCCCTCTGTAAACAGTTCAAGCCAGGAATATGAAGGAGGAGGGCACTAGGTTTCTCTAATGTTCTTTCCATTTGCCTCACTTGCCCTTTGTCAGCCCAATCCTGTGCCCATTCTCATCTTTAAAAACAAGGTTCCTTAAACACAAGGTCACGTTCCTCAGAGGGAAAGATAGCATTTCACCTAATGGTCAATGGACTTACATATTCCCTCCTTATAAAAGTGGAAAATGAGGGAAAGTAGGGGGGAAATCCATGCAGAACCCTGGTGTTATGGGACATCTCTCAATCTACTTTGCTGAAGCTAATGCTTTCAGCAGAGGTGAAAAAGGCATGACACAGCAATGTGTATTCCATATTAAAGTATCTGGGCAGTGAGACTGTCATGAAAAATTGCTAGATAGATACTCTTTTGAACATTTCTAAGCATTGATTGATTCTGTTGGTATGGTTTGGCTGTGTCCCCACCCAAATCTCATCTTGAATTGTAGCTCCCATAATTCCTATGTACTGTAGGAAGGACCCCATTGGAGGTAATTGAATCATAGGGGTGGGTTTTTCCCATGCTGTTCTCGTGATAGTGAATAAATCTCATGAGAACTAATGATTTTATAAATGAGAGTTCCCCTGTACAGGCTCTCTTGCCTGCTGCCATGTAAGACGTGACTTGGCTCCTCATTTATCTTCTGCCATGATTGTAAGGTCTTCCCAGCCATATGGAACTATAAGTCAATTAAACCTCTTTCCTTTATAAATTACCCAGTCTCAGGTATGTTTTTATTAGGAGCATGAGAACAGACTAATTCACTGTTAAGGAGAGAAAACCGAGATTCTCAAACGTGACTTTCTACATGTAAAGCAAGTCTATGCCAAGGAATATGGCAGTTTTGTGTTTTAAAGAAGCAGGTCTTTGATCAGAGACACCTAATGAGGAAGGTTCTCTTCTTGTCTTCTTTTGTGTTGCTGTTATTTTCTATATCTGACTTCTTTGTTTCTGCCCTTCACTTTCAACCATAATGCACAACTTCTCCCCATTTAATGAAAAACTCCTTTACTAACATAGCACAGGGTCAGAGCGGTAGAGCTGGGAGAGAACTTAGACATTATTGAAGTCACCCTACTGACTTTTGAGATAAGGAAAATAAGCCCCAGAGAGATAAAATGATTTTCTGACTGTAGGAGTGGTAGGGATAGACGTGAATGTTGGGAAGTTACACGATAATTCACAGAGTGTTTTATGGTTTACAGAGTGTTATTACTTATGTGATTGCACATGATCTCATAACACCTGTGATGTAGGTGATATTATTATGTCCACTTTATAGGTGAGGAAACTGAGACCCAGAGCATTCTCCTATAAGGGGAAAGAGTATATACTTTTTCATCAGGGAAACTGCTCATGGCAAAGCCTAGTGACTGTGATGTGCCAAACCCTGTTCTGAAGGGCTAGGCATACAAAGATAATGACTGCCTCTGCACTCATATCTGTTAGAAGGAGGTTGTTGGTCTGCCCAAAGGCCACACACAGGGCACCCTAATGCTCTCAAAAATTACCTGAATTCTAGAGGAACTGCATCTGGTACAGCCATTTGACTCCTTCTAAGCATGGCCATGTAGAAACTCTGGACAGGGCAACTCTTCTAAAGAGGAACCTCCACTTTAAACTGTATAAAATTAAAAGTCGATGTAATGTGAAAAGCAAATAAATTAAGTTGGCTCAAGATCATAGAAGCATTTGGGTTTTAACTGGCAGGGGAAGTTGAGTGGGGATGAATTAGGGGCTTTCAGATCTCTTCTATTCTTTTTTGTGAATAGTCCCCATCTCTGTGGCCCTACTTTTTCAGAGTAACACTCACAAATACATACTCTTTTATTTTCATTTTATTCTTGGTAAAATTATCCGATCAATAACTGGATCATACCTTCATGGATGCTGGAAAATTCTGGAACTTTTGTTTATCCAAGACAAGGGTCAGCAAACCACTGCCTGTGGGCCAAATCTGGCTGCTGCCTGTTTTTATAAGCTTGTGAATTAAAAATCATAAATGCATATATATATATATGTGTATATATATATATATATATATATATATGTATACACCCCCATATATATATATATATATTTGGAGACAGAGTTTCAGAGTCTCACTCTGTTGTCCAGACTGGAGTGCAGTGGCGAGATCTTGGCTTACTGCAACCTCTGTTTCTTGGGTTCAAGCTAAGAATAGTTTTTATATTTTTTAATGGTTGAAAACAATCAAAATCAGAAAGCTATTTTTGATGTAAATATAATATTAAAATTTCAATGGCAAAAAATAATGTTTTACTAGAATGCAGCTACTCTTATTATTTACATCTTATTTATGCTTTTGTCCCACACAATGGAGTTTAGTAGTTGCATTAGAGACTATATGGCCTGCAGAACCTAAAAATATTTACAGTCCTGCTCTTTACAGAAAATCTTTGCCAATACCTCTCTTACAGCACTAATCATACTGTATGAGAATTCGTTCTCTTTATATCCATCTCCCCAACTTGACTTTTGAGCTTATGGAGGGCTCCTCTTTGCTTAAGATGAGGCTTTAACTCCAGGTAGGCACTCTAAATATTTGTGGGATGGAACAGAAAATGAATCAATGATGTGGGCTTGGCAGAATCAATTCCTGCTTTGGGGTCTCAGCTTTCTTTTTGTGAAATGAAAGAGTTGGTTAAGGTGACCTTGGTCCCCATCTAGCTCCAACACTCTATATTATATATTAAGGTTTCCATAGCTAAAAATAAATATCATGCTTGGTTCATTGAATTTCAACTTTGAATTCTCCCTTGCTGATCTTCTAACTATTGGTTGGTTTCCCAGGTCTTTCAGTATCACGAAAGGGATGCCCTTATGAGCTAACTTCCCTGGGCATATTATGTTAGTGTATGTGGTGTGTGCATTGCATGCAGTATATAAATAGATTACATTAAGAAATCAGTAACTTCTTTATTTCTGCATGTCTTATGTGAATCTAATGATATGATTTTCTCAGGGTCTGGACATTCTTTTTTTTTTCTTCTTCTTTTTTTTTTTGAGATGGAGTTTCGCTCTTATTGGCCAGGCTGGAGTGCAATGGTGTGATCTCGTCTCACCACAACCTCCGCCTCCTGGGTTCAAGCGATTCTCCTGCCTCAGCCTCCCAAGTAGCTGGGATTACAGTCATGTGCCCACCACACCCTGCTAATTTTGTATTTTTAGTAGAGATGGGGTTTCTCTATGTTGGTCAGGCTGGTCTTGAACTCCCAATCTCAGGTGATCCGCCCACCTCAGCCTCCCAAAGTGCTGAGATTACAGGAGTGAGCCACCATGCCTGGCCAGGCCTGGTCATTCTTAAGAATCTGGGACCAGGCACAATGGCTCATACCTCTAATCCCAGCACTTTGGAAGGCCAGGAAGGGTGGATTGCCTGAGCCCAGGAGTTTAAGACCAGCCTAGGCAACATAGCAAGACCTCATCTCTATTAAAAAAAAAAAAAAAGTACAAAAATTAGACATGTGTGGTGGTGTGTGCCTGTAATCTCAGCTACTTGGGAGGCTGAGGTGGGAGGATTTCTTGAGCCTGGAGTTCCAGATTGTAGTGAGCTATGATCACACCACTGCACTCCAGCCTGGGTGATGGAGTGAGACTTTGTCTCAAAAATACAATACAATACAATACAATAAAATAGATGTTATAATCAATATCCTTGTATTTGAATCATGACTTGACCTTGTACAAACTGTATACAAGTTATCTTGTGTATATTAATATCTTATGTATATATTCATATCTTCATCTTGTATATATTAAGACAAATTATTTAATTTTGATTTTCATTTTCCTTAGCTGTCAAATTGGATTGAAAATACCTTCTAGAGCCTGTGTAGTGTAGTGTAGTGGCCTGTGCCCGTAGTCCCGGATACTCTAGAGACTGAGGTGGGAGGATCATTTGAGCCCAGGAGTTTGAGGCTGTAGTGAGCTGTGGTCCTGCCACTGCACTCCAGCCTGGATGACAGAACAAGATCCTGTCTGTTAAAAAAAAAAAAAAAGTCTGAATGTTTGGAGTTCAGAGACCACACACTGGAGTTACGGCTACTCCCTCACCTCTATGCATCCACACAATAGACTCAGAAAAAAACCCATCTGCCTTTACTTGGAAAATCTCACTACTTAGAAAAACTTACTACTTGGAAAATCATGGTATTTTCAAACCAAACGGAGATAAAAATGCTTGTGGAAACTTTAAGAGTGCACAGTGCCATTCCCTGAAGTGGTTCTAAGAATACCTTCATCAGGGTGGGTGTTGTGGCTCACGCCTATAATCCCAGAACTTTAGGAGGCCAAGATGGGTGGATGGTTTGAGCTCAGGAGTTCAAGACCAGCCTGGGCAACACAGCAAAATCCCGTCTCTGGTAAAAAAAAAAAAAAAAAGTAAAACACACACACAAAAGACAAAGAACACCTTCATGAGGCAAGGTCAGGGCCAGACATAATATCAGTGTGATTTCATTTAAACCATTATCCTACACTGTTTCCTCCCAGAAATATCATTGCCTGTCTTCAACCCCATCATTGTTAAAAAATGGACAGAATCTTAGAGTTGAGACATATGTAACCTAAGGAAATGTACTTGCTTATAAATATGGTCCCATGAAGTCTGCCTGTACTGAAGCGAAGAGCAGCTCTCAAGCAATAGACAAAATTTCTTTTCCAGACTCTTTTGTTATTTTTTCTACCCTTTCCTCCCAGATTTCTAACACTGTTCACTGATTATCATGGGCCTCTGCTATGATGCACCCAGTGTGGAAAACATCTAAGCCTTCAGTTCAGTATCTCTCTTCCCTTCTCACTACACTTAAAAGAAGGGTAGCAAGGTATAGTGGAAAAGGGTAAAGCACTAAGACTCAAATAAATCTGAGACCCAGCTCCTCCATTTGTTGATGGAGCCTCAGTTTCTATAATCTACTAACACTTATTATCTACTACCTCTACTAATCATCCCTGAGTCCCTTACCGGCAAGAACCATGCATTATTTCTTCTTTTTATCTCACACTACTTAGTGTATAGCATGCAGCAGAGGCTTGACACATGCCTGTGGAGTAAAATTGAACCGACTTGACATATAATCTTGCATGGATCATGAAAGGTGGAATGTCTGTGCTAAAAGGAACCCAAAGACCTACCCAGTTCAGTGTCTGCAAACGCAAGGCAGATGCAACCCACTCCTCTCTTCTGTGCTAAATGGATAGAAATGACTAAATAGTCACAATATTCTTTCTAGCGGAGTATGTTTCCTGACCTAAGCTTCACCATTTTCAATGGCACTCCCTTGGAGGCCACTGCTGAAATTAGCACTGAAGAAAAAAAACCTATGTACCATTCTGGATTGAGTATAACTTGCACTCTATAAATGAAGAAACCCAGACCTAGATAGGTGATATGATTTGGCCAAGGTCACACAACTAATTGTAGGGTGAATTCAAAATAGAACATAGGCAGCCTTCATATCCACAGATTCCAAATCAGAGGATTAAACCAAAAACAGATAAAAAATATTCTGAAAAAAGTTTTTAAAATAACACAATAACAAAACATAATACAAATGTAGGCCGGTCGTGGTAGCTCATGCCTGTAATCCCAGCCCTTTGGGAGGCCAAGGTGGGTGGATCACTTGAGGCCAGGAGTTCGAGACCAGCCTGGCCAACATGGCAAAACTCTGTCTCTACCAAAAATACAGAAATTAGCTGGGCATGATGGCATGTGCCTGTAGTCCTAGCTACTTTGGAGACTGAGACATGAGAATTGCTTGAACCCGGGAGGCAGAGGTTGCAGTGAGCTGAGATAGAGCCACTGCACTCCAGCCTGGGTGACAGAGTAAGACTCTGTCTCAAAAAAAAAAAAAAAAAATTAAATATAATATAACAACTGTTTACAAAGCATGTATTTGTATTGGGTATTATCAGTAACCTAGAGATGATTTAAAGTACACAGGAGGATGTGCATAGGTTTATATAAGGGAATTGAACATCTGAGGATTTTGGTATTCATGAGGACTCCTGGAGTCAAACTTTCCCTGCAAGCCCTGTGGATACCTAGGGACTGTATAGGTCTCCATGCTGTCCTTCCAATGCTGTATCCACAGCTTAACATTTGGATTCTAACAGAAGTCTCAGTGCCTTCAAGCCAAGGAGTGAGTACTGGGGAGAATTTCTAGCAAGGACAAATGAGCTTTTTGGTGGGAGTGGTGGGGTGCTTGGCAGACAGGAGAGCCTTAGAGTCATGTGGATACCTTCTTGGTATTTCAGAATGCAAGTCAATTGCTCAGCACACTTTCACTGAAGGCCTCTTCCAGGCACAGATGCAAGGCCTTAGAGGCATAGATAGATAAAAAGAGGACTCTGCCCCAGGGCTTATAGACCAATAGACAAACACTGAAAAAAAAAAGAAAAACAGAATGATAAGTGAACTAACAGAGATATGCCTAGAGCCTTGCAAGGGCAAAAGGACATGACCACACATTGCTCAGAGAAGTCATAGGGAACTTAACTGAGGAAGTAGCTTCTGAGCTGATTGTTTGAAGAAAAGTCACAGTTTTCCCAAGAAATTAAGAAGGAAAGAGTGTTCTGTCACAGAGAACTGTGTGTGCAATGGCAAAGGGCTGGGATAGAGACTGTCATATACTGACAACAGCAAAGAGTTCTGTGTGCAAGGAGTTCCAACTGTGTGATGAATGGGGGCGGAGAAGAGAAGAGAATGCCGGCAATGTCCAGTGTCAGGAGAGGGATCTAGAGAGAGAAGCAACACCTGCTTTGAAGGAGTCTACAAAGGCTGATAAGACATGCATAAATCGTTATAACACATGTTAGAATGATCCAATGTTTTTCAGAGGATCAAAGGAAGTAGAGGAGAGCTCAGAGAAGGGAGAGATGACTTTTCACTGGGAGTTAGGGATATATTACTGATAAGTCAAGCCGGGTTCAAATTGATCCTCTTTTCAAGTAGAAGTTAAAAATCTGCAATACAATTACTTGCCCAATCGTATTCTCACTGGGTCATACCTTTAACTTGATAGACCTGATCCTAAGTCCCAACACACTGCCCAGTGGGGTGCCCATTCCCATTACATAACATATTGTGTGTTTTCTTCACCACTCTGTTACCCAGTGCCTACAACAGTGCCTGATGCCTAGCAGGTGCTGAATAAGTATTTGTGGAATCAGTCTTTTAAATGATATATTTTTATTATGGCAACTACACACTCTAGATTTTTCCCAGTGTCTTAAAAAATCTGTCTCCCTTGGGAGGCCGAGGTGGGTGGATCATGAGGTCAGGAGTTCAAGACCAGCCTGACCAACATGGTGAAACCCTGTCTCTACTAAAAACACAAAAATTAGCTGGGTGTGGTGGTGTGTGCCTGTAATCCCAGCTGCTTAGGAGGCTGAGGCAAGAGAATCTCTTGAACCTGGGAGGCGGAGGTTGCAGTGAGCCAAGAAAAAAAAAAATCTGTCCCTTAGTTGCCATTAGTACCACTGTATTTGTCATGCATCTGGATTTCTGACTTAGAAAATACGGTAATAGAACCCTCAGCTACAATATAGAAAAGCTTCATTCTCATTCTCAGAAACTCCCCCTGTGCAAGCTGGAGTTTTCAGGAGGGAGGTGGGAGAGAAGTGTGGTTTAGTAAGAGCACACCATTTCCAAGCTGGAGGCCTCAGCCACTTCCTGCTGCACAGTTGGCTGCCCATGCAGTCTTGGACCAAGTCATCTTGTCGTCTTGTTCTTTGCCCACTGAACACATAGGCTTTGAGAGTCTTGGGTGAAAGTGGAAAGCATTCGCATCTTGAAAAGGATGTAGTTGGGGCACTTGTGTCCTTGTTTGTTTCTTTCCAGAGCTCTGGCTGCTCTATTGGAAAAGGTAAACTTTCAGATTTGCAGGGATGAAAAAGTGTGTTGCTTCACAAACTTAGCATCTACCTGATACTGCCTGGAATGTAACATTTAATGTGTTTGATTATCATGGTCAAATGAATTATCAGTGAAAATCATTATCAACTAAATATGTTCTTTTTTTTTTTTTTAACAAAAGATTCCAACTTTGTTTAGTTTTAGGTTCAGATGCCAAGTTTTTTTGAGCTGAGGAATAGGCTTTATATTCTTACCTTTTACAGTCTCTACCTCTACCTCTCCTTGAAAATTTTGAATCCCTTCTGTATTTAGGAAGTAATAGAGAAGGCTGTCTTTCCTAATGGTTTCACCAGCCTCTCATCAACTGAAACTGAAAGCCTTTGGAATTCTCTCCACCATTTCACCACTACATTCTTGAGTCCTCTTGATTCTATCCCCAGATTATTCTTACATGTATTCCCTCTTGTCCAGCACCTTAATTGAGGTTCTCAGACTGAGTTATTCTAACTGCCTTTTAACCAATCTCTCTGACTCCAAGATCTCATTATCAAGCCAGCTTTTGTACTGCTACAAAACTAACCTCCCTAAAACACAAGTTACACTATGGCCCTCTCTTCCTTTCTGGGCTAATCCATATAACACAGGGAATAAAATGCAAAATTTTAGTATGCTATTCAAGGCCACCTCAAGTCTTGACAATGCTTTATGAGCCTAACCTCTGGAAAATGAAAAATAAACAGAAGAAAAATAAATTTATAAAATAAGCTGGATATAGTACATAAAATCTGTGTCCAAAATCTACTGCAAAAGTGTTTGTGTGTGTGCATACAAATATACACATAGATAGATAGAGATATGTATACTACACACAATGTTATAAATGGTTAAGATTTCTACACAAGCCCATACAAATCTATTTAATGTATAATTTGGAAACAAACTACTGTGCATGTGCAACAAAAATTACTCTGCAATGCCAATAAATAAAATAGGAAAACCATTAAAATTTAAAATAATTTTTAAGAATATATCTTGACCACTGACCCTTGAGATGACAAGATGGACAGACAACTCCATTTGTCTTTATAGCTAACTTTTACAGTGTGCTTACAATATGCCAGGCCATATTCTAAGAGCTTTACAAGCATTAGCTTTACAAGTATTTGATCTCACAACAACCTTATAAAATAGATACTATTTCTCTGTTTTGTAAACAAGGAAACTGAGGCATGGGGTAATTAACTTGCCCAAAGTCACAAGCAAAGTGGTAAAGGTGGGATTTGAATTCAGACAGCTTGGTTCCAAAGTTCCCACTGCTTAAATTAATATAGCCATTATGGAAAACAGTATTAAAGTTCCTCAAAAAATTAAGCATAGAACTACCATGTGATCCAACAATCTCACTACTGGGTATATATCCAAAGGAAATGAAATCAGTAAATTAAAGAGATATCTGCACTCCCATGTTTACTACAGCATTATTCACAATTGTCAAGATATGGAATCAACCTAAGTGTTCAACAATGGATGAATATGGATGAAGAAAATGTGGTATATATGTATATATATGTATATATATACCCCAATGGAATACTATTCAGCCATAAATAACGAAATCCTGCCATTTGCAACAACATGGATGAATCTGGAAAACATTATGTTAAGTGAAATAAACCAGACATAGAAAGACAAACAGCACATGTTCTCACTCATATGCAAAATTTTAAAAAATTGATCTATGGCCGGGTGCAGTGGCTCAGGCCTATAATCCTAGCACTTTGGGAAGCCGAGGCGGGAGGATCACCTGAAGTCAGAAGTTCGAGACCAGCCTGACCAACATGGTGAAACCCCGTCTCTACTAAAAGTACAAAAGTAGCCAGGCATGGTGGCACACGCCTGTAAACCCAGCTACTAGGGAGGCTGAGGCACGAGAATTGCTTGAACCCAGAGACAGGTTGCAGTGAGCCAAGATTGTACCACTGCACTCTAGCCTGGGCGACGAGAGTGAGACTCTGCCTCAAAAAATAAATAAATAAGTAAAAATAAAAATAAAGATAAACAACCAAAGTTTCCACATTTAATGACAATTCTATCTTGAGAGCCACTGTAGAGTTACTAGGAAGAGCTAGAGCTGGTTAATGGTGGAGCATGTGCAGGAAGTGTCTAAAACTGTCAGAGCTAGACTGACTGGGGAATAAAACTGGGTAGTCAGGATTGGGTATTGGGTACATGATGTTTTACTGAGGTAATTTTAGTGCCAGTGATATTTCAATGTTCACACTTAATTCATTACTGTAAAGAATAAATTATTAAATTTTCAGCTTTTACAAAATCATCAAATAATCTATGTAAATAATCTCCTTTATGTCAAGATGAAGTGAGGGTCAGATAAGGAATTCAGGAATGGGGCTAGACACAGAGATGTGGTGAGAGATGGTGAAGCTTATGAATGGGGTAAGGTTGTTACCCATGTCATTTGTTCGTTTTTTAAAAGTGAAACCAATTTCTCTGACTCTAAGATCTCCTAATCAAGCCAGCCTTTGCACTGCTACAAAACTGACCTCCGTGAAACACAGGTGAGACTATGGCACTCTTTTCCTTTCTGGGCTGCTCCTTATTGGCTTGATTTTTAGGGTCCAGTATATCTAAAGTGTCAAAACAAAAAATTATTACTTCGGAGGGACATGCAAGAGGAAGAGGTTAAGCACTGAGTGCTAACCACAGTCTGCCTTGGGCGAAACAGAAAGAAGCCTCAGGCCAAATGATAGAAGGGAAGTTGCTTTCTGTTCTGGTTGCCGGAAAGGGCAAAGAATCAAAACACCACTTTTGCAATGAATGATTTTACAAAATTGCGATAACTGTGACAAGACCTGAAAGACAAAACGAATGTTTGAAACATCTTCATGCAGTATCTTTTTGCTTTGAAGTATTCCCCATTTGAAAATTGGGATTATTTGCTGAGGTAGCATCATCTCTGGTATCAAGACAAATACCAAGACAAATCTTGGTGGATCAAGACAAATAAAATATTGTGAGAAAATTGGGATACAGAACCAGGTTCAAATTCAGGCTCTACCACATGTCAGCTGTGTGTTTTCAGGCAAATCTTAACCTCACTGAATCGCAGTTCTTTCATTAATTAAAGGAGAATAATTTTACTACCTGAGCCTTACGATTGTTAGGGTGCCTCAGCTAATCAGCATTCAGTAAATATTCAAATATTCATCAAATAGCAAGAGTGGTTAGTGGGATTACAGTTGATTATTTTATGTCTCTGTATTTCTTAGATTGTGTACCATGAATATATGTTGTTTTTGTAATTAGAAAGAAAAATAAAACATATTCTTTTTAAAAATGAAGGCCAGAGGGCTGGGCACGGTTGTTCATGCATGTAATCCCAGCACTTGGGGAGGCCAAGGCAGGAGGATCACTTGAGCCCAGGAGTTGGAGAGCAGCCTGGGCAACATGGCAAAACCCTATTTCTATCAAAAATACAAAAATTAGTGAGGCATGGTGGTGTACGCCTATAAATCCCAGCTACTTGGGAGGCTGAGGTAGGAGGATGGTTTGAACCCAGGAGGTGGAGGTTGCAGTGAGCTGAGATCGCACTACTGCACTCCAGCCTGGGCAACAGAGCCCCCCCCTGTCCAAAAAAAAAAAAAAAAAAAGAGAAGGCCTGGTGAGGTCACTCATGCCTGTAATCCCAGTGCTTTAAAAGGCCAAGGAGGATCGCTTGAGGCCAGAAGTTCAAAACCAGCCAGGGAAATGTAGACCTCATCTCTACAAAAAATGAAAAAAAAAAAAAAATTAACTGGGTGTGGTGACACACGCTTGTAGTCCTAGCTATGTAGGAAGCTGAAGCAGGAGGATCTTTTGAGCCCAGGAGTTGGAGGCTGCCGTGAGCCATAATCATGCCACCGCACTACAGCCTGGGCAACAGAGCAAGACCCTGTCTCAAAAAAAAAAAAACAAAACAAATTAAAGATGAGGGGCATAATTTCTCATATTTTTACATTCGCTCTCCCCACCCTTGTCTCTTTTATGTCTCTTTCTGCTGTTATAAAGAGTGCATCCTGTCTATGCAGCGATATTCAGAAGGCACCATAAAATGACAGTCGTTCTCTATTCTCCAGCACAGTGCTTTGGGGTCAGCTGACTTTATCCAGGCCTGCAGTACTGAAATGAGGCTCAGATCAGGATGGTAGCTGTGTCCATGGGAGATCTGTTCTCTCGATACATATCAATTCCTATCCCACCATTTCCTCAGTTTGACACTAAGCTGGATGCTCCCAGCCATCCCCAGTCCTCAGAGAACTGTATTTTTGCCTTCTAGTTTCATTTATTCAGCACCAAGGTCCAGTGGCACTGACATGGCTGCAGGAGTCAAGCCTGCAGTTGGTCTTTGGAAAACAGGGAGAGTGTGGGCGAGTGCATTAAAGGAAGCAAAGCTCTGGAAGGAAACCAGCTTCTAATCTTGACGCTTCCCCGGTTCTCTTTTTTTCTTTATAATTTTAGGTTTGTGGGTCCCAGATCTCCATATTTGCCTTTTGGAGCTGCTTTAGAAATAAGAAAAAAGATGAATGAGGGAATTAGGGCCAAGTTACTCCGGCCCCATGAAGCACGCCAGCACCAGGAAGCATAACCTGAGGCTCCATCACGTTTGGAGCTGCCTGCTTTGCAGTGGCCCACCCCACTCGTGCAGAGGGCCTATTTTCAGAGTCACAGAGGTAGGGAAGGAGCCAAAGGGCCAAAATATTTCTGAATATGTGGGCTTTGGGAGTACAAGGTGCCCGTGATCAGAGTCCTCTCAAACCCGTTGCTGCTCGCTTGTTCCCACATCAGTAAACGTTGCTGCCATCCACCAGCTGCCCAAGTCAGAAATCTAGGAGTTGCTTTGGACCACCTTCCTTTCTTCATATGTCACATCCAAGTATACCTGCAATCCTGCTTACTCTACTTTGTAAAAGTGGCCCTTGAAGCCACCCACTTCCCATTTCCAACTAGTGGAGACAAATATGCTCTTCTGTCTCTATAACTGGTATCTCCCAAATAGGACAATTGTTTAAATGCCTGCTAGTCCCAAATAACAGCAAGAGAGCATAAGGTCACACAGATAGTGACACATAGATCCAGAGGGGGAGTGCAGGCTTCCTGATTCCTAGTCCAGCACTCCTTCTGGATTTGTTCATTTGTTCAATATGCTGTATTGAGCCCTTAAGAGATGCCAGACACACTTACCTCTGGGGTTTCTCCAGGGTCACCTCTGGGGTGACTTCCCATATTGGATTATGGTTTTCTGCCTGTTATTTTATGTCCCTTTGCTCCGGCATGTCACAGAGTAGGGCATCCCTCAGACCCCTGCTGGACCTCTCATCCTAGCATTTCCACAAGTTGACTTCTGTGTGGTTTACTCACAAACAGCTTCTGAGCTATGGGGCCAACAGAAAATACACACATTGAGGCATTTCTCCAGAGGAAGAAACTATGTGAGTCAAACATTTAAGCCGCAAGTAAGTGCAAATATTTCCCTCTAGACCAAACTTCTCTACATAGGAAAGGGGAACAGGAAGGTTGATCTGAGTTCAGTTTTCATTCCCATCACACTCCATGACATCTTGGGAAGGAGGAGCTCACAGCATAAGTCCTTAGCATATCCAGAATTCAATGATTCATTTAACACATGTTAATAAAGGTGTGTCATGTGCTCAGCATCAGCATGGGTTCTGGGAACACAGTGCTCTGTCACACAGATGGAGATTCTGTCCTAGGGGATTTTGTAGACTCACACAATTGGACCTAACCTACTACTTAGTTTCCTTTTAAATACATTTATTTTTGAATGCCGTATTCACAAATTTCAAATAAAGGATTATGGAATCATAGAATACAGGAGACACAAAGGAGATACTCATTTAGCCCAATGCCTCTCTCCACTTAGTCAATGTTTAAATCCCTTTCCCAATATCCCTCTCAAGTGATCATGTGATTCCTCCTTGGACACCTCTAATGACAGAGGATTTCCTGCCTCCAGGGTGATCTATTTAATTTCTAAACAGCAGTAGGGGTTAAATGTTCTTCCCTGTGTGAAGCCAAAGTCACTTTCCCTAAAACTTGTATTGCATTCTGCCCTTTGGGCCTATACAGGACAAGAGTCTCTTCCATTCTGAACGGGCCCTGGCTATGTGAGGATGGTTGTTATGTGCCCAAGCATTCTACAGACATCTCCCCTTGATGCTCCCTCTCCCCATGAACACGATTTTGAGCTCATTCTCTAGTCAAATGGCCAACAGAGCCACCCTCCCCTGCCCAACTCTGTGGAAGGACCTTCACGTAAACAATATTTTCCTCGATTCTGCCACATTAAGTTCAGGTATCATGCCACTATAGAGCATCCTTCTCTCACCTCTACAATACCCCATCACTTGTGTAACTCTGTGTGTAGCATTGAAACAAGCAGGCAAACTAGAGCTAATAATATTGAGCTTTCAGGGTGGCTTTGATTAAAAGAGGTAATGAATGTTGAATCAAACACTGCAACAAGTATTGATTGAACACTCATCCTGCACTGGACACTGTGCTGAGCTCTGTGTGTGACACTATCCTGAGGAAGATAGAAAAGGCCTTTAACCTTGTGGAACTTTTAGCCTACATCCTGAACATAAGCCCCTCTCCAAGGCTTGTACAGTTTTAACCAAAGCCAAGGGTCCTCAGAAGCAAATCTCCATGACCTAAGCTGTAAGCTCAAAAATGGTACCATTATTATTGTCATCATGATGAACATAGATACAACCATATTAATGCCAATAATGCCTTTAGATGTTACAATTCCCCTGCAACAATAATACTTTTGGAAACCTAGGAAAGTCCATAGTGGTATTTCTTATGAATAACAACCATGATATCACCTATTACCTCATTTTTTCCTGCTAGAAACTCCGTATTTCCCATAAATCAAGGAGTTTTATAATAATTGATCTGGGTTAGCTTCTACTGAGTGACTGTTCTAATCTGGATCACTTTTCCCACCGTGGTCAAACCAAATGTGAGATTCTAGTGCAAAGCAGCAGTTTTATAGAGGGCAGTGCAGTTGCACTTACAGGTATGGTGCCAGGCGCCTTTCCTCCTTCCACTGTCTGCTAGAGTCATTATCCTGACCACAGTTCTCTTCGGCCATCATCTTATTCAGCATGCTACAGTTGACAGAATTTGCATCAAATATTAAGGAGGCGTTCAGCTTTTCCAAAAGCTGTGCCTTGGCTTCCTTATCATTTCACATTATAGCTTGCACATTGTTTGGTCAGGGAACTGATGGGAATGGAAGTTATTTACTGTAAAATACATAGTCTCTTACTTCAGTTGAAACCACTGTTCTTCCTGTTTCTCTGGTACTGTCAGATAATCCACCATCTTGGGTGGGGTGTGCATGAAACCACTACCTAACATATGAGTAGGGGAGGGAAGTGACCACAGGATATCACTATCTGTGTCAGAAGAGTGGCATATATTTAGCAGGAAGCACTTCACATTTACTGGTAAAGCAGAGTTGTATATCTGGGAAGATGGTCCATGGCCACCATGTTACTAGGATGGGAGTTAAGGTCTCTTTCATTAAGCCTCATCCATGGCCCCTATATGCTGACAAGATTTATTAATACTATCTACGCCTTTGGATATTAATCATAATTTTTGTTTTGAGATAGAGTTTCACTCTTGTTGGCCAGGCTGGAGTGCAATGGCGAGATCTCGGCTCACCACAACCTCCGCCTCCTGGGTTCAAGTGATTCTTCTGCCTCAGCCTCCCGAGTAGCTGGGATTACAGGCACGTGCCACCATACCTGGTTAGTTTTTTATTTTTAGTAGAGACGGGGTTTTTTTCATGTTGGTCAGGCTGGTCTCGAACTCCCAACCTCAGGTGATCCGCCCATCTTGGCCTCCCAAAGTGCTGGGATTACAGGAGTGAGCCACCACGCCTAGCCTATTAATCATAATTTTATACATGTGGCTAATATTATCTACAATTAGCCTGGCATTGTGCTTGGCACTTTTTGTACTCTATCTCACTCAATCTGCACAATAAATCTTATGTGGTAAGCATGGTTATTCTGTTTTCACATGAGCAAACTTGTTCAGAAAGGGCAAGTGGGCTGCTCAGGGTAACTTTAGTAAGATTCAGGCCCAGTGTGGTGATGCACAGAGCCTGACATCTTTTCACTCTCTTACTTTACCACCCTGTACACATGAATCCCAATCCAGAAAAGAGGAGGCCCCTCTCAGAATGTCCTTCCTTCCATACTTGTTCACTCCCTCCCGTTATTTGCGTTTGTATCTCCTACATAGGCTTGCAAGTTCCAATGAGGGGAAGATGCCATTCATCTTTGTAGTCTTCCCAGAGAATAGAATACGATAGTGTCTCAAAATATGCCAAGTGAAAGCACATACACAAACCAGAATATAATGCTGTAGCTGGAATTTCCGGCTCCTAGTTCAAAATTGAAGAAAGACTTCCTTCTTAAGTTTAATAATGAATCAAATCCTATATAGCCTATGTGATATTAATAGTAGCCTTGCAGTGACTGAACAGTAAAACCCCTTTTTCACTGTGGCTCTAAATTGCACATCCTCTTGGTGTCCAAAGCCAAAGAGAATAAAAATCCTCCCACCCGGAGTGTGCCACTCAAAAGTAGCTGAATCAAGACATGCAGTTTCTCAAATATGAATAGAAAAACTTTCTGCTCTACATTAATAGGAGAAGCTTCCCCAGAAGCACAAGAAACTGGTGGGAGTCATTGTGCGAAGAGCATAAGAGGAGAGATCTCCTCTCTATATACAAAGTTGGCTTTGCTGGAACCAGATGCAGACTGAGAGGCAGTGTTCTTAGCCATTAGTATTTAAGATCCTGACACCTGAAAATCCTCATTCCAATTAGAATGGAAGAAGCATGCAAGAAATAGGTGCACGGGATCAGCAAGCCAAGAAAGAAAGTGGGCTGGGATGACAGTAACTCTTCAAACTTATGGAGGGCTTCCTATGTGCAGGCACTTACTTTATTAGTTTTAGTATTTGTAACAATTTGAGGGGTAGATCTATTTTGCAGATGTAGAAATGAAGCTGTAGAGAAGTAACCTGCCCAAGTTTTCCTTGTTGGTAAATGTAGAGCTGAGAGAATTGAACTCAGTTGTCTGACTCCAAAGCCTAAGTGCTTAACCATTAATGCTAATCATTAACCACACTTAACTAACCGTTTCATCTTTTCCTCGGTGAGCAGGGACTGGAGGTTACATACTAGAACTCCACTGCATATTCTTTATTGTCGTTATTTACATTATGAAAAAACTAAATGTACAGTCCTCATTCTGTAAAATGGATGCAGTCATTCAAAATTAATCTTTTTGTTGCCAATTTCAGTCCTGGGCTAACAACCTCCACTAGATAATGTACAGAGACACCTGGACTCAGTGTCTCCACACTGACAATTTTATTCAAGAAATTCATGTCCAGAATGGCCAACCAGATAAGCAGCAGCTGTTATGGGCTGGAGCCTGATAAAAATTGTTGCTTGAGGCTGGGCATGGTAGCTCATGCCTATAATCCCAGCACTTTGGAAGGTCAAATCTGAGGCGGCTAGATCACCTAAGGTCAGGAGTTTGAGACCAGCCTGGCCAACATGGTAAAACCCTGTCTCTACTAAAAATTAGCCAGGCCTGGTATTGTGCTCCTGTAATCCTAGCTACTTGGGAGACTGAGGCATAAGAATCGCTTGAACCTAGGAGGTGGAAGTTGCAAATGTTTTTTTAAAAAGCTACTTGTTTCACTTATATTGGTAGAGTGGATTATAGTCTACCATGCACTTCATATCTATTATTTCATTTGGTCCTCTAAAGAATATTATGAGATAGATAAAATAAGTAATATTATCCCTATTATATATATGAAGAGGCTCACTTAGAATTACAAAATTAGAGCCAGGTACAGTGGTTCACACCTGTAATCCCAGCACTTTGGGAGGCCGAGGTGGGCAGATCACCTGAGGTCAGGAGTTCCAGACCAGCCTGGCAAGCATGGTGAAACCCCGTCTCTACTAAAAATACAAAAATTAGCCGGTCGTGGTAGCAAGCGCCTATAATCCCAGCTACTTGGGAGGCTGAGGCAGGAGAATCACTTGAACCCAGGAGGCAGAAGTTACAATGAGCCGAGATCATGACACTGTACTCCAGCCTGGGCAACAGAATGAGACTCTGTCTCAAAAATAAATAAACAAAATAAAATTAGAAAGTGGTGAGACTGGGACTCTAGTTCAGGGGGACTTTGAGTTCAGGTCCTGATAATCCAAAACCCAAATAAACAAACTTCTTGCCCTTTAGAAATATGGATGGAACCATGCTCAAATCTTGACGTTATCACACAAGTCTATCAGCTTCACACATTACTACCACATCTGCCGAATAAGGATGAGGATATCTGCTTTGTAGGATTGTTCAACTAAATGAAATAATGTAGGTAAAACCCTTTCAATAAAGTAGTGAACAGAACAGACATGGATCCTGTCCTCCTGAAGTTTATAGTCTGGAATCAGGAGGTGGGGATTAAGAAGAAAACATTTAATAATACACATTTAACTATCAAGTTATACCAATAAGAAGCGTTGTAAGGGAAAAATGCAGAGTGCTATGCAGGTGTACAGTGGGGTGACATAACTTAGAGTGTGGTCCACAGAGGCTTCCCTAGGCAGTGACAGCTAAGCTGAGACAAGAGGATGCAGGACAATAAGCCAGGTGACATGGGGAAGTGTGAGGCCATGGGTGTGGGTGTCGGTTACAGCAGAGAGTGTTCCAGGCAAAAGAAGCATTTTTGAAGAAGTGTGGTGCTCATGAGAAACAAAGGAATTACTTGTGGGGCTGGAGTGTAAAGAGACCTAAGAAGAAGATGTGACAGGATGTTGGTGAGGTTGGCAGCCTTCATGCCATGTGGGGCCTTGTTGGTCAAGTTTAAAATTTTGAACTTTATCCTAACAGCAATGGGAAACAACCAAAGGGATTTAGGCAAGGGGGCAACATGAACAGATTTGAGCTTTACAAACTTTCAATTCCTAACTAGGGAAAGTTGGGATCTTTTTAAAACTTTTCCTTTGGCCGGGTGTGGGGGCTTACACCTGTAATCCTAGCACTTTGGGAAACTGAGGCGGACGAATCACCTGAGGTCAGGAATTCAAGACCAGCCTGGTCAACATGGTGAAACCCCGTCTCTACTAAAAATACAAAAATTAACTGGGTGAGATGGCAGGCGCCTGCAATCCCAGCTACTCAGGAGGCTGAGGCAGGAGAATCACTTGAACCTGGGAGGCAGAGGTAGCAGTGAGCTGAGATTGTGCCATCGCACTCCCGCCTAGGCCATGGAGCGAGACTCCATCTCAAAAAATAAAAACAACAACAACAAAAAAACCCTTTTCTTTATTTTTTGAACAAACGCTTCCTTAGTATCTCTTACATTGCAAAGACAGCAATACGCTGTTTGTTTCAAATGTAGAATCCAAAGACTTCGAATGGGGCAAGAACCAACACATCCCTTTAAGGAACTAGGACATGTCACCTCAAAGGCTGCCTCTGTTCCCGCCACCTAATGCAGTTGCTTCTCACTCTAAGCAAGAAGTAACCTCCAAATCCTAAAAGTACATTAGGAACCAGTGGAACATTTCTGGGAAGCTCATTTATTTGTTCTTTTCATTGAGCAGACAAATATAAAGCATCAACTATGTACCCAGCACTGTACTGGGTGCTGAGGGTACAAGACTGATAAGATGGAGGTCCTGTACTTTAAGAACTCATGGTTTGGGGTCGAGGTAGGCCAGAAAAATAACAGTCCCAACAAAGTAGAATCTGTTAAAAAACGATGAGGGAGTTGCTCGCAGAACCTAGAGTGAGGAAAGCTTTAGAAGAGGCGATTAGCACCTAATGTGTGCTCAGTAGCTGCATACTGAGTAAATTAAAGTTTGAGCTGAGTCTTTAAACTCTTAGCAGGTAGAATAAGAGGAGTAGGGAATGAATAAGATCATATGTATCAGAAGAGTGGCTTTTGAGATTATTTTATCAGCAGTAAACTGGATGGGTTGAAAGGGAGAGATTATAGGCAAGGAGGTCAAGTAAAAACCTGGAGCAGTGATCCTGCTGAAAATTGAAGAGGACTTCATGTGCACTCAGCAGTAATTGGGACTGTTCTCAGTTTGCCTAACCTTAACTTGAGCTTGGTGGTACAGTGTATGGCTTATAATTGTTATTTGCATCTCCCCATGAATGCATGCCTATTCTCCCTCACTAGGGTGGAGACTGTGTCATTGACTGAAATCTTTACATTACTTAATTCTGTGCCCTGCACTGCATGCATCCCCATCAAAATTGGGTTGATGATTGGATTCCTTGAGATGCGTGGGAGTGGGAGAGCTGGAACAAGGGAGGAGGGAGAGGAAGGGAAGCAGGGCTGGCAATGAGGGTCAAAAAGGATTTCATGTTATCTTAAATTTTTTTCACAAGTGTAATGATGCCTTTATGTGTTCATGACTTAATTAAATAGTTTTTTAAGGTAATAAAATCATTAAGAATATGCAGTATTGCTTTTCACTGCTTTTCTATTTTCTTTTCCTTTTGTTTGTTTGTTTGAGATGGGATTTTGCTATGTTGCAGGCTGGAGCACAGTGATGCAATCATGGCTCGCTGCAGCCTTGACCTTTCAGGCTTAAGAGATCCTCCCACCTCAGCCTCTTGAGTAGCTGGGACCACAGGGGTGGGCCACCACGTCCAGCTAATTTTTTTTTATAGTGACAAGGGTCTCACTATTTTGCCCAGACTGGTCTTGAACTAGCCTTAAGCAATCCTCCTGCCTCAGCCTTGCAAAGTGTTGAGATTACAGGCATGAACCACTGTGCCATGCCCAGTAGTGCTTTTAACTGTGAAAAGTTTGAAGTACCTAAATATTCAGCAATAGAAATATTACCAAATCAATCATGATACAATTTCAGTGGCATAATTTAACAAAAATAATGTTGTTGAGGTATGTTCACAGATATAAAGAAATTAGTAATTTATAGTTCCACTTGAAAGTAAGTAGATATTAATTATTATATTCTGAATTATCCCATTTTGTTAACAAATATATGCACAAAAAGGTTTAAGATACTTTCATATAAGAAGTTTACATAGTTTCTACATCAGCGGGATTCTGTTGTGCTTTCTTTTACTTCTCTATTTCCTAATTTTTAAATAAAAAATAAATAGTAAGAAAACCCCAATTTAAAAAAAATGTAAATGAAATGAGAAAACTGAACTAGGAACAAAGAGAACAAGAAAGCTAAGAGGAAAAAGTGTATGATGGTGCCATGGTGGATGGGTATAATGAAGTAGAGAAAAGACGTTCTTGGAATTGTTTTTTTGAAAGAGATTTTCTTATTTTCCATAAAGTTAAGGGGAAAATATTTTGTTCTCAGAGTTTTCAGTGTGCTTTCCAAGCCATCAGATTCCTAAATATAACCAAAGTTGATGATTTTACAAGTAAGCCAATATAAACATAGTAGATGTTTATATTTCAACATTAACAACGTGACATTGGAGCCGCAAAAGATCTTCCCAATTGGCCATATTTTATTTTTCTCAAAAGTTTCCATTTTCAGTCCACCTATTAAAATACACCCGTCCCTCACCATCTCCGACCCCCACCACACCCTTTGTGGTCTTTAATTTCAAGAAAAGGCAGAACCAGATTAATAGAGTAACACTGGACAGAGCATGTGGAAGAAAGGAGCAAGAGTGAGGTGGTAGAAAGTTAAGCATTTGGGGAGGAAGAGGAAGAGAAGGATTTTTTGCAGAGCCTTGCCTCAAAGAGGTACTACTACTCAAACTTAGTCACATCATGTAGGCTCTTGTTAACATGCAGATTTTGATTCCGCAGATCTGGGTGGGACTCCCTGGTGATACCCATGCTTACTGGTCCATGGACAACTTTGAGCAGCGAGGCCTTAGACTCTGGGAATTTGCTCCTCCACCCTGGTCACATTTCACATGGGCAGCCTCTGATTGTGATAACCTCTTTCTTTCTAACTTAATAAGGTTTTATTATTATTATTATTATTATTATTATTGTCAAAATACCAAATAGTGGAAACTTTTCAGAAAGTCATTTAACTATGAGCAAGGTGCAGTTCAAGGCACTCTCCATGGAAGAGAGTAAAACGGGAAATACAATATAGAATGGGTAGGAGCCCCTGATATACGAATGTTATTTGTTATAAAGGGCGTGGTGTTGTGGAAAAATCCCTGGACTGGTTGTAAACAAAACTGGCTTCAATCCTAGCGATTACTAACTAGCTATATGTCCTTGTGCCCATCATTTTTCTCTGGTTCTCTGTTTCCTTTCCTGTTCAATAAAATAATTGGTCTACATGGCTTCTAAAATCTTTTCAGCTCTGACACTTGAGGAGTCTATAAAGGAGATCATATATCAACAGGAAGGGAGGGAAAGGGATATGCCACCACATGCGCAGCTGCCAGGGATCCTGCACATGTGGTATTATTGTGGCGGAATCTCCCCCCTTGTCTGCCCAGATGCAAAAATGTTATTGGAGTGAGAGACTGGGAAACTTGCCTGGTATGAAATCCTAGTACCCCAACTTCCTGGTTTTGGCAATTTAGTGTCTTGGGAATCAGTCCCAGCCCCTATAAAAGAAGGCAGACCCTGTAAACATGCCCTCCAAGAACCTCCAGTGTAGTTCTGGCAGCTTTCAAATTCTAAGGTCCCCAGTCCTCCATTCTAAGGCCACCCTCAGGTTTCACCTCATTCCCCTATACTGGTCAGCAGCCAAATTCTGCAGCCTCTTTAACTTAAGATCCCAGCCAAAAAACCTGACTGCCCTTCTACTTGTGAAGAAATCCCAATTCTCAAAGCAACTCCAGCCCTCCCCAACCGACTCCCCTCTGGTCTGAGGGGAGTATCTGGGAGTATCTCCCAGATACTCAAACTCACTTCAGCACTGTAGCACTCAAGCCTCAGGGATTTGGGCTGGCTGGTAGGTGACACTTCTCTGTTTAAGATAGTCCCATCCGCAGAGTGAGGATCAGCCCCTAAATTGATAAGCAGAGGGTGGGAAAGCGACCTGCCTTAGTGAGATTACCCAGACTCTAAAGTAAGGTCCTGCAGCTCCACCTCATACCTCCACAGACACATACTCTTCAGCTTTTAAGTTATGAAACAGGCCTGTTGCTATTCTAAGGAAGTCTCACAAGTCACCTTATAAACATGCCGCTTCAGGCAGCTTCCTGTGGTTTGCCAAAGGCCAGCTGGGAAGGCAGCCAGACTCCCGCCATGGCTCTGGAACCCCCTCCTCTAGCAGACATTCACTCAGGGCATGACCTCCTGAGGTGCCCACTTGGGATGCAGGAACTTAGTGGCTGCGAGAGTTGTTATTTTTCCCTCCAGCCCCAGCCTGGGCTGGGCTGAATGATGTGGCTGGCTGGTACAAAGGCTGCTTTTTATAATGTTCTTCTTTGGTATTTTTGGTGTCTGGAGAGGGTTTCCTTTCCTCCCACAGTTAATTAGCAGCATCAAGCATTTCCCTTTCTCCAACAGAAGTCTGTTCCCACCCCTGAGGCCAGGCAGAGGGGGTGGCAGGTGTGGCTAAATGCCCCCTGAGGTTAACCTCAAACTTAAACTTAGAGCCCCACTTGGTTAGAAGTGAAGTGAAATGCAGGGCTAGCTTCCATTCTGGGCAGAGTTGGCAAGCGGGCACACGTCCCTGGCAGGCTAGCATCCCAATCAGGTGAGGGGACAGAAAAGGGGGTGGGGAACCAATGTGTGTTTGACACATTTGTGAATTGTTTCTACAACAAAGACTTTTTTTAAAACAACAGAGTGAAGCTTTATATATTTGAATGAGAAGCACACAGAAGGGCCTATTGTCTGGAGGAAAAATTGCATGAGTAATTGTGCATGACTTCAGACTTCCCAGTTGAAATGTTAGGCGTATTAAGGATGATTGAGGGCATTCCAGTGTTTTCAGTGAGGAGAAGAGGGAGGACGGAGCTCCTGGGACTAGGGGAGGCAGGTTATGTAGCAAGACAAGGGAGGAAGGAATCTGAGGAACTCTACTCCCCACTTTGCCTCTCTGGTTTCCATTTTTCCTCTGTTTAATTGAAGTGCCACCTCCTACAGGAAGGCTTCCTGACCCTATCTCCTTCCTCCACCTGTCACTTTAGGTGTTCTTGATACATATCTCCTGTCTTTTCATTATTTGCTCGACTATGATACTATGGATGGACCATAGAAAAGTGAAGATGGACTCCAGGACCTGACTTTGCCGCTTCCTAGATGTGTTACATTGGACAAGTTACTTAGCCTCTCTGTGCTTCAGTTTTCTTGTGAGACTGAATAATACTTACCTTCTAGGGTTGTTGAGAAGATTAAATGTGTTAAAACACATAAGGAATTGAGAATAGTGCCTGACATACAGTATGCATTCTCAATAAATGTTAGCAATTATTTATTTTTATTTGCATCCCCTCTTGTTTGCATAGGACCTAATATATCATGGGGCAGCTGTGTTCAACCTTCATATGCATCATAATTGCTTGAGGAGCTTTAGAAATGTATAGGTCTGGCCTAGGTTCCATTAATCTATGGGTGAAAACTGGTAATGCTATTTTGGAAATGTTCCCTGGGTGGTTTCATTATATAACCAGGTTGAAAACCAGTGTCATAGATGCTCAATGAATATTTGTTGAATGAATGAATGAACCAAATGAGGTTAGAAAGAACAAACCCCGTGCTGGCTTCGGCAGCACATATACTGAAATTGGAATGATATGGAGAAGATTAGCATGGCCCATGCACAAGAATGACACACAAATTCATGAAGTTTCCATATTAAAATACATAGAGAGAAAAGAACAAACCCAGATTACCCCATCTTTAGGAATGTGAAGGCATGATGATTCTGTCTCCTTCAGAAAGTTGGCTCTTCCTGAGAGGTTTCAAGAGAAAAATATGACAGAGAATATAATGGAATACATGAAAGAAAGAATCATAATTCTAGTCACCTCAACATGAAAGTATTGAAGAAATAGAAAAACAATTGCCTAGAGCTCATATTAGAGATCAACAGTTATTTCCTCTTGCTCTCCCTTCTGTGCATGCAGATTTATTTCCTGGAGTTGCTATAATGACTCTAGCTAGAAGCTGAACTTTGACTTTTCCTCTAGTTTTAATTTCGATTTGCTACTCAATCTTTAATTTAGTGGATGTAAAAACTTAAAGACCTCAACTGAAGCATTTGCACCACTCTAATTTATATTCATGCATGATGATAGCATAATTATAATTAACTACTTTACCTAGTTGGTCCACAAAATTTAAACTGATTACTGCTTGTAGAACATTAAGTCAGGTACCTCAAAACAGAAATAGGAAACTAGGCCAGGGTGGTGGCTCACACCTATAATCCCAGTACTTTAGGAGGCTAAGGAGGGTGGATTGCTTGAGCTCAGGAGTTTAAGACCAGCCTGGTCAACACAGGGAAATCCTGTATCTACCAAAAATACAAAAATTAGCCGGGTGTGGTAGCACATGCCTGTAGTCCTAGTTACTTGGGGGACTGAGGTGGGAGGATCACTTAATTCCAGGAAGTCAAGGCTGCAGTGAGCCATGAAGGAAAATTAAATTTAAGAAAAGAAGATGCTATATACAAGCAACAGTGACAAGGTGAGAAACTAGCAAACCTACAGTTGTCTAAGTAGTTTTTGATGCCCAATATTTAAAAGTTAGTAAAATCTTGCATTAATTCCCAAATGAAGAGAACGGGACGTTTTAGAAAATAAAAATACTTAAATCTAGGAATAAATATTCTTTATGACTTCACTAAACAACAAAAAATAACAGGAGAGATGTACCATTTCCTGAATGAAGGATCAGTAATGTGAAGGTGTCATTTCTCCTCAAATTGATCTATAAGGCTAGGTACGGTGACTCATGCCTATAATCCCAGCACTTTGGGAGGTCAAGGCGGGCAGATCACTTGAGGTCAGGAGTTCGAGACCAACCTGGCCAATATGGTGAGACCCTGTCTCTACTAAAACTACAAAAATTAGCCAGCATGGTGACACATACCTGTAATCCCAGCTATTCAGGAGGCTGAGGCATGAGAGTCGCTTGAACCTGGGAGGCAGAGATTGTAGTAAGCCGAGATCGCACCACTGCCCTCTAGCCTGGGCAACAGAGTAAGACCCTGTCTTTAAAAAAAAAAAAAAAAATTGATCTATAAACCTAATAAAATCTCAATTAAAAAACCAGAAATGTTTTTTTTCTGAAACTTGATGAGCTGATTCTAAAACTCATTTGGAAGAGACAGATGGTAATGAAAACAATGAGTTAACAGAGCAGACTCAGTAAATTCATTCTAGAGCACAGAAACAAGCATGTGCATAGATGGGAATTTGTTAGAGATAAAAGGTGACATTTAAGATTGGAAATAAAAAAAAAAGGATTATCCCATAAGTCACACTGGATAATTAGCTTTCCATTTGGAAAATAAAAGTTAGATTTTTGGGGCCGGGCATGATGGCTCACTCCTGTAATCCTAGCACTTTGAGAGTCTGAAGCGGGCGGATCATTTGAGGTCAGGAGTTCAAGACCAACCTGGCCAACGTGGTAAAACCCTATCTCTACCAAAAATACAAAAATTAGCTGGGCATGGTGGTGCAAGCCTGTAATCCCTGCTACTCTGGAGGCTGAGGCAGGAGAATTGCTTGAACCCAAGAAGTGGAGGTTGCAGTGAGCTGAGCTCATACCACTGCACTCCAGCCTGGGAGACAGAGTGAGACTCCGTCTCAGAAAAAAAAAAGTTAGATTTTTACCAAACACAAGGTAACTTTCAGCTTGACTAAAGAGCTAAATCAAAAAAAAAATTAATAGTAAGACAAAATATAGGAGACTATTTCTATAGTATGAAAGTGGAAAAGTTCCTCTTAAGCAAATTTCAGAACAGAGAGCATTACAAAAGATAAGAGGGACCGATTTGACTAGAGGGTTTTAACTTTTATTTTACAGAAGTGGAGTGAATGGTACAATGATGCCTTCTGTGTGCATCACCAAACATAACAATCATCAAATTCATAGCCAGTCTTATTTCATCTATCTGCCCACCCTCACTGGATCATTTTGAAGCAAATATCAGATGTCATTTTATTCATAAATATAGTTATTATACCCAAAATACTAATAATTAACTATGTTAAATATACAGTTTTACTATTTTTTAAATTGAAGACTTTCATACAACAAAAATACCATAAGAAAAGTTAAAAAAGAGTGAAAAGGACAGATTAGTTGCCAAATATACAACAAAAGATTAATATCCTTAATACATAAAGAGTACTTATCAATGAATATAAAATACAAATTGAACTAAACTATTAAAAAAAATGAACCAAGGAATTGAACAGGTAATTAAACGGAGGAAGAAATGTAAGTTTTCAATAAGCATATAACAATGGTCAGTCTTATGGGTACCTAAGGAAATGTATCTTAAAATAAGTATGAAATATTTTTAATCTTCAGATTGTCAAAAACGAATAAACAATAAAATCCAACATTAGCAAAACTTCAGGGGAAATGACACTCTCAAACTCTGTGGGAGTATTAGTTGTTATCACAGTTTCTAGAGAGCAACTTGGAAATAGGTATGAAAATTTTCCATTTCTAGCTGTCTAACCTGGAGAAAAGTTTGTAGAATAATCCATTTACGCAGTAAATTTAGCAAAAATTAGAGAGAATACCAGGAAACTCCCATAGTACAGCCGGTAAACAGTGCCAACACTGGAGTTAAAGTGCTGTGGTTCAAATCCCAGTTTGGCTACTTACTAGTCCTGAGACTTTGGGTGAGATTACCTTAGCTGCTTCAGCAGTCAACTAGGGATAACTATTTCATAGGGTTATTCTGAGAAACATTTTTCATGCCAGGTATGGTGGCTCACGCCTATAATCCCAGAACTCTGGAAGGCAGAGACAAGAGAATTACTTGGGCCTAGGAGTTCAAGATCAGACTTGCAAAGGACTTAATGTCAGGGATAAAATACTTCCCTCTGCCAGGGTAGTCCACCCATCTCTTTCCCAAACGCCTGGCCCTGTATACCATTGCATGTTCCTAAATATGTAAGTGCGTAGAGAAACTTACAGCAGAAACTGAGAGCATGACAATTTACAGAATAAGGTGGGGTTGAGTGGAAATATGTCAGATTTTTACTTTTTACTTTCTACTTGTT
The DNA here is from genome assembly GCF_001698545.2 of Rhinopithecus bieti. Lineage (NCBI taxonomy): Eukaryota > Metazoa > Chordata > Mammalia > Primates > Cercopithecidae > Rhinopithecus > Rhinopithecus bieti. The sequence continues at coordinate 2,714,753 of NW_016814438.1, forward strand.
TATTTTAAAACATTTTGCAGGCCAGGTGCAGTGGCTCATGCCTATAATCCCAGAAATCTAGGAGGCAGAGGTAAGAGGATCGCTTGAACCTAGGAGGTCAAGACCAGGCTTAGCCAACATAGTGAAACCTAGTGAAACCCTCATCTCTTAAAAAAAAAAAAAATGCAAAGAATGTATTCATGTATTTATAATCACTTGTGTAATTAAAACTTGTTAAATTTGACAGAAGAAATAAGATGGTAGGCAAAAGTATTTGTCCCAGGAAGTTAGAAAAATGGAATATGATGATAGCATGTATCATGTCCTAGATATTTTAGATGATGGAATATGAGTTAGGTACAGAGACTGGGTTTTCAGAACTAAAAATCAGAACCCAATGTCTACCAAAGGATTTTTAGTGTAATTTCTGTGTTGGAGAGGCAGCCTGGATCGTTCAGTCTGGATGCCAAAATAATGGACTTTCTGGAACAATGTAACGGTTTATTATTACAAATAAACTGAAACTGGGCCTGTTCAAAAATTCCCAATCACGTTCCAATTTTGGATCCTGTTGGAACTGAATTCCTCCTGACCCAAAACCAGTTTAGAACCTAGCATTCAGCCTGCCTTATACTGACTCCGCTAGGTCCAAGGCCTTGCAGATTTCCTCCCTGTGAGATCTCCCAGGAGCCCTGGCAGAGGATTTCTAACTTCTCAATTGCTTCTGTGGCATCTCCAGGCACACTGTCTGCCCTCACCTCCTAGGGAAGCTACTTTCCTGTCTCTGTCATCCCCCTGGTTCCCTATGACCAGCCCCCATCCCCCAGCCCCAGCCTGGCGTGAAGCTGAGCCAGCTCAGGCCTGGCCTGAGCTTCTGATACCAATCCTGCTGAGGTTAGCACAGACAGTCTGAGACACAGGGTAAGCTGAGGCCATGGGAATGAATTTCTGGGTAACAGAAGGAGGAGGGCAATAAGGTCAGAGATAGCAAAGAGTTTGCCAGGAAACCAGAGACATGGGTGCTGAATGGAAAAGAGAAGTCGGAGCAGGACTCACTGAACATCTTGAGGCCACTTAAAGGAAGTGGGAAAAAGGTAGGAACAAAAAATACACAGCAGTGTTAGCTCTAAGTGTGAGAAAGGATGACTTTCATATCATCAATTGATGACCTTGATCAATGATCAAGGTAAATGCATGGGTTCATCCCTGAGAAGGACAAAACAAAAAGCTCCAGTGGGCCCCAGAAGGTTCTGCTGGGGAACAGGGAAAGAAATGAGTCAGAAAAACCTGCTTCCCATACTGGCTGTGTGACGTGGAGCAACCACCTTTACCCCCTGAGCTTTTCCAGCAAGTCGTGTTCCTTCTAAATATATATATATATTTTTTACAGTACAAATTGATTTATTTAAAACAGTTACAAAAAGCACAACAAAATAGAGATTATCCTTAGAATTATTAATGCTTTGTTAAAGATCAGGTAGGATTAGAGGGTAAGAAATGGTATTGGGTGGAGGGAGCACCTGACTAGTTCTAAGGCTTTAGATACAATGCAGTTGATTACATATTAATTCAGCCATTACATACTGGGGATGGTAGATGGGGGATCAGTAATTTATCTACAGGGAACTCCTACACAGATCCATCCAGACCTCCCCAGTGCCATCCTTCTCCACTCCTTAGGACCCTAAAGCCACCTGGATGACAACATTCCCATCCTTCTTTCTCCACCCCATTCCCTATCCATATATTCTTCCCTCGCCTAAGGTGCTGTGCAAGCTGAGAGCAGTCTGCTCTCTGCAGCTGGATCATATACTGTTTTGGCTACAGGGATCCTGTGTGACTAAGAAGGTTGTAGGGGACAGCCTTATTTTAATACTTTGTTAGCCATGAGTACAGTCAGTCCCTCCCCCAACACAATCTAGATTCTCTTTAATGCAAGTATCAATCAAGTGAGGGATCAACCCTGCCTTCAGCAATACCAGCAATGCACTAACCACCCACAGCTCACAACTACGTGCAAACTCCCTGTCCAGGGGGTGGGTATAAAACCACTGTGTCATCAGCTCACTCTCTCTCTCTCTCTCTGAAGAACCTCAGTCCCCATGACAGTCATAAAGACAAATAAATGCTTGCAAGTTTGACAGTAGGTAAAGGCACATGGGCTGCTGCCACACACACTGCAGGCAGGAACCCAATTTGAGGCCATCTTCACTGCTGGGCATTTGCAGTGGAATGGCTTTGGGATCACAAAGACTTTGAGTTCGCAATCTACCAGGGGGGATCTAGGTTTTACTGGAGAACTAATAAAGAAACCTTTAGTGTGAAAAGTGCATTTATGACTATTGTTCCTGCTGGGGAGGCAGCAGGGCAAACCCCAACACCTCTCCTCCTTCCGCCCCAGGCACTGTGCATAGTCTGCAGCTAAGGAGAGAGTGCAGTCGACTCTAGCATCTCTGGGGCCAGTGTCATCCTAGGCCCAGACCAGGCTTCTGGTCCAAAGATGGATCCTAGAGTTGAAAGAGCAACTGACAGCTGCAAAGACCCAGATGCTTATTTTATTATTGCATAATGTGGGAGACCTTCTCTACCCCAGGGAAGATGGAGGGTGAAGGCTTCCCAGCAAAGGGCAAACAGGTTCCTGATCAACATCCAACCTAATAAGGTTCAGCTCCTCAACTGTAGTGTACACTTTTGCCCATCTGGAAGGTACTGTAGCTTCAGTGTGGTTTAGTTAACTTAGCCTAGGAGGCCAAGATGTCTCCCTAAAACTTAGTCTCTGTCCTATTTACTTTGTTTATAAGACTGTGACCTAACTTCCCATGGCCAATTCAATTAACCAGGTTGTCTTTACTCCAATGGACCCAGGCCTTTTCCCAGTCAATCCATGTCCAACCCTTCATCTCCAGCGTGATCACTCAACTCTTCAATATGCCTGCTTGCTGCAGGTTTAAATCACACCACCATCCTGTGCTTCCCCTAAATCGCTCATGATGCCCACCAGTAAAATAAAACTAAACCCCACTTGAGGTGCTATTTCAGCCAAACTTTAAACCCTCTTCAAACTCCAGAATCCGCCTAACTGGAGCTGGACAAACTTCACTGGGATAATGGCATGGGCCCCTAATGTGGTTCCCTTCATTTAGTTTTAAAACAGGGTACAAGATACCACAAAGGAAAGAAGTTAATACAGAAGACACCACGAGTAGAAACCTGCTTGTTTCTTCCTCAAGATAGTCAGACATTTGGAGCCAAAAGGCTCCCAACAGCACTGAAGCCATATCCCTTTGGATTCACCAGTCCACCAGCAGCATTTCATACCATCCCTATTCAACATGACTTTGCTATAAAATAATGTGGCCTAACACAGGTAAGAATGAACCGGACGCCTAGACTTAATCTACATGGCCAAAGACATGGAGGATAGGGAGCTGTAGAGGGCAGCAGGCAGGACAGTGAGCAGACAGCAGCAGTGGCAAAGCAGCGCAGAGCAAAGCCCTTGGTGGTATGACCAACTGGGACCAAGAATATAGAAGGATCAGCCCAGATCGGCTGAGGCCCCTCCCCTCAGGTACAAGCACTCAGCTCTGAACTCCTAGATCCTCTTCCCCCCATGCCACCTCTTCCTCATGTACACTAATCTTGATAGGAATGATTCAAGACTTGGCTTATTATCCATCCATGACTGGGTTCCCCTATTCCCAAATTGGTATACACATTTTTATACAGTGCCAGACAGTCAGCAGTCCTCCTTTCTATTCCTAAGAGCTGGAAACAGGCTCTGACAGGCTCTGGCCCTCGTCAACTGCTCATTCCTAAAAGTTGACAACTTCCCACTAAAATACTCTCTAAAACTGCTCTCATGTCTCCTGCAAACTCAGGAAATTCCTATAAGGAAGAATGGACACACCACAGGTTAGTCATATTTTCATGCCTGGAGGAAAAGACTAAACTAGAGGTTAAAGGCAAGGGGAAGGCCACAGCTCTGACCGAGATTTAGAGCACAGAGCTTCTTTTCCTGGGGACCATAGTTTATGAGATACCTTTGCAGCTCAGCAAAATCAAGTGTTAATATGTTATATATGCATGGAACGATATTGTGATATTACAGGAGCTGCTGGTATTGCTTCACCAGCAAGAGACAAAAGAGGAGCAGCAACAGAAAGGTCAGGGCCCAACCTGCCAGGGTCCTCAAGAATTTCTCTTTTCCAGAATTCCGTGGAAGTTAACAGGTTGGAAAGTCACAAGTAGCCCAAGTGGAGCGTGATTTGATTTAAACTAATTGGTCTGTATCTGGTTAGATATAGGTTTGCCCCATAAGCAGAAAGCTCAGCTTGTGTCCTTGCAGACACTGCTTGAGCATCTTCTGTGTACATGTCACTAAATTCAGTTGATGAACCTTCCTATGAGGAAGGACGCTTATGAGAAACCTGCGCAAACAATGAACTCTAGGAATGAGTTGCTCATGAAACAGCCAGAGATGAGGCCTTCTCCCAAGGCTCTCATTTGAGGAGATTCCTCAAGACTCAACCCCACAGGCCCCACTGTAGGAAACAAGCCAGAGAAAGCAGCATTCAGAGAATGGGGACAGAGAAGGGGAAAGATATGATCCCAAATGCAGTACGCAGTTGGTGTCTGGTTCTGATACAAACCAGATACTGAAGCACTCGTGGTCAGGTCAGCAGCTTCCTTTGATGGACCCCAAAAGCTGACTGACCAGGCGACTGCTTTCAAGGAATGAAAGAGTGGAGTGTAGGGCTTGTAGCAAACAAGCCAGTTTCAGTCACTCTGTTCCCCAGGAGAACAACCTTTAGCACCTGAACACTAAGAATGACTCCATTCTCAGAACTTCCCCTCCCCCCAGGAGTTAGGTAAGATTATTTATCTCCATTTGGTAGGTGGGGAGGAAGTGAAAGAGCCAGAGGTCACGAGACTTGCCGAAAGTCCTTGACAGAGCAGACATCAGACCTCAGAGGTTTGGACTCCTGATGCCAGGCCAGGTCGCGGCCAATCCAAGTACACCTTATAAAGGACATGACAGGATCATAGCCTGGGAGAAGTCTAACCAGAGAGCTGGGTGGACAATACCCTGAGTTGCCTTCAAGAGTCTAAAGACCCCAAAAAAACAAACAAAAAAACTCACCCACCTGAAAGCTAGTGGGGGAGCCTAATTCCCAATACCCAATGGAACCCCACGGTCTGAGCTGATGCTAAAAGTTGTGAAGAAAATGTGGGATTAAGACATTGGCGGGGCTGGGGGGGTGCAAATGCAACTAAGATTGAAAATACTTTTGCAGAGGAATATACCACCACAAAATGACATCTATTCGGGTATTGAAATGTTATCAAGACTATCCTAGAATCTTAGAGCTGGTAGTGGGAGGGGATGGCTTGGAGACACCAGAATGCTGGGAGAAGCAGTGGAATAAGACGTGAGGGGCATATGGGACGTGTGAAAATGCTATGATGGGCCCTCCCAGCCATGCATTAGCCCTGGCCCAGGGCATAGTTCCCTTCTTCTTTCTCCACCAAGCTGTTTGGCAGTGGAAGTGGAGGGGACATGATTTTGAGATTTTAAAAATAGAGATTATAGCTGAAGGGGAAACCAGAGAGACCCCTACCCACCAAAAACTAGAGGTCTTGGTCAGAGTGGACAAAACCAACTTTGCAGACAAGGAAAGGCAGTGCAGCTACAAATGAGGCCCAGGTCACAACACCATGCAGAGGTCAGGGCAGCAGGAGGGTGGGGTGGCGCAGGCACTTAGGCACAACACAGACAAAGGTGGGGATCAGTGCCTGGGGAAAAGGGTCTACTAGTTCTTTCTAAAGTCACCATTACCAGCAAGATTCTGTGAGATTTCAAAGTGAGTCTGGCATGCTGAATTGGAGGAGCTTTGTTAGGTGAGCTACCTTTCCAGAGGCCCTGCCTAGAACCCAGTCAGCCTGGCTATCAAGTCTCTCTCCCAAAGTCTCCTGACTGAATCCCTGGCAAGGTAGTACTTCACTCTGAACCCTGAAGGGGCTCTCCCTCTGGGCCCCGTGCTGCTAGAAGCCTTGTAGGCGGAATGGTGAGGAGAGATGGGGAAGAGCTATGAAGCAGAGGATCAAGCAGAGTCCTGTAGATCAGAGTGCTCCTCCCCTACACACTCAGCCACAGACATCTGGAACAAAATCACCCTTTAAAGTGCGCATCTCTCACAAGAAGGGTTCTGGGTGGGAACCCTCTTATTTCCAACCTTGGGGCCTCCTGCCCTTCCACCACAAAAAAAGAAAAAAAACTTCTGACAGTTTAACTGCTACTGTAAGCTGTGGATCATCATTTTGGCTCTCTTTACTCCCTCCCTCTGCCATCTGCTCCCAAAGCCTGGACTTTCTCTTGCAGGAGCTAGGGATGGGGAGGAAAGAACAGGGAGGCCCTGATTTTGGAATGTTTCTTCTCCTGTGTGCACCCCCTTCCTTCCTTGCCCCAGGCCTGCTGCTCCCCATCACAACACCCTCTGGGGTTGTCCTGAAAGGACACCATGGGGTAATGAGCAACAGATCCTGCCTTGGGAGGCTGACTTCATGCCTCCCCTTTCCCCCAAATCTCACTGCCAAGAAAGCCATTCCCTGCTCGGCGTGTGCAAATCCTCTGCCTGCTCACGGTGGCGAGGCAAGACTCTGGGGTAAAGTCCCAGTCCTGGTCTGGGAAAGAGGTTCATTTTCCCGCATTGGAACGCCCTTCAATGGACAGCTTTACCTCCTGTGGAATGAAAGAGGGACGGAGCAGCGCAGCCCGTGCCTCCTCCCCTTGCATGCCGTATCTTTGGAAGCTCAGGGTTGGCCAGCAGGCCTGAGCACCAGGCTCAGGCTGGGAAGGCTCTACCACATGGGAGCCCTCTCCTGCCGGCTGGCTCTTCCCCTCACTGTCACATAGCTCTCTGGGTCCCAAGACCGTCCTCTCAGGCCTTTCTCGGGGGGGACCCAGCTGGCCTGGGGGAGCACAGCTGGCCTGAGACACTGAGTTACTGTTCAAGCTCTGTAAACTGATAGAGATGCAGACATCTCCCACCTGTAGCCGATGGCAGGGCAGAGAGAAGAGTTGTGTCGTCCGCCCAGGGCTGCAAGAGGACCAACCCTGGCCATATACAAAGAAGGGGTGCTCGGGGGGCACCTCGATGCTCACTTTGCTCTGCTGCTCACCAACCACAAAATGTAGCATGACAAATCCAGGCCATTGGCTCTCCTGAATGTCCACGACCGTGCTAGAGTCAATCTTCAGCCCCCCACTCACTTCGGCACTGCGCACAAAATCCTGGGTCTGGAGGTCCTCCACCCGCTTCAGCTCTCCCGTAGCCAGCTGGATGATGGCGCCTTTCATGAAATGGGAAGGCAAGTGGGAAGAGGTAATGGGGGGCGGCGTTGGCTCTTTGTCTGGGAAGGTGGCTCTGGCCTGCACGTCCAGACTTGATGCTACCAGGATCTCCGAGCCCACAGGCAGCAGGCCTGAGTCCGTTCCAGTGGGCACCAGGTTGCCATTGGCTACAACCATTGCTTTGGGTAAAGGTCTATGTTTTACTGGTTCCTGATGGGACTGAGGGTAGAACCCACGGGCCTGATTTTTCTCTGCCAGCTCCGCAGGGTTCCTGGCTGACCCTCGCCCCTCACCCTGATGGTCGGGGGGATGATGGGATAGGTTGAGGGGGCTGGGTTCCTCCTTCCTCTGAGCTGCCACCACACAATAGTCCTGAGAAGCTAAAGCGCCAACCACTCGCTGGACCTCAAGGTCGGTGTCCGGGGTCCCCCGGTGTGCTGGTGCCGCTACCTCCACCCGTGGAGTCTGAGAACCTGAAAACAACTGTCCATCCACCACACATTCTACCACTGGCCCCAGTCCCTGGCCTTCACCCTTGCTGTTGGGGGAGTCAAGGGCTTCACTTTCCCGTCTTACTAAATTTCGTTCTCGCGGTCTCTGTCCTCCATTTGCAGCAGCTGCTTCCAGAGCAGACTGGCTCTCCTGAGGGGTAAGAACTGGGCTGGCGCCTGCTGGAGGGGGTTCATGCAAAGTATACCCAGCAGGTAGCCTGGACATCTGATAATAAATGGGCATCCGACCTGGAGCAAGGTCCAGCGGCTGAGTACTTGAATGATGTGGCAATTGCCCAGGTGGGGAGGTGGCAGAGGGAGCTTTGTTAAATGAGTGGGCCGGGGAGGGAGCCTGTGGGGGAGAAGTGGCTCCTTCTGCCAGAAGTGAGGCATATGGCACAAAGTGTGGAAGGTGAGAGGTGGCAAGGTTGGCAGAAGGAGACAGCAGGGGACTCGGTAGGAAATTAGGTGGCACAGCATAGGGAAGGCTATAAGGAGACCCAATGAACTGCAGTGAGGTGGATGGGAGCTGAGCATAGTGGATTGGGGGATAGTGGATGCCTGGATGTTGAATTAGTGAAGACGCTACATTAAACGTCGGGGGCAAGGGGCTCATATTCACCACAGACGGGAGGCCAGTTGGTGAGAAGGTGGCAGGTGGCACAGCCACCTTATACAGCATGCCATACTGGTCCACTGTCAGACCGGTGATGGCCTCAGCTCCATCACCCCCCAGGCTGACTCTGGTTCCTGCCTGGCTCTGCCCAGCCACCACAACCCCTCGGGACCATTCAGAAGCATCACTGGAGGGTGTGTGGTTAGCGGAGCAGCTGGTAGTTCTCCCCATATCCTCGCTGGTCACGGGGAGGTCTCGTTTCTTTGGTGGAAGGCATTCCTGACTCCTCTCATGAACAGGTTTCATATTGCTCTGTGGTATTCCTGGAGCCTGGAAGGAGTCAGCTTGCTCCCTGGGGCATCAGAAGGGGCTTCTCTGTAGCTTCCCTATACCCCTCTGTGCTTCTGGCTGGGGCGCCCACATCTGAGTTTCCAGTGGTGCTTCTGAGCAGCTGTAGTAAGTGTCCTCCCGGCTGGCTCGGGAGCCAGCCCATTTCACAGCGCTTCCCGGGATCCACCCGCAACCGCGGCCGCCGCCATCCCTGGCCCCGGAGCCGCCCCACACCCCGCTTCTAAATATTAAATCTGTTTGGGTAACTAAGGCTCTCAGTCTAGTGTTTGGTAAATCTGAATTCCTTCCTTCCTTCCTTCCTTCCTTCCTTCCTTCCTTCCTTCCTTCCTTCCTTCCTTCCTTCCTTCCTTCCTTTCTTTCTTTTTCGACAGAGTCTTGCTCTGTTGCCCAGCCTGGAGTGCAGTGGCATAATCTTGGCTCACTGCAATCTCTGCCTACTGGGTTCAAATGATTCTCGTGCCTCATCCTCCCAAGTAGCTGGGACTACAGGCATGCACCACTATTCCCAGCTAATTTTTGGTTTTGGTAGAGACGGGGTTTTGCCACATTGGCCAGGCTGGTCTTGAACTCCTGACCTCAGGTGATCTGCCTGCCTTAGCCTCCCAAAGTGCTGGGATTACAGGCCTGAGCCACCGTGCCTTGCTGGTAAATCTGAATTTCTCTCTTTTTCCATCAAAATGTTGATGATGATGAAAACTCACCCCAGCCTCTTGCTACCCATGTCATCTTCAGCGTGAGCAGTCAACACACCATATAATAGTTGTGATAGATAACATTTACTGAAGTGTGTATTATTTGCAGGCTCTGTTCTGAACTCCTTGCAGTATTAATCCTCACAATAACCCTATGAAGCGGGTAATATTATTATTCCTAGTTTACAAATAAGAAAATTGAAGCTCAAAGAAGTTTGGTAACTTGCCCAAGCTGAATAGCTAATAAGAGGCAGACCCAGGATGAAAATCCAGCTTTAATTGCAAAATCCATGCTCTTTACTACTGCACCATATGCCTTTCTGACAGTAAGGCAGAAAATAGAAAAATAGGTAAAACAAGGAAAGGTCCTAGCAGAGACAATGAAGGAGATTAAGAGGAGGCCTCTGATCCTGTGTAGGAGCAGCTGTTGAAGGAGGCTTCCTAGAAATCTCCCATTTGACAGTGGGGTACAGGGGAGAAATGCCACTGCTAAGATGAAGGAGTAACCTCCTCCCCTACTGTGGGAGATGGGGGATGGCATCTGAGAGGAAGTTGATCACAGGTATAACCTATGCAAATAAAGCTGTAGGCTGGGGTATTGCTTCATGTTATGAAAACATCTTGCAATAAAGGAAGGTAATGTGGTAATAAGTCCAAACAGAAGGGTGATGGGTTGGCATGCAGTTTGAAACAAGCGAAGTCAAAGTTTGTTCATGTGTCTCTAGCTCTGCCTACTCTGATTTCAAGTGTTCTGTCCTAGTTCTGCAGGCAAAATCCCTGGGAGGAGGAAAAGGGCCTGAAGGAGATGTTTCCTGGTGAAAGACAAAGCACAAAACAAGTAGAAGACATTATTCCTATTAATGTAGTAATGCCAAGGATACTAGAGGTTTTCATTAAAGTTAAAATCATTGCCACCATTTCATTTATTCACTCACTCATGTATTTATCCAGGATTTCCTTACGGTGAACCTCCTACACTCCACGCCCTCTGCTAGATGCTGGGACATGATAATGGGTCTCTAGGAATTTTCAATCTAGTCAGGAGACAATAGAGAGTGGGCTCTTCCAACCTAATCAGGTAAAAGCGCTGCTGTCAGTGAGGGCCCTTCCTGCAAAAACATGGCCCTTCCTGCAAGGAGGTGATGTGCTGGTGGGGAGTCGGGAAGTACCTCCTACAATGTGCAAGACAAAAAGGTCCTTTGGGAAGTAGTCCAGCTTTCTTAGTGTATGGAGAAGAAACCCATGAACCTGAGTTACAAATGGGATAAACTGCAAATCAAGACTCCGAAGGGTAAATACCAGCTGAATGGCACCATCGCAAGTGCAGCAGGAGTTTGAGGGAGACAAACATCACTGTGAGTCAAGGAAGGCTTCCTGGAAGAGGTGGGACTTAAGCTAGGCTTTCCTGGAAAAATAAAGGGTGTGTGTGTGTGTGTGTGTACACTTGCACACAGGCATGTGTATGTAGGGAAAATACCTGGTTCTTAGGTGTTTGTCAGTTTGTTCCTTAAGGCTGTTTAATTTTTTTATCTGTTTTTTTTAGTCACCAAAAATCCCTCAGATCTGCAATTGTGTGTTTGAGAAGATCTAGCACCAGATGTGATATGATTAGTTGCACAGGCTTTGGAATCTGATAGGCCTGGGGTCAAATCCAGGCTCTGCCATTTTCTAGTTGTATGACCTTAGTTTCCTCATCTGTTAAATGGGGATAATTATACCTATCGTAGGCTTATTATGAGCATTAAATGAAATAAAATACGCAAAGCATATATTATAGGGCCTGAGACTCAGGAATCACCTAGCCTAATTCCATAAACATAATTATTTACCTGTATTGAGCCTGTTTTCAGTGTCCTCTGATTTATTTAAATTCCATTATTTTTTTTCATCCAACTGTTAGGCACAGTGCCATCCAGCTGTTAGGCACAGTACCATCATCTTGGATGGTAGACACAGCCATGTGCCAGAGACATGTTCCTTGCCCACTCAGGGCAGTCTAGAGGGATATCAGACACATAAGCACATTATTGCAGTACAGTGTGAGGTGCATTATGAATAGGGGCAAGTAGTGGTTATTGGTGGTCATCTCTGAGTGGGCTGTGGACTTGAAAGGCCATACAAGGGGCCAGTGGTGTCTGACCTCACCGGGATGCAGCTGCTCTGGAAACCCACCGGCAAAGTCATTACCACTTCTGGACAGCTCTAAGTCTGCTCTGTATTATTTACAATGTCATTTTTGTTTAATAGCAGAATAATGTAAATAGAAAAAAAAAAGTTCCCTCTTACTAGCCCAATATCCAGCAGAGACTGTGAGAAGCAGTAAAAATGTACCTGGACTTAAGCTTCAAAAAACTTTTCCTGGCTCCTCTTCTCTCCCAGTGTGTTGGGTACCTTCTATAGCAAGCATTCCAGGTGGCTCTCAGCCCCACCTCCTGGTTTTCACACCCTTGTGTAGTCCCCTCCTACTTTGTACCAGGATTGATCTCTGTGACCAACACACAATGGCAGAAGTGAAAATGGCAGATCTCATATACTGCTTATGAGATTAGGTTGTAAAAGACACTGTAGCTTCCTCTTGAGGGCTTTCTTAGATGTGCTCTCTCTTTTGCGTATCCCTGGGGAAAAGCCGTCTTGAGCAGACCTACAGAGAAGGTCACATGACAAGGAACTGTAGCCTCCTGCCAACAGGCATGTCAGTGAGCTGGGAAGTAGATTTGTCATCTCTAGTCAATAGTCAAGTCTCTAAAGATTGCAGAAGGCCAGGTGCGGTGACTCACGCCTGTAATCCCAGCACTTTGGGAGGCTGAGGCCGGGTTGGGTGGATGGCTTGAGCCCAGGAGTTCAATACCAGTCTGGGCAACAAAGTGAGAGGGAGACCCCATCTCTTAAAAAAAAAAAAAAAAAAAAAAGAGAGAGAGAGAGAGAGGGAGATTGCAGCCAACAACTTGATTCCATGAAAGTTCCATGAAAGGCCTGAGCCAGAACTATCCAACTGAGTCATTCCCAGATTCCTGACTCTCAGAAATGATATGAGATAATAAATGTTTGTTGTTTTAAGCTGCAAAATTTTGGGGTAATTTGTCTTGCAGCAATAGATAACTCACACTGTGCCCTTCCTTTGTGCTTCAGGCGTTCTGCCCCTCCCCTGATATGGCACATACCACACTGTGTTGTATTTACCCATGTACTTATCTGTCTCCTCATCAGACTGCAAGCTCAAAGGAGATCATGTCTTATTGTCTTTGTACCCTCATCATGGCACATGCCTGACCCATACCAGGTGGTCAAAAATATTTGCTGGATGAATAACTTGCATTTGTATAGCACGTTAGAACTGACAAAGCATTAGTGTATTCATACTCTTCCGTAGTCTTCAGGCAACCCTAGAAGGTAAGTACTGAGATCCTATTCCCGTTTAACAGATGAGGAAATTGAGGCTTGTCAACTCACTTGAATATCTCACAGTCAGTAATTCATAAAATCAGGACTCAAACTTAAGTCACTAAATTTCTAGTCTATGCCCCTTCCTGTATACCAAACTGTTCTTCATTTAGCTTGGTGAAGGTAGGGGTGGGAGAAAAACTAATCTGAGGAATGAGGTGCAGTCCAGTCATGGATGGAGCTCTAAAGAAAGGGCAATGGAGAAGAAAATTATTCACTTTTGAGTAGGCCAGGCCTCTACAGGCCTCCACACATATGTTCAGTATCTCGTTTAATGTTCACAAAAACCCTAAAATGGATTGGTAACTTTTATTCCCCCTTCACAGATGAGAAAACCAAAGTATGGTTTTGCATCTGTTAAATAACAGAGCTGGAATTCAAGCAAATGTATTCAAACTTCTAGTCTAAGTATCTTTTTGTAAAACCCAAACTGCTTCTCCTTTTCACAGTACTGGACAGCTGGATTTAGGCTCCAGATCTAATTCCTGATTCCAGCAGGAAAACACTTGCAAAATATCATGAAGTCTCAGACAATGAGCAGACTCTGTCTTATGTAAGGATTCTACCTGGGGCTATGTCCTACCTTCTCCTGTGCTGAGCTCCAGGCACTGTTTCTCTGGCCTAAGGTCAAAGGTTCACAATATCTCTTTTATTAATGAAAAACAAAAAGTGCTGTTGTGCTTAGAGTCAGTTTCAGTTTACACATCTTTAAAAGAGGAAAATAATTGCCATGATGATTAAACAAGAAAAAAGGTGTATGTAAGACAGCTGGTACATAATAAGTATTCACAAGCATGTAAATACACTTCTCTGGGCTCTCTCCTATACGCCTATGGGACATTTTTCAGGACAAGAGCATACAACCTTTTGTGAGCCTCTGTTCGCCACATAAACTGAAGTGTTAGCAGCAACCATGGAAAATAGAATAAGAGGAACCTTCTGAGGGCTCTGTGCACAGTTTCCAGCCTGAAGGGAGCTCTGCAGTGGGATTTCTGCTTTATGTCAGCGGCACAGGGGCCTGGAAGACTTCTACGCTTGGGGGGAAGTATGCCAAGGAACTGAAGAGCGTCTATCAAGAAGAAGCCCCAGCTGTTATGTGGGCCCTAGTGGAGAGTGGCTGGGGGTTGCCTGAGGCCATGCTGGGTTGGGTAAACTTGGTATGTTCACTTCCATCCAAGAGACCTTTCACCTTGAGGGCTCAATGATTAGAAAAACATCACAGAAGCCAATGATTTCTCATTCTCCAGGGAGCCAGGAAGCATTTTCTGGGCTAGATATCAGGACAAACCCATGAACTGTGAGAGGTCCTCTTTGCTGAGAGCTCTATCTGATCCCAGGAAATGGAGTGCTGGTTCCATGTGCTAGAAGACACAACTTCCTGCCAGAAAGAGGATCTGCGTCTCATCTCCATGTGCGCCAGTGTTCAGATACGGCTGTCCGGGCTTTCATGGATGAGTCATGGCAATGGCCAAGCCTCAGCTGCAAGTTGCGGTGAGCCTGACTCTCATAGTCCTAGTCAAAGCAGTTCAGAGCAATTAAACAACCAAACGAGAACCTACTAGGTGCAGGCCTCTGGGGAAGGAGGGGTATTGTGGAAAGGTCATGGGTTTTGAAGTTTGAAAGAGAGGGGCTTCAATTTAAATATTAGCTTTTCCACCTACTAAGTATAACTTGGGAAAGATACTTAGTTTCTTTAGACCTCAGTTTCTTTAAAGTAATGGCAACAGTAGTATTTAATTAATTAATTAGTTTTGAGATAAGGTCTTGCTCTGTTACCCAGGCTGGAGTGCAGTGGCATGATCACAGCTCACTGGAGCCTCCACCTCCCTGGCTGAAGCAATCCTCCCTCATCAGCCTCCTGAGCAGCTGGGGCTACAGGGGTATACCACCGTGTCAGGCTAATTAAAAAAATTTTTTGTAGAGACTCGGTTTCACTGTGTTGCCCAGGCTGATCTCGAACTCCTGGGGTCAAGCGATCCTCTCACTGCGGCCTCCCAAACTTCTGAGATTATAGGCATGAGCCACTGTGCCTGGCCAGTAAATAGCAGTAATAGTAATGGTAATGGTAATGTAGGCTTTGCAGGGCTGAGATAAGAATTAAGTGTTGTTACCAAATATAAAGGGGACAGAATAATGCCTACTATCTGATCAGGGCTCACAAAGCCCAATCTCAGTATTAGATTTTATATAGAGAGAAGTGAATAACAGTCACAGTTAGGGAGACAGTTCATGTAAAATTCAATATAACTCAGTTGATTTTTTTCAACCAGCATATATTGTAGAATGTTCTGAGTGCTGGCAACTAATAATGGCCCCTGGCCTAGAGGAACTCAGAGTTTTGCAACTGAGATAGATGGATGAGTAAGCAAATTTCTATCAGGGTTATAAGAGATCTGACATAAACAAGAGGAAATGCTACGGGAGCAGAGTGAAGGAGGTGCTCACACTCACTGAAGGAGTTAGAAGAGGCCTTGTTGAGAAAGCAACTTCTAGGGCTCCACTGGCTGGGTCTTAAAAGATGAACAAAGAGGAGCTCACCAGGTGGAATGAGTGTGGAAAATTGTTGTTATTGCTGTTTTTTTTTTTTTTAGACGGAGTCTCGCTCTGTCACCTAGGCTGGAGTGCATTGGCACAATCTCAGCTCATTGCAACCTCCACCTCCTGGGCTCAAGCGATTCTCCTGCTTCAGCCTCCCAAGTAGCTGGGACTCCAAGTACCCGCCACCATGCCTGGCCAATTTTTGCATTTTTAATAGAGATGGGGTTTCACCATGTTGGCCAGGCTGGTCTCAAACTCCTGACCTCAAGTGATCTGCCTGCCTCAGCCTCCCAAAGGGCTGGGATTACAGGTGTGAACTACTGTACCAGGCCAAAAGTTGTTCTGATATCAGAGCCCATGTGTAGAAAAAACACAGAGGCATGAAAGAGCTTGGTTAGAGGAATGGGGCCATGGAGTAATGGATATAAGGAACTTGACAAAGGATGACCAGTCTCAAAGGATGACCTTGCTTGACTGCAAAGAAGCTGGACTTTGCTCTGGAGGCAGCAAGGAGATTTTAAAGCAAATAACCAAGATGATTAATTTATTTTCAAGAAAAATAACTGGGTGGAGGATGGGTGTAAAGGGGAAAGACAGGAGGCCAGAGAGTGGAAGCCTATGGAGATAAGCTCATCTAGGTTACATAATCGGGAAGTTGAAGCAGGGTAGATCAGGAAGAGAAGCTAGACCTCTTGGCTCCTAGTTTGAGCCTTTTGATTAGATTGCTCCCCTTCTACATCTTTGAAACCTGCCTACTAAGCAATTCCTGATCTAAAATTACAGTGCTTGTGTGAACAGGAACATAAAGCAACAAATTGCAAGTAGGTTTGAATTTGACTAAGGCACCTTTTTTTTAATCCATGGTTTGCCACAGCTTTAAAATATATTCAGCATTTTTCTTGGCACTCACCCTCTAAGGTCTGTCTTCCCAAGGAGAATGCAAACTATTACTGATTTGGGTGGGTCATCCATCCATCCATTCAATCCATCTGTCTATCTATCTGTTGGTCTACCCACAGACATGAATTGGCAGCTACTGTGTACTTAGTCTTCGGTTAAATCCTGAGAATATAGAGATGAAAGGCAATTTCTGCCCTCAGAGAGCTCGCAGCCTAGTGGGGAGGGAGACAGAAAACTAAATAGGCAGGGACAATCCAATGCGATGAGTGCTGATCCAAGGAGAAAGATGTGTTAATTGCCATGGGAGCTCGAAGCAGGGATACCCAACAGTCTGAGCCATGAGGAAAGGAGGGGATACTTGTGCCAAGCCTTGAAGGGCAAACAAGAGAGCACAGATGTATTCTAAGTAAGAGGAAGAGCATATGCTCTTTGGGGGTACAGTGCAGTGGTGGGAGTGATTATAATTTGGGAACTCAGCAATCTTCCTAGTCCTGAAGCCAAACACATGCTTTGCCTGTTTTAATTACATAAACCCCATTAATTCACATCTTAATTTATGGCTTCCCTCTGGCATACAAGGCTGCAAACCAGTGCCCCTTTCTCCAAATTACCAAATAGGTAACTGCTTGGCATTTTCTGACCATCTTCTTTTAGTTCCTGTTTACTCCCCCATTTCTGGCTCCAGTGCCTTAAGTTGGTCCTCCAGCAACCGAGAGCCCACTTTAGCCCCAGCTGGGCAGCGGCCCAGGTTTCCAGTCTTTGTTCTTACTCACTTTCCTATCAAGTCTTAGCTTGTGGGTCAAATTCTGCCCAGCTTACTCTGTGAAACTGGCAGGCTATTGTTCATTCTACTTTCTTAATAACCACTAGCCAACTTAAAACATTCACCCTGTCAGAGATATCCACACTCAACATTGTCTTTGCTCATGTGCTTGTCCCCTGTGAGGACCATGTTTCCCCTATGCACACTTTCTCCTTGTGATTTTTCTATGAGACTCCTTCTCTGGGTCACCTCCTATACTGGCAGCCCCATAGTACAGCCCTATCATGATAATCATCAAAGACAGAATTTTAACTATCTGCCTATTTCAGTCTTCCCCCCAGACAAAAAGTTCTGTGTCCTACTCGTTTTTCTCTTCCTAGTTCCTGCACATAGTAGCACTACTAAACATTTGAAGAATGAAGGAATTAGTAAAGGAATGGACAGAAGTTTGTGGAATAAACTCCTGCCAATGGAACACTGCTCTAGAAATAGGAACACCAAACATAAGAAGCAGGTTGGACCTCGGCAATATAACCATTCAGGACATAGACACGGGCAAAGATTTCATGACAAAGATGCAAAAAGCAATTGCAACAAAAGCAAAAATTGACAAATGGGATCTAATTAAACTAAAGAGCTTCTGCACAGAAAAAGAAGCTATCAACAGAGTAAACAGACCACTTATAGAAGGGGAGAAAAGTATTGCAAACTGTGCACTTGACAAAGGTCTAATATCCAGCATCTATAAGTAACTTAAACAAATTTACAAGACGAAAAAAAAAAACCATTAAAAAAGTGGGCAAAAGACATGAACAGACACTTTTCAAAAGAAGACATACATGCGGCCAACAGTCATATGAATAAAAGCTCAACATCACTGATCATTAGGGAAATGCAATCAAACCACAATGAGATACCATCTCACATCAGTCAGAATGGCTGTTATTAAAAAGTCAACAAATAGGCCGGGCACGGTGGCTCAAGCCTGTAATCCCAGCACTTTGGGAGGCCGAGACGGGCGGATCACGAGGTCCGGAGATCGAGACCATCCTGGCTAACATGGTGAAACCCCGTCTCTACTAAAAAAAATACAAAAAACTAGCCGGGCGAGGTGGTGGGCGCCTGTAGTCCCAGCTACTCGGGAGGCTGAGGCAGGAAAATGGCATAAACCCGGGAGGCGGAGCTTGCAGTGAGCTGAGATCCGGCCACTGCACTCCAGCCTGGGCGACAGAGCGAGACTCCGTCTCAAAAAAAAAAAAAACAAAAAAAAACAGATGTTGGCAGCGTTGTGGAGAAAAAGGAACACTTATACATTGTTAGTGGGAGTGTAAATTAGTTCAGCGACTGTGGATGACAGCATGGCGATTCCTCCAAGTCCTAAAGACAGAAATACCATTTGATCCAGCAATTCTATTACTGGCTATATACCCAAAGGAATATAAATTGTCCTCTTATAAAGACGCATGCATGCATGTGTTAATTACAACATTATTCACAATAACAAAGATGTGGAATCAACCTACATGCTCATCAGTGATAGACTGGATAAAGAAAATATGGTACATATATACCATGGAATACTATGCAGCCATGAAAAAGAGTGAGATCACGTCCTTTGCAGTGACATGGATGGAACTGGAGGCCATTGTCCTTAGCAAACTAATGCAGGAATAGAAAGCCAAATATGGCATGTTCTCACTTATAAGTGGGAGCTAAATGATGAGAACACATGGATACATATAGGAAACAACACACCCTGGGGCCTATTAGAGGGTGGAGGGCAGGAGGAGGGAAAGGATCAGGAAAAATAACTAATGGGTACTAGGTTTAATACCTGGGTGATGAAATAATCTGTACAACAAACCCCCATGACATAAGTTTACATACATAACAAACCTGCACGTGTACCCCAAACTTAGAAGTTCTTTTTCAAAAAGGAAGAAGGTTGGAGAATCTACTTTTGAGATTTCTGGCACCCCTCTATGCCATAGGCTTGTACCTACTTGTGTCTTAGGTTAGTTATAAGAAAAGACATGCTGCTTGAGAGCAGGGAGAAGACAGCATCTTATACCTTAATTTATTTAAGCTCTGTTTGGCCTAATTTCTCCAGGCCCATTTCTGTGGACCTGTGCTACTTTGTGTGGCTCTTATTCATGAACTAGGTACTATTAATGACACACCAGGAGCTGATATTCTACTTGACCTGAATTATGCTTTAACTTTAATGCTGTGAAATTCACTGAAGAGAAGAATTAAATTGAAGTTAATATTCAGTTAAAAAAAAAGACCAGTCCCTGATTTATTATTAGAAAAATCCTGGCCTTTGTTCTAATTTTATTTTATTTTTATGTTAAGATCCCAAAATAAACTGGGCATACTAGCAAATGCCTATAATCCCAGCTGCTTGAGAAGCTGAGGCAGGAGAATTGCTTGAGTCTAGGAGTTTGAGACAAACCTGGGCAAACCAGTGAGACCCCATCTCCAAAATATATATATATATACCAAAAAGTCTGACTAGCCACACAGAGCATATGCTGAGAGTCCTCAGTCAAAGCCAAATATAGGAAAAGCCCAACAGTGTATAGAAAACAAACAAATGAATCACAGTGTTGGGTAAACTGCTATTTGGCATAAATCCATGAACACAGGCCAAAAAAGTATCTCTGCAAAGATGTAAGACATAGCTGTAGAAAATATCTCAGAAATAGATCTGAATTTGACCTGAAAACTTGACTACAATGGAACTTTGAACAAATACATATTATTTTCCACTAATACATGTTTGTCCACCAATTTGTCCATGGATCACGAGTGAGGCTGCTCTCTGCAGTGTGAACTGCTCCATGGTGGCTTTGGTTGGTGTGCATGGCCAGCCGGAGCCAGACTAACCCACGGTCATGGGAAGCAAAGATAATACAATTGGGTAGTCTGGAGCAGTGGAATGGGCCCTGGGCTGGGAGTGGGAGTCATGGGCCAGAGTCCAGGCTCTACTGTTAAATAACTGTACACCACATGTAACATTCTTTAAAAATGTCTGTCCTTACCACATGCACTAATATGAAACTATCTATAGACTGTTTAATCTAATGTCCAATTTGAAATTTAATTACAGTAAGTCTGTTTAATTCATGGAATCACTAATTTCATGTAAAGGCACCTTGTGGATATGAAAAGGGGGAAAAGAGTTGGCCTTAAGTTTTCTAAAATCTGTCAAATAATTAATTTTGTGTGTTGACTATATTCTAGGCATAAAAGGAGCTTCAAAGAAATAAGCAGGCTTGGCCAGGCATGGTGGCTCACGCCTGTAGTCCCAACACTTTGGGAGGCTGAGGTGGGTAGATCACTTGAGGTAAGGAGTTCAAGAACAGCCTGACCAACATGGTAAAACCCCATCTGTACTAAACACACACACAAAGTTAGCTGGATGTGGTGTTTCATGCCTGTAATCCTAGCTACTTGGTAGCCTGAGGCAGAAGAATTGCTTGAACCCAGGAGGCGGAGGTTGTAGTGAGCTGAGATCGTGCCATTGCACTCCAGCCTGGGCAACAGGAGTGAAACTTCATCTCAAAAAAAAAAAGAAAAAGAACAGGCACATGTTCTCCTACCCTCAAAGTGTACAGTCTAAGAGGGAACATAAGACAGATATGTTATTATTTTTATTTTATTTTACTTTTTGAGACAGGGTCTTACTCTGTCACCAGGCTGGAGTGCAGTGGTACAATCTTGGCTTGCTACAACCTCCACATTCTGGGCTCAAAAGATCCTCCCGCCTCAGCCTCCCAAGCAGCTGGGACTACAGGCATGTGCTACCATGCCTGGCTAATTTTTGTATTTTGTGTAGAGATAGGATTTTGCCATGTTGGCTAGGCTGGTCTCAGACTCTTGGACTCAAGAAATCTTCCTGCCTCGGCCTCCCAAAGTGCTGGAATTACATGTGTGAGCCACTGTGCCTGGCTCAGAGATGTTATATCTGTAAAATGAGGTAGAAGAAGAGGAGTAATAATGATAGCTAGCATTTATTAAACAGTCAGTATAGGCAAGGCACTATTCTAAATGCTTTATATTGGGCTGGGCATGGTGGCTCACGCCTGTAATCCTAGCACTTTGGGAGGTCAAGGTGGGTGGATCACTTGAGGTTGGAGTTCGAGACTAGCATGGCCAACATGGTGAAACCCTGTCTCTACTAAAAATACAAAAATTAGCAGGACATTTTGGCATGCGCCTATAATCCCAGCTACTCAGGAGGCTGAGGCACAAGAGTCATTTGAACTTGGGAGGCAGAGGTTGCAGTGAGCCAAGATCGTACCATTGCACTCCAGCCTGGGTGACAGAGCGAGACTCTGTCTCAAAAATAAATAAATAAATACTTTATATTTATGGCCTCATTTAAACCTAACAGAAATCTTAAGAGGTAGGAACTACCATCAACTCCATTTTTACAGGTGAGGAAACTGAGGCATGGAGAGTTTTTGTTTGTTAATGTTTTAACTTTCCCAATATTGCCTAGCTAAATAACCCTGGAGATTCGAACTCAGGTGGTGTGACTGAAGGTCCTATGTGCCTAACCTCTGTGCCACTTGGTCGACCAGGTACCACCTGAGAGGTACATACAAAAAGTATCCTGGGAGCCCCACTGAGGGAGACATTCACTCCCAAAGAGAAAGATTACCTCTACTTTGCACACTAAGCTTTGATGAATGGGAGGATTTGGACATATAAACGTTGGTGGTGAGATTAGAGAAAGAATTCAGACAAAGGGAGAGAAGTGCTTCCGGGTGAAGAGCAGCATTAGTAAAACATGAATGCAGTAAACACACAGGATCTAAGGAAATAGCCAAGATCAGTCTGGTTATAACAGAATGTGTGAAAGCAAAATCATGGGAATGAGGGTTGGGAGAGTAAGCTGGAGCCGGACATGAAAGGTGGGCTCAGACCAGGTGCAGTGCTCATGCCTGTAATCCCAGCACTTTGGGAGGCCAAAGAGGGCAGATCACAAGGTCAGGAGTTGAAGACCAGCCCTGTTTATTTTGCAGAGACAGCAAATGAAAATGGTCAGATTTACTCAAAGTCACCTGGCAACTAAAATCAAAGTCATCTAGAAAATCACTCTTGACCATGGAATTTTGAAAAGTAAAACAGAAGCTTTTGTTGCACATTTATAAAATCTGCACGTACAGTAGATGTATCAAATGTTCTTCTGTCCCAACATTCATTCATGAGTCTTTGACATTTGGTTAAAACACAATATCCAAACAGGAGGTTTTTACAGTGGTGAACAAAAAAATTTTTCATACTTAGAAAAGTGATTATTTATATGCCATGCTACAAAATAATTCAGTAGAGATGTTAACATTAACAATAGCTGACCATGATTGCCCACTTGCTCTGTGGCAAGCGTGGTTCTGAGCACTTAAAATGCATTTTCTCATATCATTAAGAAAATAATCCTTACAGAGGTACTACTGTTATCCCCTTTTTATGGTAGAAGAATCTTAAAAGACATTTAGTAACTTACTCAGTGTTATACAGCTTGTGAGCCCCCATCTGGGACTCAAACCTAGGACTGCCTGATACCAGATTTTATGGTTTGCTTTATAGTTTTTGGGTTTTGTTGTTGTTGTTGTTGTTTTGTTTTGTTTTGTTTTCAGTCTGTGGCCCAGACTGTAGTGCAGTGGCACAATCTTGGCTCATTGCAACCTCCACCTCCTTGGTTCAAATTATTCTCCCACCTCAGCCTTCTGCCGAGTAGCTGGGACTACAGGCACGTGCCATCATGCCTAGCTAATTTTTCTGTTTTTAGTAGAGACAAGGTTTCACCATGTTGGCCAGGCTGGTCTCAAACTCCTGGCCTCAAGTAATCCACCCACCTCAGCCTCCCAAATTGTTGGGATTAACAGGCGTGAGCCACCGCGTCTTGAGCCACCATGTGTGGCTGAATTTTGTGTTATTAACTATTACAATACATGATCTCCATAGCGAGTAGAGGATGCCGCTTACCTTCTTATCAGAAAACTTTAGCCAGAGTAGCTGTAGAAACTAACAAGTTAAATCTTTAAGAATTTCTGCCCTTAATTGAAAGTCTCTAGCTAAACAACTTTTAATAAGACTCCTTAACTGCCTGTCGTGACCAACCATCTTTGCTGGGAAACAGATGCTCTTGGTTTATTGCACAGTCAGGATTTCAGTGAGGGTTTGCAGGCTGCAGCCTGTCCAGTGGCCATCAAATAGCTGCCCTGCCATGAGTGAAGTCTGCCTGGTTAGCCTGGGGCCCTAGGCAGGAATCTGGAGTCTTGAAAAGCTATGCTTGGACTGCCCTGGGGCCCAGGCTCCTGCTCTACTTGGCCCTTCCACTGACCACCAAGTCCCATTAACTGCATTTAAGAAATGGTGTTTGGTGGGTTCTCACTTATATGTAGAAGTGTAAAAGGTTGATTTCATGGAAGCAGAGAGTAGAATAATGGTTACTAGAGGTGGGGAAGGGTAGAGCAGAGGGGGAATGGCCAAAGGTTGGTTAACAAATACAACAGTGCAGCTAAAAAAGAGGAAGTTCTAGTGTTCTACAGCACTGTAGCATGACTATAATTAACAACAATTGATTGCGTATTTTCAAATAGCCAGAAAAGTGAATTTTGAATGTTTCCAACATGAATAAATGAGAAACGTCTGAGGTGATGGCTATGCTAACTACCCTGACCTGATCATTACACATTGTATACATGTATCAAAATATCACCCTGTACTTCATAAACATGTACAATTATTATATGTCAACTAAGAATAATAAAAGAAAAAGAAGAAATGGCCTTTGACTCTGCTTGCTCTCTGTCCTTACTGCCACTGCCCTTCTTAGACCTCCATCAGTCATCTCTTGCCAGGACTACTCTAAAAGCCCCGTAAGTCCTAGGGCATCTAATTTGACGCTTTCTAATCCTCTCCTCTGCTGCTAGTGTGCTTTCTTTAAAACTGATCATGTTAATCCTCTTCTCTGAAATCTTTGATGGACTGTTGCCTACAAAATACAAACCACACGCCTAAGCATAGCCTCTGATACCCTTAACAATTTGGCCATTACTTACCTTCTAGGACTCAATAAATATTCGATGAAAAAGTGAATGCTGTCCTGCTAGAAATCCTGTTAACAACATTCCCTACACTTCTTATTTAACAGTCAAGTTTAGTGAGTGTCCACAATGCATTAAATTTTAACAATCACTATTTTGTCATAGGATAATAGAAACAGTTGGAACATAAGGTTGAGTCCTGCATTTGAATGCAGATATGGCTTTTTCTCTTTATACAAATCTGAGCAAGTTAATTCCCGCTTGTGGGCCTCAGTTTCTCCATTTGTGTAAAAGAGGGTAAACATAAAAGATCTCTAAGGCCCTACAACCCATGTCTATACTAGTCCCCTGACACTACCACCCCTTTGAAGGAAGGAACCAGGAAGGTTAGTTCCTAGCCTCCCAAAGATGTGTGCCCACAGCTAATTCCTATACTCAGTAGCTTGAAGGCATCCTTACTTTATCACCTTTAACGCTTCAGCACTGTCTCTTGTAATCTCCTAACTGGGCCCTCACTGAGTCACAGTACTGGGGTTTTAATCTTCTATGTAATAGCATCTGAAGCTGAGACAATGGAGCTCTCAGAGCCTTTAGCTATGATCTCATCTTCTGATCAAGATTTTCTTGGCTTGTGATTGCTCAGCCATGATGGGGTGGAGAAAAGCCCCTACTCTAGGAAGTGCTAGTGCTGACTCAGCATGCTGCAGGTCTGGAATTGGAGCAGAAACTTGTGTGGACCAGCAGAGACCTTGCAGGCTTAAGGAGGAAAGAAAGGAAAGGGCCAGGCAAAACTCAGAGAAACAATCCTGAAGGCAGAGATTTCAAGACATGCAAAACAGCAGGGTTTCTGTGAAGGAGAACTTCTTTAATGAGAACCTTCCATATAGTAGACACTTTAACCTGGGCTACAAATCTGCAAGGCAGGTATTATTATTATCCCATTTCACACATGGGGAATCCACAATTCAGAGATTAGCTGGGTGCGGTGGCTGATGCCTGTAATCCCAGCGCTTTGGGAGGCCAAGACGGGTGGATCACCTGAGGTCAGGAGTTCAAGACCAGCCTGGCCAACATGGTGAAACCCTGTCTCTACTAAGAATACAAAAATTAGCTGGGCATGGTGGCATGCGTTTGTAGTCCCAGCTACTTGGGAGGCTGAGGCAGGAGAATCGCTTGAACCAGGGAGGCGAAGGATACAGTGAGCTGAGATCACACCACTGCACTCCAGCCTGGGTGACAGAGTCTTGCTCTGTCACACACACACACACACACACACAATTCAGAGATTAACTTTTCCAGAACCATATGACTAGTAAGTAGCTGTGGGGTTCAAATGTAGGTCTCCAAAGGCCTGTGCTCTTTTCTTTCACACACCCTGAGAGGTATCTGAGAGGGACTTAGGAAGTCTTGAGAGTAAAACTAGATGCTCAGGGAATGCCCATTGGATGGTAATTTCAAGCAAATGGACAAAATAATAATGGGGTAATACTGAGTCCTACATCACCAGCAGTAACTGTGAGAAGGGTAGAATTACAAACTCCATGTTAAATAGCTTTAGGTCATAAACGAATGTTGTCCTTTGGAAGATACAAAATGAAGTGGTTAATTCCTTGAACACCAGTGTGACTAATAAGCCAGGCGTGGCATCCGTCATCTTGTCTGCACAGCTGTCTGGGTAGGCTAATCTCTGGCTCGAGGCCCTGGCTCCTGTCTGCCCAGTGGCATGCTGCACTCTGGTCTCCTGGCTCCACAGTGAGCTTGATATTTCTGCTGAGTCTGACTCACTTGCTCCCAGCCTCAACTGTTCTGTGCCAATGTAGACTTCTTTTATAGTTGGCCTACTTAGAAACACAGGATGTTAGTGTTGGAAGGGAGATCCTTTAGAAGTCACCTAGTGCAATCCCCTCACATTACAAATGAGAAAACAGGCCCCAGATGAGGCTTGGTGATGACGTGCCTAAATTCAGGTGAGTTTAGATATACGGCATGATGAGACCTCGGCCACATGGCCCATAGGGAGGAAGCTGGGAATGAGCAGGACTGGAGCTGGCAATGCTGCCTCAGCTGCAGGACTCCTAGGGCTGGGGTGGAGCACAAGGAGTGGATCCAGCCCCTTGGAAGAATGAGTTGGGTTAGGGAAGCAAAGCTTCAGGAACCCAGCCAAGCAGTGTAGAGTTCAGGGTAGCACTTTTGAAATATATGGCTGGGGAGGAGAATGAGGCTGAAGGTCAGTTGTGAAGACTGGACCAACATGCCGAGGAGGGTGAGGTTGGTGTGAAGGAAAGTCACAACTTGAGGCTGTCAGGGTGTGCAGAGTTCACCCCAGATGTGATAAAGTCCAGAGTAGTAGCAGCACACTCCACCCCCAGGCTGAGTTGTGGCTGGTGCACTTCTTGCCCTCATCTTTTTTTTTTTTTTTTTTTTTGGAGATGGAGTCTAGCTCTGTCGCCCAGACTGGAGTGTAGTGGCATGATCTTGTCTCACCGCAACCTCCACCTCCTGGGTTCAAGTGATTCTCCTGCCTCAGCCTCCCAAGTAGTTAGGACTGTAGATGTATGCCACCCCACCCAGCCAATTTTTGTATTTTTGGTACAGACAGGATTTCACCATGTTGGCCAGGCTGGTCTCGAACTCTTGACTTCAAGTGGTATGCCTGGCTTGGTCTCCCAAAGTGCTGGGATTACAGGCATGTGTCACTGTGCCCATCCACTATTGCCCTCTTTAGGAAGGTTCCGAGCTGGTGACTCCATATAATAGCCAGAGAGCTGGGGAAGACAGCACTAAAGAACACCATCCATTCTGCCTCCCAAATGTCTCTAAGGTGTCCTTTACCTCCGTTTCTACTGTCACCACCCTGAGCCCTGGTTGTCACCCACCTGAATTATTGCAACAGCAGTTTAGTTAACCACTTATCCTCTGCCTGTACTATTTCTAATGCGCTCTTCTCATTGGCACCCAAGTGATGTTTCTATGACGTGTGAAGATGTCAGTTGCTTTCTATAAATGTTGGATGGCTTGCCAATGCCTAGCAGCCTTTCTCTCCTGGGCTTCCATGTGAGAACCAAGCCCTCCAGAAAATTATTTGAGTGACTATTTCAGGTCTTTCCAGGATGGTACATAGTTAATACCATTCTAGGTGTACAGGGGACAGAAATTTATTTGTACAATAGATGTCTTAAGTCATCTGGGCTTAATTTTTCTGGTGGAATCCTGGTTGAGAAGAGCTGGATAGTACAAAGCCCAGATATACGAGTCTGGCACATTAGATCTACATGACTTCAGCCCAGTGTTTCTTCCAGCCTCATCTCCTATTCTCCCCACTGTGCTTTCTATGCTCTGGTCATACCGAACTCTTGCCATTCCTTCATCTAGCTATTCTGTTCATCTGTTAATGTTCCTTCTTCAACCTGGTCTCCTTCTTGGACTTTAAAAATCTTAGTTATTCATCCTTCAAGACCAAGCTCAGATGTCACCTCCTCTCTGAAGTGGTGCTTTCTACAGCCTTCAAAGGCATATCAAATTGTTCCTTCCCTAATGTGCCAATATTATTTGTGTGTGTGTGCGTGCCATTCCATTATTCATAACTGGAGGTTTACAAATCTGTGTGACTTACAAATTTTGAGTTTCTGCACAGCGGGGAACATCCGCTCCACCTCCTGACCTGAATAGATGTTTGTTTAACCGAATGGCCTGAAGCCCACTGGATAATCAATGATAATGCTAATTCTGGAACACATGACTTAACTCTTATTCCATCATTATTTGGGTTTCTATACATGACTACAACTAGATTGAACATTAAGTATGTCACTGTCAGATATGCAGCTGTGCATGGTGATAGTGTGGGCTGGAAGAAGACTTTCTGAATAATTACTGACACAATGAGGGAGTAAGACCCGGCAGGTCTAAGTGGAAATGGGGAATGGAGCCAGAAAGATGTTAGATAAGGTATAGGGGTAGACTTCATCAAGAGGTATGCAGAGGACCAATTTCATAATTTCTACAGGAAATAAGAAAAGAAAAAAAAATTAGTACTGGGGTTAAGTGAAGGACATATGTCAAGAACTAATGTCTGAAATGACTCATCAAAGCTGAAATCTGATAAAGGGAACTTACATTTGCGTAGTGTAGAATATTGTCACATAGATGATCTCATTTAATTCTCAGAACAACCCTGAGGTGGAGGGTGGGGTGTGTGGAGGGCGGGTAGGAAGTGTTGCGCTGTTGTTACAGTCCTTTCTTTACGGAGGAGATGACCAAAGCTCAGAGAGCAGAAATTACATGCCAAACATCCACCTTCCCTAAGTGATGCAACTGGAACCAGAGACAAGTCAGCCTGTCTCCTGGTCCAAAGCCACATTCACCTTTTTTTTCAGAATGGAGAGGCAGCTCCTCTGATCTAAAAGCTGAAAGCCTTCATGAAATCAAATAGAATGGCTCGGCACAGTAGCTCATGCCTGTAATCCCAGCACTTTGGGAGGCCAAGGCAGGTGGATCACCTGAGGTCAGGAGTTCAAGACCAGCCTGGCCAACCATGGCCAACATGGTGAAACCCCATCTCTACTAAAAATACAAAAATTAGCCAGGCATGGTGGCAGGCACCTGTGATCCCAGCTACTTAGAAGCCTGAGGCAGGAGAATCGCTTGAACACGGGAAGCAGAGGTTGCAGTGAGCCAAGATCATACCTCTGCACTCCAGCCTGGGTGACTCCATCTCAAAAAAACAAACAAACAACAACAACAACAACAACAAAATCAAATAGACTGACATGTAGAGGTTTTTCTAAGCAATGACTCAGAGGGATTCTCCGTAAACTCAAATTTTTCCAGGCTGCTTTAAAATGAGGATAGAGCACCATTTAGTCAGCTGACTTTCAGGGAATCAGCTGATACAGAGTAATTCTCCACTTGAACTGGGAGAAGTCTGACTTGACTAGAGAATCTGGGGCAGGAAAGAAGAGCAGAGAGCAGTTTATTTTTTACCTGCCTGTGGCTCTAGGGGTACACAGGACAACCAAAGATGATGCCGCACTTTTTGGTCAACTCTAGACACAGAGAGAGAAAGTCTCAGGGTGATGGAGTGAAAGAGTTGGGAAGACAAGAGGTCTCTTGGCTGGCCCTCTGCTTCTCAGATCTACCCACAAACTTTGGAACCTGTGAGACTTAGACTGTAAGTACCACTGACCAGGCTCTACAGAGGATTCTTTCTGTTGCATTTAAACAGAATACAACATTTCCTGTCTCCCTGACAAAATAGTCAAACCCTCAGGGGCACAGAGTTGGTTTAAATAACTTTCTACCCCACTATATAGCGCTATGGTTATAAAAACACAAGTCTCAGGAAATGGCTTTTGATTACAATTAAGATTTCAAGTTTGTTAAAAACTTCTTTTTGTTTCTCTGTCAAACTCTTCCATTCACAAAAAAGATAGATTTTGATGCATCTTAAAGAAAACATGCTTACATTTGTCTTTTACTGCTGGATTTCTACTCTTGACCTCATAGGGCCCAGTGATCATGCCCTAATAACATACTCTCGATTTGTTACAAAAGTGTTTCTCTGTCAAACTCTTCTATTCACTGAAAGAAAACAGCTTATGATGAATCTTTAAGAAAGTACTCTTACATTTGCCTTTTGCAGGTGCATATGTAAACCAGTGGTATATGACCCAATAAAGAGACATGCTCTAATAAAAAAATCTTTTATACATTTTCACATGATGAGATTCCTTGATTTCTCATCCCTCTCCCTCAAAAGTTAACCAGATAGTTTTTAAAAAAAAAATCCTCATTCATTTATTCAATGCTAATATTTTTGAGTTCCCAATATGTGCTGGGTGATACTATGTGGTAGGCTATGCTAGGTGCTAGGAGATTCCTCATACTTTCATGGAGATTAAAGGTTAGGGCAGCGCAGTGGCTCACACCTGTAATCTCAGCACTTTAGGAGGCCAAGACAGGCAGATCACCTGAGGTCAGGAGTTCGAGACCAGCCTGGCTAATATGATGAAATCCCATCTCTACTAAAAATACAAAAATTAACTGGGCATGGTGGTGCGTGCCTATAGTCCCAGCTACTCGGGAGGCTGAGGCAGGAGAATCACTTGAACCTGGGAGGCAGAGGTTGCAGTGAGCCGAGATTGTGCCACTTCACTCCAGCCTGGGTGACAGAGCAAGACTCCATCTAAAATAAAAAAAAAAAGGAAAAAAGAAAAAGATTGGGGCAACATAGGCTGGTGTGGTTGAAATAGACTAAGAGACTGAAGACACTGTTTAATTCAAATGCCTCATTTTAGCAGTGAGAAAATGAAGGCCCAGAGAAAGGAAGTGTCTTACTAGATCACACAACCAGTCCATGGCAAAATCAGATAAAGAAAATAGTTCTACTTTTCAATTAAGATCCTGATCTGGTTGGGCATGATGGCTCATGCCTATAATCCCAGCACTTTGGGAGGCCAAGGGCGGTGGATCACCTGAGGTCAGGATTTCGAGGCCAGCCTGACCAACATGGAGAAACCCCATCTCTACTAAAAATACAAAAATTAACCAGGTGTGGTGGCGCATGAGCCAAGATTGCACCATTGCACCCCAGCCTGGGCAATAAGAGTGAAACTCTGTCTCAAAAAAAAAAAAAAAAAAATCCTGATTGGAAGTTATTCAGGAGGCCAAGGAAGTCATTCTCTTCCTTCCCTTCTGTCCCAACTCAGTAAATCTTGGTTTCTTGATTAATGGAGAAAGTAAACACTTTTCTATGCTGTCTTTTCTGGGACTAAGCATGGTCTGTAAGTAATAAACAAGAGTTTCTCTGGAACTCTATCCTCTATATACTTTGTAAACCCCACTCTCTAACTGGCTCTCAGTTTTATGACTAGAGCCCCAGAACCAGGGGAAACATGCTGCCTGGGTTTTGCTTTTTCAGTGAAAGCAGATTATATCAACTTCTGTCAGAAAACATCATGAACTTCTGTTTCACTGTTGTTTAAAATAAATATTTCTGTAAGAAATGCTGACAAAATTTGTATTAGGGTTCTCCAGAAAAATGGAACCAACAGGATGCATGTGTGTAAGTTGTGTGTGTGTGTATGTGTGTGTAAAAAGAGCGCTAAAGAGATGTTAAAGAATTGACTCATGCAATTATAAAGGATGTTTTAGTCTGTTTTCTGTTGCTTCAAAAGAATATTTGATCCAGTGTATATTCTGTACTTTAAAAAAAAAGAAGAAGAAGAAAAAAAAAAGAAAACCTGAGACTGGGTAATTTATAAAGAAAAGAGCTTTATTTGGCTCACACTTCTGCAGGATGAGAAATTCAAAAGCATGGCCCTGGCTTCTGGCGAGGGCTTTCATGCAGCATCACAACATGGTGGAGAAGGTCAAGCTGGAAGCAGACACATGCAAAGAGGGGAAGCCAGGGGAGCATCCTGGCTTTATAACAACCCACTTTCGCAGGAACTAATCATTCCTATGAGAACCAGTTCAGTTTCTTGAGAGCGAGAATGGACTAACTTGAGAATACCACGAAGCCATTCATGAGGCCTGTCCCTATAACCCAAATACCTTCCACTAGTCCCCACCTCCCAACACCAGCACACTGAGGATCAAATTTCAATATGAGCTTTGGTGGAGACAAACAACCATATCCAAACCACAGCAGATGGCAAGTCCAAAATCTGCAGGGCAGACGAGCAGGCTGGAGAATATAGAAAGAGTCAATGTTGCAGTTCAAGGCTGAAGGCCATCTGCTGAAAGAATTTCCTCTTGCTCAGGGGAGGTCAGTCTTTTGTTCTAGTTAGGCCTTCAACTGGTTGGATAAGGCACACCCACATTATGAAGGGCAATCTGGTTTCCTCAAAGTCCACTAAATTAAATATTAATTTCATCTAAAACACCTTCACAGAAACATCCAGAATAATGTTTGACCAGTATTTGGGCATTGCAGCTCAGCCAGGTTGACACAAAGTTAACCATCACAAGACCATAAGCTGAAAGTTTTACAACCCAAGAGTCCTATTAGATTATGGATGAGTGCCAGTTACTGGGGGAGTCACTGCACATAAAGGTCTTCATAATATTGGACCTCGCAAAACCATGGATCTACATCAGAGGAGAGAGAAGGAAACCTGGCAAAGATGGAAAAATCATCAGGTAGACAGAAAGGTTATGACTGGAAAAGAATATTTTGCAAACAGAGATTCCCTAGCCCTAATCTCTTTACTTCTGTTTTGTTTCTTTGTTTTTATTTTGTTTTGTTTTTTAAGACAGAGTCTCCCTCTGTTGCCTAGGCTGGAGTGCAATGGCATGATCTCAGCTCACTGCAACCTCCACCTCCCGGGTTCAAGGGATTCTCATGCCTCAGCCTCTCGAGTTGCTGGGATTATAGGTGCCCGCCACGATGCCTGGCTAATTTTTGTATTTTTAGTAGAGACATGGTTTCACCATGTTGAGCAGGCTGGTCTCAAACTCCTGGCCTCAGGTGATCTGCCTGCCTTGACCTCTCAAAATGCTGGGATTATAGGCGTGAGCCACCGCACCAGGGCCTTCTGTTTTGTTTTACAAATTAAACCAAAGACCAGATAGGGGAGACACTGCCTTGTTTTACCTTCAGGTATACGTGGTGGACTGGAGTTCCAACAACCAGACCTTTGGGGCTGGGGTAAGTTTTTCCTCCTAACTCCTCTGTGTGGGGAACTGAGACATTTGGCTTCCTGTTAGGAAGTTAAAGCTTGTGGCTGTAGAAGAAGGCCTGACTCTTGGGGAAGCTGCAGAAGTCTTAGAGCTCTGAACATAGGGCTTTGGACATGGAGATTCTTACATATGTTCAACAAGTATCCTTTGTGCCAGGCTCTGTTCTACATGCTGGCAACATAGCCTTGAACAAAAGTCACAGAAATCCCTGCTTTCTTGGAGTTTTCATGCCACCAGGGGAGACAGACAATAGACAATAAGAGTACGTGAAATACAACATACAATATGCTAATTACAAGTGATAAAGAGAAAAATAAAGCAGGGAAGCGGACTAGCAAATACTGGGGAACAGATGTTGTGATTTCAGATAAGGTGGCTAAGGAAGGCCTTGACAAGGAAGTAACATTTGAGTAAAGACCAGAAGCACAAGAGAAGGTGAACAGTGTAGACATCCGGAGCAAAAGCATTCTAAGCAGAAGAATAACTGTAAAGGCCGTTGTTGTGGGTTGAATTATTTCCCATCGCCAAAAGATATGTTGAAGTCCTAAGCCCTGGTACATGTGAAATGTGACCTTATTTGAAGACAGGATCTTTACAGATCAAGTTAAGATGAGGTCACTAGGGTGGGCCCTAATCCAATATGACTGGTGTTTTATGAGAGGACACAGAGACAGAGAGACACAGGGAAAGTGCTGTGGGATGACAAAAGAGAGATTTAAGTGATACAACTGCAAGCCAAGGAATGCCTAGAGTTGACAGCCACAGCCAGAATCTCAGAAGAGGCAGGCAAGAGTTCTCTCCTACAGGTTTTAGTGGGAGCATGGCCCTGGTTAACACCTTGATTTTGGACTTCTCACCTCCGGAACTGTGAGACAATAAATTTCTGTTGTTTTGAGCCACCTAGTTTGTGGTACTTTGCAACGGCAGCCCTAGAAAACTAATCCAGCCATGAAATGGGAATGTGCCTGGTATGTTGAAGGAAGATGGAGGCCAGTGTCGCATGGGAGGGAGTCATAAGAGATTAGATCAGAGAAGTTACACAACAGATGGCGAGATCATGTGGCACCTTATGGTCAGAGATGTGACATGATCTGACTTACCCTTTAACGGGCTCACCTATAGTTATAACTGTGTGTTATATTCATGGCTGAAGGGAGATGTATAGAAGAACCCAGACTATATTACGTACACTAGATAATCATAAGAGGTAGGTACCAAATTGCATAAATACTAAAATCACTGTGCTTATAATTAAATCTTTCATTTGCTCTTTAGGTATATTTTAATCTGTAATGTTAATGTGAAACTAATTTTTAAAAGATGAAATTAAAATTTTTATTTTCAAAAACAGACTATTAGGTGGCAAAGCATGAATTTGCTGACCTCAGGTGAACACATTAGTGACTATCTGGTTTGCTCTGACCATAATCATGGCATACCCCTCACCTGGTATCATAGACAAGGAGACCTATTGGCTAGATTCCCCTTCTAGGAAGGACTTGATATTCAGTCAGGGGAAATATGGTCAGCAGACAGCCTTCAGCTCCTTCAGGGTTTGTCTCAGCTGCAGAGAACAGGCTATCTTGTATCTGGTTCTAAGACAGAGAAACAACTGAGTTAGCTTAAGAGACAGGAAATGTATTTATGAAGGATTAAATATATCTCACAGAACCCAACCTCATGAAGGACTGGAAATAGAAGAAGATGGTCTCCCTGTTTCTGTGTCTCTCATCATCATCATCATCATCATCATCATATCATCATCATCATATTCTGTCTCATGGTAGATCAACTCTCACAGCTCATCAGATGACATGACCCAAAACAGAAGTCCCAAAACGTCACCCTCTGTTGCCCTTATTCTCTGCCACCACATAGGTCCAGTGCCTGTAGCCAACTGATCCTATCTCTCTAGATTCCCAGGAGAGATAGTCTGACTTGGCTCTCTCTTTGGTCAGACGTCCTCTCCTAGCCAGTCAATTATAGCTGGAGACTGGGTCATTTTGAATGGAAAACTGCCCT
The DNA here is from genome assembly GCF_001698545.2 of Rhinopithecus bieti. Lineage (NCBI taxonomy): Eukaryota > Metazoa > Chordata > Mammalia > Primates > Cercopithecidae > Rhinopithecus > Rhinopithecus bieti. Next base: position 2,749,640 of record NW_016814438.1, read on the forward strand.
TCCTCCAAGGCTGTGGATGGAGTTTATTTTCTAAGAAGAGATGTGATGTTGGGAAGGATATGCTGTGCATCTCTAGCACAAAAATCCTCACAGCTATGATATTGTAGAAAAAATGTTCAACTTTGAAGCCACATGATCAGTTTTGAGTTCTTGTTCTGCCATATATTAATTGTATGAACTGGAATGGGATCCATTAAACTTTTAAGCCACTGTTTCCTCAACTGAAAAATTTTACATTTTTTGAGACAGGCACTAGGCTATGCACCAGAAATATAGAAAAAAAGATACAATCCCTGCTGTAGACAGATGCTCACAGTCTAGCAAAGCAGGCAGGTAAGAAAACCAATAACTACAGTTCTAGGTGATATGCAGTGATGGAGAGAGCACGCCTGGGTGAGGTACCCTCCTTGCATGCCCCAGTGTGTGGGTGTATGGGTGTGCGTGTGCATGGTGTGGATAGAACAGAAGAGGAAGGGAGGAGAATGGGGGAAAGCTTCCTAGAGGAGGTCAACCTGGGGTGGGAGCTTGATAGACAGGCAGGAGATAAATGTGGGGAGGGGAAAGTATACCCAGGCAAGGAGAACACCATGTGCTGAGTCACAAACATGTGAAGGAAGTTGCTCATCTCAGACACATGTAAATGGGAGGGCAGGGCCAAAGTAAAGAACAGCATCTGGCATGGAGCCAGGCAGGTGTGATGGGGTGGCAAGAGATGAAGCTCCTCTGATTGAGAAGGAAGACATGTGGGCAAGTGCTCTGAAAACAGATGGTGCTACAGACACAACAATGGTGAACAGGGAGTGTTGATTATGTGAAAGCAGGAGCCAGGCTACTTTGTGTCATGAATGTGTCTCTATGAGGCAGGTAATATAATCTTCATTTTACAGGGCTTTATTGAGTCATAGTCCCAAGGTCACATGGTGTATTGGTTTGGATTCTCTCAGAAGTAGACCTTGAGAAAAGGATTCAAACAAAGGTAGTTTATTTGGGGGGTGATCCTAGGGAACCCCAGTCAGAAAGTAGGGAAGCGAGGTACAGAAGAGAAGGAGCCAATAAGGTGTGTGCTATCGGAGACGTTACCACTGAGGGTACCTGGAGCTCAATCCCACTGGGAAATTTGGGAAGACCATGAGGAATATGCCTCCGAAGTATTTCCACCAAGAGGCAAGGAAGCCGAGGTGTTTCTCTCCAAATCTCCATCTGTCACTATTTGAGGACTGTTTCTCAGATGTTAACTCTGGAATTCCCAGCTTCACCTCGCACAGGAGCCCAGCGTGCTCTTCAGGCAGTGAGTCATAAGTGTTCTCAGTAAGCAGACTTCAAGCTGCACAGGGGAGGGCTGAGAGGTTATGGGCAGAACATTGACCGCATGTGCTATGCACAAACAGTAAGGAGGGGAGCAAGAGTTTGGTCCCAAGCAGGCTGGCTTAGGTTTTAACAACAGTGTTATACTCTTTCCCAAATGTAGAGTATTATTAATAAACATATTTATACTGATACTTACAGTACTTTCAGAAACCATAGTATTGAGCCTAGAATAGAGGGAGTCTGTTGTCCTCATCAATGATTGACACATAATGGTTACTTAATGAATATTTTTGGATGAATGTTTTAAAAAGTCAAAACATAAATAATTCAGTGTTATTTAACTATAAAGAGCCTTTGGCTGGGAATCAGAAGATTTGGATTGTAGTTTGAGTTCTGCCATCAGTTTCGGGACTTCAGGGAAGCCATCCAGACTAATTGAGCTTCACTTTTCTCATTTTAAAACCTCATTTTATTACCCACCCTACTTGCCTACTGTTAGAGTTGATGTGAGGATGAAATGTAATAATGAATGTGAAGGGTTAAAAGTATGGCAAACTAAGGAGTAATCCTGTGTCTCTGCCTTGAGTTTGAATCAGGTAGAAGTTGGCCTTTGGTTTTCCAGGACCCAGGACCATGTACTATGAGGCCACCAAGTCCATCAGTCAGGGCTCTTGGTTGTAACAGGTGCTAACTCTGACTATCTTAGTCAAAAAAAGAGTTTATTAGAGAGATAGCAGGAAGATCACAGGATTGACAAGCAGTCTAGAGAATCAAGCTTGGAAAATGGACAGGAACTGAAAGAGAACCACAGGGAAGACCACACCCCAGAAACATCCTGGTTAAAATGCTGCTTCCTCTCTCACTGAGCAGTGGACACCAGTGCTGCCACCAGCACAAATTCTAAACTGTCCCAGTTTCTTGGGTCATTTGCTTCAAACTTAAGTCTCAGGCAGTAATATCAGGGGGGCCAAGATTAGGTCATATGCTTGTGCACCAGCTGCCAGGGACCCAGGAGGGTAACTGGCCTCTTTTCCAGCTTCCGTCAGGGGAAGACACATTCTACCGCCCAGCGTGTCTTATGCAATGGCAGTTTCCCCAGACCCAGGAAGGGGGCTCAGACGCGGGGCAGCCAAGAAGAATGTAAGTTCCATCCAAGTCAGAATGTAGGGAAAGTGAGGATACTGGTTGAAAATTAAAAAACCAAGATAAAGAGAAGGTCATTATTTATTAAGTGGTAACATTGACTTGAGAGTTTATTAACCAGGAACTGTTCAGTGTGCTAGGTACAAAGAGGACTAAGACACAGGTACTGGCCTCAAGGTGCTCTAGCCAGTTAGGAAATGTATATTAAAATAAAATGTGGTAAGATGTAACAAAATTCAGTGGGAGCACAAAATAAAGGATTAATGCTGGGGATTATGTGGGTGGTCAGGAAACTTTTCACACAGATGGATCTTGAAGGACGGAAAGAGAGAAATGAAAAAGCATCAGAAGCAGAGCCACTTCTGGTATCTGTTACTCTTCCTAACCAGCCGGAATCTGGGTCCGGTATTTCCTGCTCAGTCCTTTTCTACAGCCACCAACCACAACACATATGCTACTACAATTAAAGTCTAAAATTAGTATGATTAAGGTCTAAGCAATGTGAGGGTATTGTTCAAGCCAGGATTTTCTTCCTTGGCTCTCCCCAGACTCTCTAGTGCAGAGGGATATTGGCAAAAATTATTGCTGCTTTTGTTGTTTTTAGCTATTTTAGATGAAAGCATATACTCAGACCTCAGTTTGTTTGTTTGCTTGTTTTTTAGACATGGTGGTCTCACTCTGTCACCCAGGCTGGAGTACAGTGGTGCAATCATAGCTCACTGTAACCTTAAACTCCTGGGCTCAAGCAATCCTCCCACCTCAGCCTCCAGAGAAGCTAAGACTACAGGCACATGCCACCATGCCCTGCTACTTTTTTTATTTTTATTTTTTTGTAGACATAGTCTTGCTCTGCTTCTCAGGCTGGTCTCAAACTCCTAGGCTCAAGCGATCCTCCCGTTTTGACCTCCCAGTGTTGGAATTACAGGCATGAGCCACCATGGCCAGCTAAACCTGAGTTTAAGTAATGGCTCAGGCACTGACTGAAATCTCTCTGAGCCTTGATTTCCTCAAAGATAAAATGGGAATAAAAAATACTTGCCTTCCAAGTATTCCAAGGACTTTTGAAGATTAACTGAGATAATGTCTGCAAAGTGCCAATGATCGGCAGTTGGCAGGTGCTGTTATTGCTCTTGGTTTGAAACAGTTCTCTGAAAATCTGGTGATGAAGAGGAGACTTTACTGTTCTTCCCCTTTGACCTCAGGGGTTTCATACAAAGAGGGAGATTACAAGAAAGAAATGTCTTCTAAGAGAGAAAGAACCCAGAGGTTCTGCCAAAAATGTGAGACTATATGGGGGAAGCAGATACGAGCTACTTTCAAAGCCTGACTCGGTGGTGGGACTGAGAGCCTGGCTCCTGAGTCAAGAGAGGCTTTCCAATCCCACAAGAATGACTTCAAAAACAGCCCTCTTGGCACTAGTGATGTTTGCCTCTGCCCATTTCAAGGAGGAAACAATTTACCCAGATGCAGGCCTGCTTAGGCTCCCTTCTCTAGCAAGATCAAGCCAAGAAATCGGAAGGGTGGAGGACAGCACATTCATGAAGCCATTTTCACATACTGTTCCCACACAGCCTTTGAAAATGTGTGCCTTGTAACAGGTTGAATAACACTGGTAGAATCGCATTGTGTCCGTTCCGAATAACAAGTATGATATTTGAGAGGAATTAGCTATGGGCTGAAGAAATTTAATAAACAGGGCAGATACAGATGTGAAAATGCTGTGTGGCTTGGAACAGACACCAAATTATGTGGAGTATGAATTTAAATCTCTTTTCTGAAATTCCTGGCCTATAATTTAATAGTCTCTTCTGCTAATGAACAATGGTGTTCTATTCCAACCTTGGACTTCTAGGTAAATTCTGACCATTCATTCATTAAACAGCTATATGTTGAATACTTACTACATGCCAGGCATTGCAATGGGTGTATAGGATCTTGATTCTGATTCTGGAAAAAAGAGAGGAGATTGTTTTGTAAACATTCAGGGCTTCTCCCTTCAAATATTATTTGTGGGAAAGCATGAATGTCTCCCCTGTCTGCATATGGAGAAAATAATTTCATGTAGAATGGCGTAGTTCTGGTGTTTACTGGGCTCATCATCACATCTGGGGGTAGGCCCAGGACTGGGAAGGATAGAGCAGCCAAGCATGTTGCTATGGTAACTTGGCATTAACACACCTTAGCTCCTTTGTGTCGCTCCCAAATTACCTTTAAAACAAGTGTAAATTTTCAGAATTTGGAAAGCTTTTCTTAATTTTCACATGGCCAGTTATAAAGGCATTTTTCAAAGCACTCAGGCAAAAGGATGGTCATTTCTTTTTGAAGCTGAGGCTATGTTGATGCTATTTTCTGGGCCAGAAGTGTAATCAGGATCTAGACTATCTTATTCTTTCATAGGAGGTTTCACTTTCAAATCCCTTTCACATATGTTATTGTACTTTTATTGCCACCTTGTTTTAACTTCCTGCTTAAGCAATCCTGAAGGGCAAGAAAATGAACCCACTAAACATTGATGCCTCAAAATAACCATGTGAGGTAGGAACTAATACCTCTACTTTATAAATGAAAGAACTAAGCCTCAAACAAGGTCACATAGTTAGAAAATAACAGGATGAGGAGGAATGGAACCAGGCCTATAGATTGCAGATCTGGTATCTTTCTGTTATACCTTCACTGACTCCCAGTATCTTCCAGCCTTTGTTACTTTATAAAAATATAGATGCTTACAAGGCAGGGACTAGTTTGTTCTGTTCTTTCTTTCTTTCTTTTTTCTCTTTCTTTCTTTCTTTCTTTCTTTCTTTCTTTCTTTCTTTCTTTCTCTCTCTCTCTCTCTCTCTCTCTCTCTCTCTCTCTGTTTTCTTTCTGAGATGGAGTTTCTCTGTCTCTTGTTGGCTCACACTGTGAGTGAGTGCCAATGGCATCGATCTCGGCTTACTGTAATCATGCCTCCCGGGTTTCAAGCAATACTCCTGCCTCAGCCTCCCAAGTAGCTGGGATTACAGGCATGCACCCACCACTGCCTGCTAAATTTTTTTGTATTTTTTAATTAGAGACGGGGTTTCTCCATGTTGGTCAGGCTGGTCTCTAACTCCTGAACTCAGGTGTTTCCACCCGCTTGACCTCCAAAGTGCTGGGATTACAGGCGTGAGCCACCGTGCCCAAGTGTGTTTTTCTTTCTTTCTTTTTTTTTTTTTTTAAAAAAAAAAAAAGCCTTGGCCGGGCACGGGTGGCTCACACCTGTAATCCCAACACTTTGGGAGACCAAGGCGAGTGGATCACAAGGTCAGGAGATTGCAACCATCCTGGCTAACCCAGTGAAACTTCGTCTCTACTAAAAATACAAAAAATTAGCCGGGCGTGGTGGCGGACACCTGTAGTCCCAGCTACTCAGGAGGCTGAGGCAGGAGAATGGCGTGTACTCAGGAGGCAGAGCTTGCAGTGAGCCTAGATGGTGGCACCGCACTCCAGCCCAGGCGACAAGACGAGACTCCATCTCAAAAAAAAGAAAAAAAAATACTTTATTGAAGTTTTTGTATGTATATTATATATTTCTTCATAAAGTTTACCCACTGTAAACATACTATTTAATGATTTTTTTAAAAAAATTTGTAATAGCTTTATTGGGATATAATTCACATACCATACAATCCACCTACTTAAAGTGTACATCCAGTGGTTTTGGGTATATTCACAGAGTTGTATAACCATGACCACAATCAATTTGAGGACATTTTTAGCATCTCAAAAAGAAACCCTGTACCTTTTACTGTCACATCTGAATCCTCCCATCCTCCCCACCCTTCCCAAGCCTCAGCAACCCCTAGTCTACTTTCTATCTCTATATTTGCCTATTCTGGACATTTCATAGAAATGGTTTCATATAACATGCGGTCTTTTGTGACTGCCTTCTTTCACTTATCATAATGTTTTCAAGATTCATCCATGCTGAAGCATGTACCTACTTTATCCTTTTTACGGCCAAATAATACTCCATTGTGTGAATATAGCACCTTTTCTTTATCATTTTATCAGCCAATGGACATCTGAGTTGTTTCTACCTTTTGACTATTATGAGTAGTGCTGTTATGAATATTTGTGTATAAGTTTTTATGTGGACATATGTTTTCATTTCTCTTGGGTATATACTTAGGAGTGACATTGTCAAATGATAACTCTATGTTTAACTTTTTGAGGAACTTTCAGATTGTGTTTTCCAAAGTGGCTGTACCATTTTATATTCCCACCAACAATATATTGAGGGTTCCCACTTTTCTCTGCCCTCACTGACACTTACTGTGGTTTGCTTTTTTCACTTAACATTATTTCATAGATATATTTCCATGTTCACATGGTTATCAGTTTCAATGGTTACACAGCATTCCAAATCAGTCGGACATTATTTAAAAATTACTTTAAAGCTGAGGACTTGGATTGTTTTCATTTGGGGACATTATAAATAGTGGGACTAGAATCTTCAGTGCTTACTACATTTTTCCTTTAGCTTATGTCTTTGAGGTATGTTCCAAAGTGGAACAAAGGACACATACAGCTCATGTACTGCTTCCCTGGTTACCCTGCAGAAAAATTGACTGTACCTAAAATGCTATCAGCAAAGTTTGCACTTGCCTTCCTCTCCACAGCCTCTGCCAACATAAGGCTTTGTTGCTTCATTTGTATATATTAATGATATAGTTACTGTATTAGTCTGTTCTCACACTGCTAATAAAGACATACTTGAGGCTGGATAATTTATAAAGAAAAGAGGTTTAATTGACTCACAGTTCCACATGGCTGGGGAGGCCTCACAATCAGGGCAGAATGCAAAGGAGAAGCAAAGTCATGTCTTACATGGTGGCAGGCAAGAGAGCTTGTGCAGGGAACTCCCTTTTATAAAACCATTAGATCTCATGAGATTTATTCACTCCTATGAGAACAGTATGGGGGAAACCGTCCCATGATTCAATTATCTCCATCTGGCCTGGCCCTTGACACATGGGGATTATTACAATTCAAGGTGAGATTTGGGTGGGGACAGAGTCAAACCATATCAGGTACAGGTACATGATAGAACCTTATTTTTTATTTTTATTTTTATTTTGAGACAGAACTCTGTCACCCAGGCTGAAGTGCAGTGGCCCAATCTTGGCTTACTGCAACCTCTCCCTCCCGGGTTCAAGTGATTTTTCTGCCTCAGCCTCCCCAGTAGCTGGGAATTACAGGCATGCACAACCACATCCAGCTAATTTTTGTATTTTTTAGTAGAAATGAGGTTTCAGCATGTTGGCCAGGTTGGTCGCAAACTCCTGGCCTCAGGTGATCTGCATTCTGCGGCCTCCCAAAGTGCTGGGATTACAGGCATGAGCCACCACACCTGGCCTGAATCTTAACAATCTTAGGCTGTTCAATTTGCATTTCTTTCATTGTTGGTGAACTCATGATATTTTAACATCCATCAGCTGTTACTCTAAGCCATCCATCCAAAAAAGCCAAGCAGTGCGGGAGAATCTAGGGCCATAGCAAAGGGCAGAAGATGGGGCTTAAAGAAATTCCCTGGGTTTGGGTAGGGCGCAGTGACTCACGCCTGTAGTCCCAATACTTTGGGAAGCCAAGAAGGGCAGATCACCCGAGGTCAGGAGTTCGAGACCAGCCCAACATGATGAAACCTCATCTCTACTAAAAATACAAAAATTAGCATGGGCGTGGTGGCAGTCACCTATAATCCCAGCTAAGGCACACGAATCGCTTGAACCCAGGAGGCGAATGCTGCAGTGAGCTAAGATCGCGCCCCTACACTCCAGCCTGGGTGACAGAGTGAGACTCCATCTTAAAAAGAAAAAAAGAAAAGAAAAAAAATTCCCTGGGTCTGGGAGCAGGCTCAGGAGGTATGTTTGATAGGGTGACTGCAGCCTCAGCTGTAGATGAAGAGGACACTGGTAATGATGCTGGACTGATTTAGACGTCATATCCTTTTCCACATTCTCCTTTCATTTGGCACTTCTCCTGGTTCTGCTTCTCCCTCCCTGGCCATTCCTTCTAAGCCTCCTTTCAGAGTTTCTTTTCTTCTACCTGATTCTTATACATTGATATTAAAAAATATAAGATTTCATTCTTGGATCCTTCTTTTTTAACTTAATACTCTGGGCAATCTCATTCACCCCCATGGCGGTAATGACAATTTAAATGCTGAAAATTCCCAAAAATGTATTGCCAGCCTAGACTACTCTCTTGAATTCCAGAAGCACATATCTAATTTCCAACTGTATATCTCCATTTGAATGTCCTCTAGGCACCTCAAGTCCAGTATCTCCCTCTCCAATCACTCCTTCTTTTCCCCATATGCCCTACCTTTATGATTGTAGCAATAGCAACACAGTCACTGAAGCCAGAAATGCGGAAGTCACTCCAAACTCTTTCTTCTGCACCTACATATTCCTAAATGTGCACCTTCTTCTCCCTAAACCTATTACACAAATTTGATTAATGTTTCAACTATATCTCCCAATAACTCTAGCATTGTTACATGGTTCTATTAGTTGCACCTTGTCATTTCAGAAGGGAATGGAAAAAAATTTATTGAATGTATACATGTGTGGAATGAAAGGAGAAACTGAGAAATCATTGCGGAGAGGCAGGCTTTAGAGTGGCTCTGGGGACCTCAGCAGCAAGCAGGTTGTTCTGGGCCTTCTCTGGAGAGTCTGCTATGAATATGACTTGGTTCCAACAATGCTCAGCCTCTGCATCTCTTGGATCAAAATTCCAAATTTCTGGGGAAATCTGGGCACCAGCAAAGATTGAGAAGGTTAGGAAGGTTGAGTCATGTGATGAGGACACAGCTCTGGAGGATGACTTCTACATATTAGAGGCAAATATCAAAGGAAAAAGAGATGGCATGAGATGGACAGTCTTTCCAGAAATTGTCTATGACATTGCCACAGTTTCTGAGCTGGTCTTCTTGCCTCTGGTCTTACATTTCACCAGCCCACATTGTGCCAGAATGATCTTCCAAAATACAAGTCTGAGAGAAAAAAAAGAAACTATAGGCATGAACTCCTTCTTCAACTCTTACTAAGTCTGGGACTTTGAGCAATAGCAACTACCATCCGAGTTCCTCTGATCTGCCAGCACTGTGTCAGTACTTTACATATGTTATTTCTACTGCTCATGACCACTCTGCCAGGCAGATACTGTAATTACTATGCAAAAGAAGAAAGTGAGGCTTGGAAGGAATTAGTAAGCTTGTCCTAGGGGCCCTGACTGGCAAGTAGCAGAATTTACCTGACTAAAGGCATTTATTACTGGATTATACTCCGTCTCTGAGATTTTCAGTGTCTTGGTTTATAAAGTGAGTATAATTTTTTGTTTTTCAGGATTAATGTTAGAATTAGGCAATACTGGCTACATAATTTGTGAGGCCCAGTGCAAAATGAAAATGCAGAATGGCCCGTTGTAAAGTAATTATTAAAAATTTCAAGAGAGCAACAGCAGGGCATTAAACTAAGTGTGGGGCTCTGTTTTTGCGAGGCACCAAACGCCCAAACCATATCAGGATGTGAAACCGTCTTTGGGGGACCATTATTCAGCCCACACAATAACAACATTCTTATTCTTATTATTTTGTTTTCCTTATTTCATGCTTCAGTGGTTTCGGAATAAAGTTCAAACTCTTTCTGAGGACATGGCTAGCCCATTGTGATCTGACCCATGTCCATCATTCTAATTTCAATTCTTTCTACCCCTCAACATGCCTTGAAAACTCCAGTAACATTGAACAACTTGTGATTTTTCCACTGCAATCTGCTGTCACTTGCTGACCAGCCTCTTTCATATTGTTATTTCTGCACAGAATATTCTCTCCCATTTCCCCTTTTCACCATCCTTCTTCTCTTTCATTTCTGTCTGATTTTGTTGTTGTTGTTTTTAGTACTTAGCCCAGGTTTTCTCCTTGGAAAAACTTATCTCCACCACTTATGATTTTGGAAAAGTTACTTCTCTATTTTCACATCTAAAGAATGAAAATCGCAGAATAACACCTGCATTATTATGAGGCTCAAATGACATAACCCACATAAAGCACTTGGCAGACTGCCTGCCAGGTGGTGAGTGCCCACAAAAAAATTATCTATAATTATCATAAATATTATTTGACCTTCCCCCATGGTGATATAAGAGCTTTCCCCTCTGTCCTCTACTAGCAACAACTGCATAGAAGGTGGCAGGCTTTCTGGTAATTTACTGCTCATGTGTAAATCTGTTCTGCTGTACTGATCATTCTTTGAGATCAAGAGCTCAATTGTTCATTTCCATATCTTTAGTGCCTAGCACAGGGTTTGGACATATGGCAAGTTAATATTTATTGGAGCAAAATAGAGAAAGAACTCTTAGGAGGACACATGCTAATTCTGTTCTCAGAATATTTTTTTAAAACATTCATTCCATTCTTATGCTCCTGCAGTACAAGTCTAAAAATTTTTCATTTGTCTACCTTCTATTTAAATAAAAGTGCAGCACTAACAAAACTTACCCTGTTGTGCCAAATTTCCTTTTGTCTTCCTTTGCTCTAGTCACTTCCTCTTTTTTTCTTTCTACTTCCTCCTGGTAAAGGTCATTTCTTTCTGTGTCATAATCTCACCTTTTTTTTTTTTTTAATAGTGTCAGTGTTTTTCCCAAAATACGCATTCCCAGAAAGCTGCGTAGTTATTACCCGTAACACGGAAAACCCCACCCTTCCTTTCCTCGCCGTGCTGCAGCCCTTGAAGTCTCCAGGGTATCTGTAACCTTAGCATGGAGTCAGTATGAGCTCCCTCTCCTGGCAGGTTATAGTCATGCTAAAGCTAGACACAGGGCTAGAGTATCCCAGTCACACATCCATAAATGATTATAAAGCATGAGATAACCCAAGCCTGCCTGTTCCGTGAGCTCAGATTTAAGGAAGGTGTGGGGCTATCTAATTTGTTTATAAAATCATTCGCTTGACAGGCATCACAGAGATCTGAATCCCATCGTACCACTTGGAGGAAAGAAGCTGCTGCACCATTTATGAAAAGAATAAGAACTTGGATTTGTGCCGTGTTCTACCACTTATCTAGCTGGCTGCTCTTTTGGCAAATTACTAATATCTGTATGCCTCTGGATCTTCAACTTTAGGGTAACTTTAGACCTATTTCACCTACCTTATAGGGTAGATGTAAATTTTAAAAACAATATAAAAACAGTGCTACTTATTGGGTAATAGCTATGCTTCAGGCACTGATAGGTGCCTTATCCCTGTTTTGTATATGAGAAAACCACAGGTCAAGGAGTTGCCACATAGTAACTCTGTTAACACATGGAGAGCCAGGATTCACACCCAGGTCTTTCTGACTCAAAAACCTTTCTTGATGTTGTTTTCCCTTTAATTATACCAGGTTGATGTTCCTGAATCATGCATCTGAAAACATTTTGAGGGTGGGGGAAGTAAAATTCAATACTACAAAGTTTAATTTTTATTTTATAGATGATGAAATTGAGGCCCAGAGAAGTGCAGTAACTTTCCCTAGGAGTCGGTGGCAAATACAACTCAAGAGTTGATTAAGGACTCAATAGTATTTACCCAATAGGGCTATCAGGTGTGCAGGCTACTCGGGTGTTGAAGTGTAGCTGCACCCAGGTGAAAGGGAAATCCAACAAAGGTTTTAGGTACTTCGGACTTTTTTTTCACATGCTTTCCACTTTATGGTTGCACTGGACAGCTTAGGTGACACAATCTCAATGATACAGTCCAGGTCACAAGGGTTTCCTGAGTCCTTGTTGTGAAACACAGTAAGCCCTCTGCGTGACTTGGTCCCAGCATCAATTTCCAGCTTCATCTCTCCCTAGGTCTCCCGGATCATCATCTAGCTCCAAACCTCCTCCTCAGTCATGATGAACTGCCTGCAGCTCCTGGAATGCACTGCATGGATTTGTGCCTCAGAACCTCCATTCCTTTACCTAGAATACATTTCACTCACTGAGTATCTACTCATTTTCCAAGACTCTGTTTAAACGTCACTTTTTGGATACAGTCTTATTTGATCTCCTACCATCCCTCCCCACTTGAGATAGAATTAACCATTCTTCTTTGGGCCTCTAATATCTCCTCTACATATTTTGCATTGGGACATATAATGTTTTTATTGCATATTGGTGCAAACTGGTTTGTTTGCACTTCTGTTTGTTAACACCTTCAGAATAAGGACTATCTTCAGATGGTGGCCACCGAGGGGGTCGGGAGGCTGCGCAAGGCAGCGAGCCTGGGCAGCTGGAGTAGCCCCCGCCCTAGCAGCATCCACCCCTGCCCCAGCAGCAGCACGAGGAAGAGATGGCAGCCGAGGCTGGGGAAGCCGTGGCTTCCCCCGTGGACGACAGGTTTCTGAGCCTAGACTCGCCCTCCTGCCTCCTGTGCAGGGTCAGAGAAGAATGGGCTGATATAGATCCAGTGCTGCAGAACGATGGCCCCAATCCCATGGTCCAGATCATTTATAGTGACAAATTTAGAGATGTTTATGATTACTTCTGAGCTATCCTGCAGCATGATGAAAGAAGCAAACGAACTTTTAAGCTAACCTGGGATGCTACTGAGTTAAATGCAGCCAATTATACAGTGTGGCATTTCTGGAGAGTCCTCTTAAAGTCACTTCAGAAGGATCTACATGAGGAAATGAACTACATCACTGCCATAATTGAGGGGCAGCCCCAAAACTATCAAGTTTGGCATCATAGGCGAGTATTAGTGGAACGGCTAAGAGATCCATCTCAGGAGCCTGAATTTTTGCTAATATTCTTAATCAGGATGCAAAGAATTATCATGCCTGGCAGCATTGACAATGGGTTATTCAGGAATTTAAACTTTGGGATAATGAGCTGCAGTATGTGGACCAACTTCTCAAAGAGGATGTGAGAAATAGCTCTGTCTGGAACCAAAGATACTTCGTTATTTCTAACACCACTGGCTACATTGATCGTGCTGTATTGGAGAGAGAAGTCCAATACACTCTGGAAATGATTCAACTAGTGCCACATAATGAAAGTGCATGGAACTATTTGAAAGGGATTTTACAGGATCATGGTCTTTCCAAATATCCTAATGTGTTAAATCAATTACTTGATTTACAACCAAGTCATAGTTCCCCCTACCTAATTGCCTTTCTTGTGGATATCTATGAAGACATGCTAGAAAACCAGTGTGACAATAAGGAAGATATTCTTAATAAAGCATTAGGGTTATATGAAATCCTAGCTAAAGAAAAGGACATGATAAGAAAGGCATATTGGAGATATATTGGAAGATCCTTTCAAAGCAAACACAGCACAGAAAATGATTCACCAACAAATGTACAGCAATAACACCACCCAGAAGAACTTGACGGAATGCTTTTATTTTTTATTAAGGGACTCTGCAGGAGTTTAAAATGAGAGGGATCTTTCCCTTTGCCTGTGGTGTAAAAGTGCATCACACAGGCATTGCTTTTTAACAAGAACTGATGCTCCTTGGGTGCTGCTGCTACTCAGACTAGCTCTAAGTAATGTGATTATTCTAAAGCAAAGTCACTGGATGGGAAGAGGAAGAAAAAGTCCCATAAAGGAACTTTTGTAGTCTTATCAACATGTAATCTATTCCCTTAGCATCAACTCCTCCCTCAGTGGTACACACGTCAAGATTTGTAGCGGTAATAACTGCGGGTCACTTGTATGTAATGGATATGAGGTAGCTGAAGTTTGGTTCAGTAAGCAGGCCATACAGTGGTTCCATCAGAGTTGATCTGCACAATCACATTATCTTGCTATCACTGTAACCAACTAATGCCAAAAGAATGATTTTGTAATAAAGTTATAGCTGTATCTAAAAGCAAAAAAACAAGCAAAAAGAATAAGGACAATCTTGTTTGTTATTGCATCTTTAGTCTTCAGTATTCTGAGCACTTGGGGGCAGAGCATCATGACCAGCTAAACCAACAACTACACCCAACATATCTTTTGCCTGCTTCCTTACTATAAAAGCCAGAAAAAATGAATCACTTTTCTCAACCTCCCTTGTGACCATTAGATGCTACACACAAAAAAAGCTCTGCCCAATAACATATGAGCAAAGATCTTAGGGAGAAGCAGACTGCTTCTAGGAGCACTTTTGCAATTCTGATAAAAGGGCCAGAGTGACTGATACAAACTGTCTCCCTTTCCTTCGTCTTGAATACAAACATGATGCTCGAATTGGAGTGGTGCCATCTTGCACCCATAAAGGAAAAGCCTAAAAGGCCACTGAGCCACCGAATGAATGCAGCTGCTACATTTCTGTTACATGAGAAAATTGTACCCTCGCTGATTCAATCTGCTGTGGTTGGGTCATCTGTTACTTGCACCTGAGAACATTCCTAAGTAACCTATAAATTAATAATTTTTGTCACTTAAAAACAGGTAATTTTTTTATTTCAAAAGTTTTCAAATGTCTACTACCAGAAACTTCTCCTCAAGAGGAATTTTAAACTAAGCCCAATAAATAATGTCGATCAAAGGAGAGGTGTTCTCATTGAAGACAACAGGAGATTGCTGTGTGGACTACCAGCCCTTTTCTTACCCCCTTCTTTTCCCCGGTAGCTCCTGAGGCACCTATTTAAAACTCTTATGGCCTTTCTGAATACTGAACCACTCTCTAACACTAGATGGGAGTGTAAATTTGAACAGTCTCTTTTGTGCACAGTTTGGCAGTTTGAGAACAATTCCTATCATGTTGTTAAATTATGTAATCTTTGACTCAGCAATTCCATTTCTAAGACTCTGTTCACAGAAATACTGGCATTGTTGTACAGAGATGTGTGCGTGTATATATCAAAGGTGGTTCATTATAGAATTGCCTAAAGGTTAAAAAAAAAAGAAAAATTTAAAAAACAATGTAAATGTCCAATAAGGAACTGATTAGTTACTTTATTACACATTCATCCTCTGGCATATTCTGCACCCATTACTGATATTGAAAGGTCTCCAGGACATATTAAAGTAATATACCTTTAACATATATTTAAAAAGTAACTCATAAAATACTATTAAAATAAAAATCATATGAGTAAATAAAATATACATTTGTAGGTATGTAAATGCATAGAAACATGTCTTGAATGAAAACAATGTTAACAGTGATTACTTTTGGGTAGTGAGATTGAGAGAGAGAGAACTTCAACTTTTTACTTTGTAAACCAGTATATTGTTTGAAAAATTGGCATGTATTTATTTTTCTTAGGTGGAAAATAGAGAGTAGTACCTTTCCAAAGGAGATAAACTGATGATAAATAAGCACATAAAAAGATGTTCAACATTATATGTCATCTGGGTATTGCAAATTTAAAAAACAGTGAGCTACTACCACTAATTAGAATGGCAAAAATCCAAGACACTGACTACCAAATGCTGGTGAGGATATGGAGAAACAAGAAAGCTCATTCATTGCTGGTGGAAATGCAAAACGGCAAAGCCATCTTGAAAGACAGCTTGGCAGTTTCTCACAAAACCAAACATCTTTTTACTATACGATACAGCAATTATGCTTCATGGTATTTATTCAGATAAGTTGAAAACTCATGTCTATATAAAAACCTGCACACAAATGTTTATAGCAGCTTTATTCATTATTAACAATACTTGGAAGTAACCAAGGTGTTCTTCAGTAGGTGAACCAGTAAATAAACCATGGTACATTCAGAGGATGGAAAGTTTTTTAGCACTAAAAAGAAATGAGCTATCAAGCATGAAAAGAGTGGCATTCTCTCTATTCTCCATGAAAAGACATAAAGGAAACTTAAATCCATATAATTATACTAAGTGAAAGAAGACAACTTGAAATGACTCCATACTTTATGATTCCAGCTATATGACATTCTGGAAAAGACAAAACTACAGAGACAGTAAAAAAGATCACTGGTTGTCAGGAGTTCGCAGGAATGGAGGGATGAATAGGCAGAACACAGAGAATCTTTAGAGCAGTGAAACTACTTTGTATGATACAGTGGTGGATACTTGTCATTATACATTTGTCATAACCCAACCATGTACATATAGCACCAAGAGTGAAGCCTAATGTAAACTATGGACTTCGGGTGGTAACAATGTGTCAATGTAGGTTCATTCATTGTAATAAATGTGCCACTCTAGGGCAGAATGTTGATTGTGGGCTCAAGCAATCCTTCTGCCTCAGCCTCCCAAATATCTGGGATTACAGGCGCATGCCACCACTCCCAGCTAGCTTTTTATTTTCGTTTTTTTTTTTGTGGAGACAGCTCTTGCTGTGTTGCCCAGGCTGATCTCAAACTCCTGGCCTCAAGTGATACCCCTGCCTCAGCCTCCCAAAGCACTGGGATTACAGATGTGAGCCACCATGCCTGGCCTAGCCCAACATGTTTATTCAACAGGATGGACTAGGTCCTGTGAGGGTACAGTGAAAGTTAAGACGTAGTTCTTGTTCTCTAGGTGCTTGAATATAATACAGTGAAGTTTTAAAACTATACCATACTATAAAGCATATTTTTTTAAAAGTGCTGTAAGAAAAACACAAGTAACTGATTATGAGAGTCTAGAGAAAGGAACAAGTTCCTCTCTTCTGATTAGGGAGAATATGAGAATACTTAACTACGGGAGAAGCATATGAGTTGGATCTCAAAATATAAATACATTCTTGTCAGTCAGATAGAGTGGGAAGGGAACAGGAAGAGCACTCTAGGCAGAGGGAACAGCACAAGGAGGCCTGAAAATATATATTATATGTGAGGAATGGTGGCTGCCTGGATGGCTATCACTTAAGATAAGAAAAGGGATACCTTGGGAAATAAAACTAGAAAGGAAAAGTGGGGTAAAAGCATGCAATATCTTGTATACTCCATGCTAAGCTATTTATGTTAACCAAATATAGGGAGTTAGCACAGGTAGGCCAAGTCAATCACTGGTAGGTTAGATCTGTTGTCCTGCAGCTAGGATAGGAGTTAAGAGGCATAGGCCTCCGTCCAGGGGCCTGGGCCAGGGTTCAAGAGGGATAGGTTCTGATGAACCCACACCCTGAAGCCTGCAGTGGGAGCACCAAATGCTTGAACTCCTGGGCTCAAGCAATCCTTCTGCCTCAGGAGGATTATGGGGTTGCGCCAACAGCCAATTAAGGGCATCTTAACACCTTTTGGATCTGAGCAGCTCTAGCCTCCCTGCTCAGCCCCTCTCTGGCTAGTAAGACCTTCTGTAATTAGAAATCATGCTTTCTCATGTTTGGTGTCCCCTTTTAGGGTTGTCTTCTCTAGCTAGACAGAGGAGCCTTGTGAGGATACTGGTAAGGATCCGTTTTCTTCTTCCTATACTCGCTGTTCTAGGAGTTGGGTAGGAACATGTCCCTATTGACCTACCCCTCTTGAACCATCTATAGTTCAACCAAGGAGTTTGTACTATGGCATGTTCCTCATTTCTCTTGATTCTTGTTTTGTAAGCTCCTGACATTAAATTACTCTCTTATTTTTTCTCCATGGTTTGATTTGTGTTCCTGGCTCTGATTCCCAATTATTCCAAAACATATTAGTTTAATGGTTTGGCTCTACATTCAACCTTACTGTGAATGTCAGCCTTAAATGCCCCAAAATAAGAGCTTTTACCTAATATAGACCCTGTATCACATCATTGCTCCTAAGCTGCATATGCTCTTATCAGGGATACATGATTTTTAAACACTAAACAAAATATAAGGTTGAATAGAATTAAACTGTAAAACATCTTGCAGTTAACAAAGAAAAAGCAGTAAAATGTAGTGGGAAAGAAAATGCATTCAAGACATCTGGATTCTAGTTTTAGTTGTCACTAACTGGTTGCAGGACTAACCAAGTCCCTTAATTTCAACTATAAAATTGAAGAATTGTTCTATATGACTTCTCAGAGAACTTTAAACTCTGTGACTAAGTGCTATGTGGGTAGAGAAAGGGAGAAATCTCTTTGGGTGGGATTTGTTAATTCTTCTGGGAAAAGAGGAAAAAGGGATATAAGGTGAGCCTTAAAGATGTGTGGGATTTTTTATTGGGAAGATGAAAGTGAGAGCACTTGCAGAGCTGGAGGTAAAAATTTTGGTAAAATAAGGACGGAGGAATGAGCAGAATGGCTCAGCACAGCAAACACCAAACATGCCAGCCTGAGCACAGCAGCTGGTAAGCAGTGGGAGAGGCCTGGAGGGACAGGCTATGGTGAATGCTGTTGGACATGAGGCTGAGGGGTCGCAGAGGACCTTTGTGGAGGGAAGATTAGTCTGGAAAGAGTGGGCAGGATGGAGGGGTGGGCGAATGCATTGGAGAAGAAGAGAGGAGTTTATGACCATGGTCCAGGTATGAGTTAAATACATTTGGACTAGGGTATCTGAGATGTGAGTAGAGAAAGTGGCAAATCTGAGAGGCATTTTGAAGCAGAGATTGAATAAAGAGGAATAAGAAGAGGAAGTGATCTAAGTTGACTAGCAAGGCTTGAGGGGAGATTTTGTTAACAAAAAGGGGAAAGGAATTTTTTGGGGGGAAGTTTGATCTTCTAAGGAGTTTCATTGTTTCATTCTTAGACATGAACATGTGTGAACAGTTGTACTGGGAGTCTTTTAAAATGGGTGTATTTTTGTAGGCAGTTAGAAATGTGAATGTTGTTGTCAAAATCAGATAGATGAATTTCTAGTTATTCACATTGAGGCAGTAGTTGAAACTAAAAGCAGATGCTCTGTGTGAAGAAGAATATTACAAAGAGAAAGGCATACAAATAAACTATTCGAAGAAAGAAATCATTACACATTTTATAATGCTTAACTATTTGGCTTTACATTTTATTTCTTACTTGAATCCAACTCTTATAGTACTCCTTTGGCCTGTCCCACAAATTTTTCTCTCTTAATCTTTTTTTTTTTTTTGCATAAATATTAGCAATCTTTTCCTTTTCTATCTGGGTAACTGTATTAATAAGGACAGGTTAGCTTATACTAACACTCCAAATCTTAGTGGCTGAAAGGTATTTCTCATACACTCGACATGTCTGTCACTTCTCCTCACATTTTATTGGCCAATGCAAGCCACACAGCCATATCAACCCTCAAAGGAGGTGGCAGTTCGATCCCCCAGTGTACATTAATGGGAAGAGTGGGACTATTAGTGAAAAGTTCTAATGATAACCCTAGTAACACACTTTTTTCCTTAGATCACTATCTACAACCATGTCTCCTTTACCTTCTTATTTGTATCGTCACTAAAACATTTTCAGTATGGACGTTTTATAAGCAGCAGTATGGTGGCATAATTCTGTGGCATGATTCCAAGTCATTTCTACTTCTTTGCTCTTTTCTCCTTATTTTGGTGCTGTCTTCCTTTGGTTCCATGACAGGCTCTCTTCTTTTCTTCCTTTCCCTATTCTTAGAACTGAAGAGACTCAAGGAAATGCTACAACGGAATCAAAACAATTTTTACCCCATCTCTCCTCCCTGTGGTTGGTTCCACTTCTCTTCCTTCTTTAGCAAGAGTCATTTCTTCCTCTTTGAGTCCTGCTGCACTTCCTTCTTCTTTCTCACTTCCATGTCATTCAGAGGTTAAGGCAGTTGTGGAGCAAAACAAGCAGCTGACAAGCAATAGATGTGATTCAATCCACCATTTATTCTGTGCAACATTTAATTAGCTGGTTGTCCTGATTTTCACAGCCTGTGACCACCCCATACATTGTTGACTTGATTACTTCTAATAAGAATTAATCTTTTTTTTCCATTTGAATCCCACAGAATGTGGTTTGAGTCTCTAATTTGATTATCACAGTCTGCCCTTCCTCAGGGTTATTTTTGTATATGCTTCCTCACTAAATCACGACATCCTTATAGATTAAACAGTGATGTGCACATAATAGATACTCAATAATTGCTAATTCAATGATGAGTCCTATATTTGACTAACTTGCCACTGGTTTTGGTGACATTTGGGTAAATCTTGATTCAGCAATTGGCACTTAGACTTTTGCTCATATCTAGAAAAAAAGGACATATGTAAATAGAAAAAAATATTATCTGTTGAAGACCTTTCTATTTCTCACCCTCCATATTAAGATTGTAGTACTATTGTCCGTTTACAATTCATACCATACCTGCTTTCTAAGAGGCTTTAAGTAGATGTATTAGGCAATATATTCACTTATTCATTAATTCATTCATTCACTGATTTACTCAATAGTCACTTAATGAGTCCCTATCATAGGCTGGGGATAGGATAGAAAGTCTAATAAAAGGTTGGGCATGGTGGCTCATGCCTGCAGTACCAGAACTTTGGGAGGCTGAGGCTGGCAGATTGCCTGAGTTGAGGAATGCTAGACCAGCCTGGGCAACATGGCGAAACCTTGTCTCTACTGAAAATACAAAAATTAGCTGAGTGTGATGGCACCCGCCTATAATCCCAGCTACTTGGGAGGCTGAGGCACAAGAATCACTTGAACCCAGGAGGCAGAGGTTGCAGTGAGCCAAGCTGGCACCACTGCAGTCCAGCCTGGGTGACAGAGTGAGACTCCGTTTCAAAAAAAAAAAAAAAAAAGTCAAATAAAATGTGGTAACCTCTTTCAAAATCTGGGAGCAAGTGGGAGACACATAAGGAAAGCAATTGCTATAGTGCCATAAACACTGTGGCTTAGAGGAGAAGCATCTAAGTCAGACTGGAACTTTTTGGGAGATAAGACCCCTGAAACTAGCTTTGAGATTAAGAGGAGGAGATAGCTGGAGAATTGGGGATGGTGGAACAGGGGTTTTTATGAGGAGGAAATGTGCTGTGTGCAAAAATGAGATGAGAAATAAAATTACTTGCTCCAGAAACTGCTCAAGAAATTCAATAGGACAGATCCATAACATCCTAGTTGAGGAATGGCAGGAGACAAGCTGGTGAAATGAACATGTGTCAGATCTAAAAGTGTCTTAAAGTAAGGAATAGTAACATCAAAGCTATGGAACACGTCGAAACTCCTCTGCCAGGCCAAGTGGGGTCTCAGATGCCATTCTGGGGTTATACTTCCAGAAGCCGGGCCTGGTTATGGGTAGGGTAAGACTTTCTCCATAATATGCATGGAATAGAACTGAGAGGATCTGAAAGTGAGGGCCCAGGGTACAAAGCTAGGATTAATTCAAAGCTGATAGGAAACCAGAAATGATTAATATGAAACATGATCAGAAAGTACTAAGAGCAAAGAGGAAAAAATGCAGGATGAGAGGCACAGCATAGTGTCTTTCTGTTGTTGCTGTTGTTCAGACAGAATCTTTGGTCTGTTGCCCAGGCTGAAGTGCAGTGGCGCAATCTCAGTTCACTGCAACCTTCACCTCTTAGGTTCAAGAAATTCTCATACCTCAGCCTCCCAAGTAGCTGGAACTACAGGTGTGCACCACCACACCCAGCTAATTTTTTGTATTTTTAGTAGAGATGGGGTTTCACCATGTTGGCCAGGCTGGTCTCAAACTCTTAGCCTCAGGTGATCCACCTGTTTCAGTGTCCCAAAATGCTGGGATTACAGGCATGAACCACCGCGCCCAGCCACAGCTCAGTATCTTAAAGCCACCTTTTCCCTTTTTGGGCTCCTTGAGCCAGTATCTGTATGGGAGAGGAATATTTTGAACCGATTTGGACCTAAGGCTATCCAAGTATTTTAAGCAGAAGAGTGATAGGACCTGTTGTTGCTCTCTTAATTCTAGACACACAGCATCTTGTCATGTCCTGTGAGCTCGAACCCATTTGTGTCTGGCCCAGAGTAAGTCCTCAATAAATAATTAGTGAATGGCATGGACTTGCTGCTAATTGTTAAGCTCGGGAATGTTTTGTTTAGTCTATTCATATATTATGTGAGTATAATGCTACAAGAAAACTGATTTCATAGAAACCCACAAGAATGTACTCTTCTCTTTTATTTATTTTAATAAATGTCCACAAAAATTATGTTATTTACCAGCCATTCAAATGTAAAATTAATTTTTTTTCCAACAGTGTCGCAGACATACACATTTAAAGCATACACATTAAGGAATAAGACAATAGAAAAGATATGCAAAGAAGCAGAACCAACAAAAATATAAAAACAAAATAACAGTTTACCAATAAAGTGGTATACTTTTGCGTAACAACAATATAGAAACAGTGGCTAAGAAGATTATAAAAGATGGAGTTAAGCAATACAAAGCTGCTTACAAGATTTGTATGTGTAAATTGTTGACCATAATTGAACTAATGGTGGTGAAAATAAAGTTAGAATTCCCTGCAGATGTCAGGCGTGGTGGTTCACACCTGTAATCCCAGTGCTTTGGGAGCCTGAAGCAGGAGGATCGTTTGATCCCAGGAATTCTAGGCTACGGTGAGCTATGACTGCGCCACTGCATTCCAGCCTGGGCGACAGAGAATGAGAGCGTGTTTTCTAAATAATAAATACATACATAAAATATTAAAAAGAAATAAAAGGAATCTCCTGTGGGGAAGCTTCATCATTTGTCTACCATTCTAAAGTTGGGGTGGGGGGCAGAATAGGTAAGCTTTGGGTCCAGTTTATCATGAGAGAATGCATTAAGCAAACAACAGTTGAACAGAGTGTGGCCAGCCTATACATATGTCACAATGGTGCCATCATGAGACAAGGCCACGTAATATAAAAAGTGAGGAAGGAAATACAAACTCCAAGTAAAGACCAAATTGCCAAATTGCTAAGGGCTGCAGGGCCTCCCAGACTGCTCTTCATTCATAGCACAAGCTTCAAATGTGCCTTGTGAATGTGCATATGTAACATCTGAATGGATATGCATTCTAAGTTAAAGTCACCACACATTTAAACCTGTACAGTTTTAGTTATTGATATGAACTTTCCGTCCCAGATTTTAGAATGATTTCTTCATGCTTAGCAACATCACCGATAACAAGAAGCAGCATGCAAAGATGTCCTTTATGTTATTATAAAAAGTAAATATTTTATCTTTGTCCCAGATTCCTGGCATGCAGCTCCTGAAACATTTTGGAATCCTGGGAATGGTAAGGGTAAGAGTATATTTTGCATGTTAATTAGATGTCTGGTGGCTGAGGGCCCCTAGGTAGCTTCAGGATAGGGGCTGGAAGCCAAAAAGGCCAAGCCTTGATTAGAAACTTGGAACTTTCATCCCCATTCTGCTGGAGAGGGGAGAGAGGGTAGAGATTGAGTTCAATCACCAATGGTCAATGATTTAATGAATCATGTCTACTTAATGAAACTTCCATCAAAACCCATGAACAATGGAGGTCAGAGAGCTTCCCAGTTGGTTAACACATCTGCATTCTGGGAGGGTAGCACACTCCAGCTCCATGGTACAGAAGCTGTTATGCTCGGGACTTTTCTGGGCCTCGCCCCTATACCTCTCGTCGGCTGTTCATTTGTATCCTTTAAAATACAAATTAAGTAAAGTGCCTTCCTGAGTTCTGTTGGCCAGTCTAGGAAATCACTGAAACTTAGGAGGGGGTTATGGGGATAGCTGATTTATGGCTGGTCACATAGAAGTACAGGTGATCTCAAATAGCATGGCACTGGCATAAAAACAGACATATAGACCAATAGAACGGAATAGAGAGTCCAGAAATAATTCCACACATTTATGGTCAATTGATCTTTAACAAAGGCATCAAGAGCACACAACGAGAAAAGGGCAGACTATTCAATAAATGGTATTGGGACAATTGGATTTCCACATGCAAAAGATTAAAACTGGATCCTTATCTCACACCTTATACAAAAAAAAAAACTCAAAATGGATTGAAGATTTAAACATAAGACCTGAAACTGTGGAACTACTAGAAGAAAACAGGAAGAAAGCTTCTTGACATTGTCCTCAACAATCACTTTTTTGGTTATGACCCCAAAAGCACAGGCAGCAAAAGCAAAAATAGTCAAATAAGAGTGCATCAAACTAAAAAGCTTCTCTATAAAAAAAGAAACAATCTATGGAATACAACCTATGTACAGAAGAAAAGAGACATTCCATTCTATGGAATGAAAGAAAGTATTTGCAAGCCATATATCTGATAAGAGGTTAGTATTCAAACTACACAAGGAATTCAAACAACTCAATAACAAGAAAACACATAACCAGATTTAAAAATGGGCAAAAGGGTCGGGCGCAGTGGTTCACATCTGTAATACCAGCACTTTGGGAGGCCAAGGTGGGCAAATCACCTGAGACCACCTGAGGGAGTTCAAGACCACCCTGACCAACATGGAGAAACCCTGTCTCTACTAAAAATACAAAATTAGCCAGGTGTGGTAGTGCACGCCTGTAATCCCAGCTACTCGGGAAGCTGAGGCAGGAGAATTGCTTGAATCCGGGAAGCGGAGGTTGCGGTGAGCAGAGATTGTGCCATTACACTCCAGCCTGGGCAACAAGAGGGAAACTCCGTCTCAAAAAGAAAAAGAAAAAAAAAAAGGCAAAAGACCTGAATAGACATTTCTCAAAAGAAGACGTATGAATGGCCAACAGGTATATGAAAAAATGGTCAACATCACTAATTATCAGGAAAATGTAAGTTAAATTAAAAGCACAGTGAGATATCACCTCACACATGTTAGAATATCTATCAAAAAGACAAATGATAATACGTGTTGGTGAGGATGTGGAGAAAGGGGAACCTTGTACAATGTGGGTCAGAATGTAAATTGGTGCAGCCATGGTGGAAAATCATGTAGAGGTTCCTCAGAAATTAAAAATAGGACTACCTTATGACCCAGCAATCCCACTTCTGGATATATATCCAAAAGGAAGGAAATCAATATATTGAAGAGATATCTGCACTCCCACAATCACTGCAGCATTATTCACAAAGGCCAAGATAGAAAATCAACCTAAGTGTCCATCAATGAATGAACGGATAAAGAAAATGTTTTACACACACACACACACACACACACACACACAAACACACAATGTAATATTGTTCAGCCTTTCAAAATACGGAAGTTCTGTCATTTACGATAATCTGGGTAAACCTAAAGGATACTATGCTAAGTGAGATAAGCCAGTCACTGAAAGACTACAGATACTACAGATCTCACTTATATGCGGAGCTCATAGATGCAGACAGTAAAATGGTGGTTAACAGGGCCTGGGGGTAAGGAGAAATGAGTGGGGAGATACTGTCAAAGGGTACAGGGTTTCTAACTGTTAGGATGAATAAATTCTGGAGATCTATTGTACAGCATAGTGATGCTAGTTGAGAATACTGTATTGTATTCTTGAAAATTGCTAAGACAACAGATTTTAAATGTTCTCACCACAAAAAAAAGTTGTATGTGCAGTGATAGATATATTAATTACTGTCATTGAATTATTTCACCACATATACATATATCAAAACTTCACATTGTACACTGTAAATATATACCATTTTTATTTGTCAACTATAGCTTAATAAAGCTAGGGGAGGGTGGAGAAGTATGGGTGATCTGATATTGCACCTAGCATCTGAAATGAGGGCAGCCTTGTGACTCTGAGCCCTTAAACCTGAAGAGTCAGAGGCCAACTCTGAGTAGTTAGTGCTAATTGAATTGGATTGCTGGACACCCAGTCAATTTCCAGAGAGGTGGAGAATTGGTGGGTGTGAGAAAACAACCCTAAAAGTTGGTGTCAGAAGTGTTGTGAGTAAAAACAGCTTAATTCTGGTAAAATGTATCTTACTAATTTTACTATTCTATTTATCTGGTAAAAAAAAATATTAGTAGAATCTCACAGGTTCTGCGTGTGTGTTCATGAGAAGTTTGGTTTGGTATGTGCAGAAGTTTCACTTTAGTGGGTGTGGAAGTAAGCCAAGGGTTTTTTCCCCGAAATATTCCAGGTCTAGATTTAGTCCTTGCTTTGTTCTTTCTCCTCCATATTCCATATTCCTTACTTTCTTCAAGTAAACTTAAAGTAAACTCACTGTTTTTGGAAACCAACATCAACCTCATTCAACTCAGTTACCTCTACTTGGTTCTGTCAAATACTCCCGTGTTTAACACATTCTGTAAGGCAGTGGAGAGCTGTGGAAAGGTTTTAAATCTAGAGCACATGGTAAAATTTACCATGTGATTTTAGGTAATCACTTGAACCAGAGGCTGCATACCAGAGACGCAAGGATAAAGGCTTTCTAGTGTAGTGCACAAAAAGCACAAGTTCTGGAGTCAGCCAAACCTGGGTCCACATCTGGTTTTCAACACTTATTGGCTGTATAACCTTGAACAAGGTACTTATTCTCTCCAAGCCTACATGTCATCAAGTGCAATAGAAATCATTTTCAGTGAAGTCATATTTGTGAAGTGCTTAAGGTAAACACCGGCAGGTAGAAAGCACTCAGCAAATAGTAACTAGTAAGTTAATTGCTATGTTGTTCTGTGAATGTTTTCTTTGTTGTTTCATGAGTCTTAACTGGATTTTAAACTCCTTCTGGTCAGCATCTGTCTCTTTTACTTCCCACTAAGGGTACCTGATACAGTGGCTGAGTAGCTTCCATCCTAGATTCAATCCTTTTAATCCAGGGCTGACCTGATACAGTCCTGACTAGAAGATTACTCAAATGTCATCCCATTCCAACTCTGGGGCAACTTTATGTCAAAGGAAGATAGACTAGGCCAAGGTGGTCTTTGACATTCACTTCTTTCTTTTTCATGACCCTGAAACCTTAAACTAGGATCACTTTAGGCTTCCCCTTCTGAATTCATACCTCACTCAATGCCACACTCCCACACCACTCTTCTCCTGTCCACCTAGAATGAGTCCCTCATTAAAACTGACTCTGGCCGGGCACAGTGGCTCCACGCATGTAATCCCAGCACTTTGGGTGGCCAAGGAGTGCGGATCACTTAAGATCAGGAGTTCGAGACCAGCCTGGCCAACATGGTGAAACCCTGTCTCTACTAAAAATACAAAAATTAGCCAAGCATAGCAGCACAGGCCAGAAGTCCCAGCTACTTGGGAGGCTGAGGCATGAGAATCGCTTGAACCTGGGAGGCGGAGGTTGCAGTGAGCCTTGATCACACCATTGCATTCTAGCCTGGGTGACAACAGTGAGACTCCATCTGAAAAAAAAAAAGACTGCCTTTCCAGCCCTATCTGCTCGCTAATTCATTGAATATGTTCAACAAACTTTTGCTGAGTGCTTACAGCATTCTACAAACTGGGGAAATAAACTGGAAGAGCTACAATTGTTACACTCCAGTAACACATGTTTTGCTTATACTATAATACAATTAGTGCTGGAATTAGTGAATTTCATCCCCTGAACTAGAACCACCTGTGAAGCGTTTAAAACTACAAATGCTTATGTTTCAGCTAATTTAGTAAATCTAGGTTGGACTCAGATATATAAAATCTCTGAACCTTTTTTTGAAGATTTTACTGAACAGCCAGGGTTAAGAACTACGGGACGTGTTGCAAGTAGAAAGGAGATAGGGATCACGGAGTGTTGGATGAGCTTCTTTTGGAGCATTAAATTGCATGCTGAAGGAGATGTGGTTTTCCAGAGAGGGAAGAGCATTCTAGGAAAAGGAAAAGCATAAAGCCAAAACCTAAGGCCTTTGAATTTATCAGTATAATTTTTACAAATATATGAGTTGAAGAGCATTAGAAGACCCACTGTTGAATAACATTTATGCACACTAACTATAAACTTCTGAGCAAAATGTCCTTATTTTTATCCATCAATGCAGTTGACATATACTATAGTAACCATTTGTTTTCATGTCTAGTTTATTCTATATATTAAGACCTTCTCAAAGGAAGGATATACGACGTAGTATTTGCAACTCCACAATTGATACACAGTAGGTTTTTCAATCCATGTGTGTTGAATGAATGATGGTCATTATGTCATGATCTTAGTAATGGGAATTTCAAGTCAAGTGAAAGAGGAAATATTTGGACATGATCTTTCAACTCCACTTGCAAAGCATGTAAGTGATCACCTCTTCTTTGTCTGTGTTGTGAACCTGTTTTGAAATATTCAAAAAGGCTGGGCATGTTGACTCATGTCTGTAATCTCAGCACTTTGGGAGGCCGATGCGAGTGGATTGGTTGAACCCAGAAGTTTGAGGCTATAGTGAGCTATAATCATGCTACAGCACTGAAGCCTAAGTGACAGAGCAAGACCTTATCTCTTAAAAAGAAAAAA
This sequence comes from Rhinopithecus bieti, assembly GCF_001698545.2. Taxonomy (NCBI): domain Eukaryota; kingdom Metazoa; phylum Chordata; class Mammalia; order Primates; family Cercopithecidae; genus Rhinopithecus; species Rhinopithecus bieti. The sequence continues at coordinate 2,778,247 of NW_016814438.1, forward strand.
GAAAAGAAATACTCAAAAGGTATCCATTTATTTGACAAGAATTCGTTGAGTTTCTCTTATATACCAGCCTCTCTATTTATATATTTGTTCTCAGAGTGATGTGAAATAATTTTTTTTTCTTTCTTTTTTTTTTTTTTGAGACGGAGTCTCACTCTCTTGCCCAGGCTGGAGCGTGCGGTGCGTTCTCAGCTCACTGTAGTTTCTGCCTCCCAGGTTCAAGTGACTTGTGCCTTAGCCTCTGTACTTGTTCTGACTACCAACCATGTGTTTGGTACTTTATATAGCTCCAGGTCTGATCTGTAAAATATCATTTAATTTTTAGTCTTCACATGAGTCTTGAAAATAATCTTCCCCCTCCCATCACCATTTTTACAGATAAGGGAACTGACACTCCAAAGGTGCAAAGTCCAAGATTGTATGGCGCATGGACAGAAGCTCCAAGATTTGGACCTAGCTTTGTCTTCCTTCCAAGTCCTTTTTCCTCATACTATACCATCTCCTGGGTTGAATCTGTGAGCAAGGCCAGATGTGAATGATTAAGAAGTCACTATTCAACAAACTGAGCCCACACGGTACGCAGCATCAAAATGCTCACTTTAAACTAGTAAATTATCCCAAAGATAATTGCTGTAACTTGATCAGCTTCTTACCACTAATTCAGCAGTCTTGGAAATACAGCTTATGATTGAATCTATGAGTGTGAAATGAAATGTAGGTTTGTCAGTTTTTAAATAAAACTAGATGACTCTTATTGGCTTTTATTTCTGGTTTTGCTTGTTTTTAGGCCATTTCCTCCAACTCCTGTTACTTCTAAACAACATAACCTGGAGTGTTAGCAATTATCTGGTTAATTTGACCAGCGTGAACATCCAGCTTAGATAAAAATAACATTCAGTTGACAACCAGAAAGTAAACTAGGGTGAAATTCAAAATTAGATTTCCAAATTGTTAGGTCATACCACCACTAGGCCAAAAGTCTTGAGAAATTTATCCAAGCAGTTCACAATCGTAGGTAGATATGGGGGCGGAAGAGGAGGATAGGATGGAGAACTAGTTAGTGTTCCCTTGTCAGGAATGAAAGGATTGTATGATATACACTATTCTCTACAGGGTATGCAGATATTCTCCCAAGAGCACTTCCATGCTGTGGCACTGGCTGGGCCATAGTACCAGAAAGGTGGTTCACAGACAGACTCAAAACTCTGGACTCTATGTGGAAGGTTTACGGACTCTTGTTCCTCAGACATTACTCTTTAATCCTTTCTCTTGGATCTATTTCCTATCTAGTACCAGGGTTCTATGTGCATGAAATCTTGACTGTCCCTCTTGGGGAGTCCACGGCAAGATATGCTGGAAGCAGCAGAAGGTCCAGGGCAGTGACTCTGCCTCTAACCTCCAGGTAGCCACCCAGATAGAAGGAGTCTCCTCAAGATAGGAAAGACATCAGATGTTCCAGCTGAGTTCTGGGACAGTGGTTCACCTTTAGTGGACAGAAATTTTTTTTAGTCAGTCACTGAGTAAGTAGCACAACCCACCTCTTCTCTGACTCAGGCTGTAGGGAAGGTACTCCAAGTCCTTGACAAAGTTCTACAGGAAACTGAAGAAATGGGCCTAATAAAAATGTAACTGTTGGTAGGCTGTGAAAGCCCAAGAGCATGATTTGTGCATTGGGGAGAATATTAGTTAGAACTCTGCCTGCAAAGTACCCCCCAGTCCTTTAGGGCACACAGTCTCAGCAAGCAGGGCAATGTGGTCGAAGAAAAGAAGCCAGAACTCAGTGGGGCAGTGTTGAACCCCAAAGTCAGAGACTACCACTGGTAGCAGTAGGAAAACAGAGCAGAGCCTGTGAGGCAGTGAAATTGAGAGATGGGTACTCCCAGATTCTGGGCACTTCATGTACACCTGGGATATGTGCAGCCACCCTAGAACCTGCCTAGAAAGGAGGCACTTGAGGGACTAGTGTTCCTGCTCAAAATGGCCTGGGTACCATTTTGCTTCTTTAAAGTGGCTTGCCATTGGTTCATTCTCATTCATTATGTACTGGGTTGTTATTGCAGTTGTTGTTTTATCAAGTCTGAAGTTCTGTTGGTGTTTGTGTTCTACCCACACTTATCTTATTTAGTGAGATTGAAAATAAATAACAGACATTTAACAAGGCATTAGAGCAAAAATGGTTAATAGTTTGGGCTCTGGAGCTAGAAGACTTCATATTCTGACTCTGCCATTTTCTATCTATATATCCATGGGCAAATTTCTTAACCTTAATTTCCCTGAGACTTAATTTTCCCATCACTAAAATTAGAATAATAAATGTCACAAAATTATTATGAGGATTAAATAAGATGGATATATGTGAAGTGCTTAGATCTGTGACTACACATAGTAACTCTCAATGAATGCTATTTTTTGTTATTATTATTAGGGTTTTAAGGTTCACAAAGCACTGTTATATGTATTTTCTCATTGGAATTATTTAGTGTTGACATACATTGCAAGTTAGGGGTGTGAAAGTAGATGGATAAGGGAAGAGACTGGTGAATGAGAGGTCCTTTCTTCCTCCTTGCTCTGGCATCTAATGTAAGATCAAATTTATAAGTCATCCCCAAACTCTGGATCTCATGAGCTCTCCTTTTCCCTCCCACTGGCTTTCCTCTCCCCTCCTTTTAACTCTGTGGCTGGAATGCCCCGAAATGAGGCTCATCACTGCTCCAGCACAACCCCCTCCCCTTCACTTCGTCATCCAACTTTTCTCCATCTCAATCAGAAGATAGCTAAACCCCATCAAGGGCAGCAGGTGCACAGCCCACAGTGCTCACTGTCAGAGCAGGGCCTCTCTGGAGGAAATGCCAGAGCAGTGGGAGGACCGGGAGAAAGCCTCAGTGTCACCCGCAATGTTACCTCTTTCCTCTTCCTTGGGACTCCCCTTGTGGTGTGGCTGGGGAAATCCAGCCCAGTCATCTCTGAACTAAGAGGTTGATCTTCCACTCTGGTTGCTTTGGGTGGGTAGAGCAGGCTGAAGTGACTGTCCCCACCCACAACCAATGTTTCATGCTCATCTACTCAAACCCTCCAAAATGTTCTGTTCTCTTCAAGGACCACCCCTACAATCTCCCAAATTAGGCGGAATGACACACTCACACATGGAGCAGTTATGATTGGCATACTTTTTCTGTAAGGTCCTCTAGTCAGTATTAAAGATGATCACCCCTACTGGTTTCCCCTCCACACTCCTGAGAATCACTGAGAGAGGTGGTTGTGGCTCGACCCCATACTAGGCTATTTAAAACAAGGTTATTTGACCGGGTGCAGTGGCTTATGACTATAATCCCAGCACTTTGGGAGGCTGAGGTGGGCATATCACCTGAGGTCAGGAGTTCGAGACCAGCCTAGCCAATATGATGAAACCCCATCTCTACTAAAAAATACAAAAATTAGCCAGGCATGGTGGCAGGTGCCTGTAATCCCAGCTACTTGGGAGGCTGAGGCAGGAGAATCGCTCGAACCTGGGAGGTGGAGGTTGCAATGAGCTGAGATTGCACCACTGCACTCCAGCCTGGGTGACAGAGTGAGACTCTGTCTCAGAAACAAGCAAACAAACAAACAAACAAACAAAAAAACAAAAAAAACAAAAGGTTATTAAAGAGATTAATTGGTCTTCCTTAGCATAGTGGAGTGGGTAAGAAGAAAAAAAAAAGAGGTTAATTGGTAGCATGTAATCAGTAATGCATTAAATCAGTAGATGAACCATGAAAACTGAAAATTCCCTGTGCCACCAAAGTCCCTTTCTTTTGAATGCCCTTCACCTTGCTTATGGCTGATGATGAGGTCAGAGGTCTTTCTGCTGAAGCTTGTGTCTACAGCCTCCACCAGGTCCCTCTGATCCATTTGTGCCTCTGGTGCTTGAGTTGGACCTCAGCTGTGGCTTCTGCTTCTACTTGTGCCATCTCAGACACATTCTCAGTTGAGTTTTCAGCTACTTAAAAAGTTTGAAACTCACAGCCTACATGCAGAACATTCAAACTCTTAACCTACAGGAAGTCCAAAATCTGCACATCAGTTCCCTTGGTATAGCTGCGCTTTTCATCTCCGGATCCAATATATTAACTCTAGCTATCAAGGTTTTTCCAGGAGATGAAACCAACTTCCGGGTTGGTGCCTTTGAAAGATCCTTAAACATAATCACATTTGCAAAGACCTTTTTTCCAAATAAGGCAACATTTGCAAGTTGATATCTTTGAGTGGCTATTACTCAGCTGACTACAGCTGCTATCATTGGCTGAGCTAGAGGATCTGTGGACTAATAGTAAGAAGGGATGGGGGAAATTTTTTCCAAGAAATAGACTAATATATTGAAAGCAATTAATCTCTGGATGAATTATTTCTTTCTGTACAATTTTTCTCCATTTTCTAAGCTCACAGCAATGCACAGCTAATACTTGTATAATAAAAAGTATTATAAGGGAAAAAATTGTAACGTAGATCATTTATTGGCACTGAAATAATTCCATAATCACTAAATGAAAAAAAAAAGCTACAAAACAATGTAAATTTTGATAATTTTTGTTTTAAAATACACACACATGTACAGTAAAAAATAGTACAGGTGCATACATCAAAATGTTAATAGTGGCTAGGCCTGGTGGTTCATGCCTGTAATCCTAACACTTTGGGAGGCTGAGACAGGAGGATTGCTTGAACCCAGGAGTTCAAGACCAGCCAGGGCAACAGAGGGATACCTTGTCTACAAAAAATTTAAAAATTTAGCCAGGCATGGTGGTGTGTGCCTGTAGTTTCAGTTACTCAGGAGGCTGAGGTGGGAGGATTGTTTGATCCTGGGAGGTTGAGGCTGCAGCGAGCCATGATTATGCCATGGTACTGCAGCCTGGGCAACAGAGCCAGACCTTGTCTCAAAAAAAAAAAAAAGTTAATAGTGCTTACCTTTGAGTGGTAGAATTATGACGAATTTTTGTTTTACATTGTATTTCTGGTGTTTTCAAATTTTCTGCATTAATTACTCATGAATTTTGTAATGAGATAAAAGATAAGTATTATTTTAAAAAATAAGACAGGCCAAGCTTAGTGGCTTATGCCTGTACTCCCAGCAGTTTGGGAGGCTGAGGCAGGAGGATCACTTGAGCCCAGAAGTCTGAGACCAGCCCAGACGACATAGTGAGACTCCATCTCTACAAAAAAATTATTTTTAAAAAATTAGCTGGATGTGTGGCATGCGACCATAGTGCCAGCTACTTGGGAGGCTGAAGTGGAAGGATCACTTGAGCCTGGGAGGTTGAGGCTGCAGTGAACCATGATTGTAGCTATTGCACTCCAGCCTGTGTGACAGAGGAAGACTCTGACTCAAAATAAATAAATAGAATTATACAAGAGATATTAGAAATTAGAAGTATGTAAATGATAGGATAAGAAATTATTGTGTTAGAACCCATAGGCCTTCATATTAAATTATTTTAATATTAGATGGCATGCCAGAATAATAATGTGACTCCTATAACTGGAACCATAGAAGAGAATTTTTTAAATGCTCTCTGAATGTATAAAGAAAAAATAAGATTTAATTGTGACATTCTGACACCCACATGCTAGGGTAAGTTCAACACCTGTGCAGGCTGCCTTCCCTCCCAGACAGTTGTGTCTGAACACCACTGTTTACTAACAAAACTAAGAATTTACAATATTGGCATGCTTCTTCCATATGTTATTCACAGGTCTGCTTCATTCCTATGGATTAAACACCTCTCCAGGATCCTAGATTCATGCCATTGCTCCTAGCATTTCCACCTTCTCACTCTTAAATTAAATGAAGGCTGGCTCTGTCCAAGAACACAATCTTTATTTTGTGAAGAAGGTATCTACCTCACATTTGGCTTTGCATTTCTCCAAATTCCAGACTTCTGCTGGCAGGATGTTCGAGTCCCAAAAGTGAATCCTGGCAAGTCCAGATTCTGTTCCCACCACAAGGGATGGAGCCTCACAAATGTGCAGCTAGGTGCCTTTGTAGTCCAAGCCTCTCAAGAGTACATTTTCTGGTGCTAGAAATAGTTCTCCATCTCTGCCTGTTGGTAATCACTAATTAAAGGTTTGGGTAAGATTTCCTCGCAGCAAGAATCCTGCTATGAATTTCCTGCCTCCTAAATCTTAGTCCCTTGCCTGACCACACCAGATGCCAATCTTGTACAATTAGGAGGTCGAAACAATCTGCCAGGATCCTGAATCCTGCATGTGGCTGCACAAGCTTCTCATCCAACACATACACAAGAGGATGCTGGACAAATGCCCATGCTTTGCTGCCAGTTCATGCTGGGTTCCAAACCCTATCCGGTCTCTCGCCTCAGCAGCTGGACTGAACAAAGTGGACTCCCTGAGGTTACTTTTGCCCTCCTGACTTAAGAACGTCCCAGACACGAATCCCAAGGCAGGGAAGAGATGAAAAGATGAAAGCATTACAAGAGTTAACCAAAGCTGAGTCGCCAGAGGTCACTGACGGGGAAAGTCTTCTCTCAGCCTACTTCTGTTTATAACCACTTTATTCCTTCAACAGAATCCCCTGCAGAATCGTCTCTCTAAAACCTCCATCTATATCTGAAAACCTCCATCTATATCTGAAATCCCATTTTTGTCCTGGAGTCTCTTCAGAGATCCTTTTTCTTTGGAAGGAAGGATGGAAACCTTGAGCGCCCCCTGGAGGTAGGAGTGTGTTAGTAAGCGTCTCCTTGGACTTTTCTTTTCGTACCAGTTGGTAGCAGCTTTAGTGCCAGTTGGTTGATACCTGTGACACCTGAATTGCTGATTTTCGCCATTTCCAGTGCTGCCTCTAGTTGACCTGTCTACAACTTCTATGACAGTTGACTGGGGCTTCCACCTTCTTTGTATTCTAGCCTTGATAAGGGGAAGGATCCCTTGCCCTGCTGCAGAAGTAAAACAGCTTGTTTCTCAGCCTTGTCCTCCATTTTCTCCTCTAAGACAGTTTGTTACTCCTACAATTCTACTTGACATCTCTCTAACTTGCATTGCTCCCTTCTTCTGTATCCTTATTACTGCTCTTCAGTTTGTATAAAGTTATTGTCCTACCTTCAGCCCTTATCCTTATGAAAACCTTTTCCATTCTTTAAAAGCCCAGTTCACCGGCCACTTTCCCCACACCTACCTCTGAAATCCTGTAGAACTTATTTACAAAGTTCTTATCATACACTGCCTTGTATTTTAGTTATCTATATATTATCTTACCGTATCCAACCAATTAACCAGCACGGTGTCTAAGATCCAGTATGCAGTTAATAATCATTAGATAAAAGTTGAATTAAGTTGTTGAAGGATGTTTTCAAACACCCAATTTTCTAAGAATAGAGAAAACATTACTATTAAAGATTAAAAAATACAAAGAAAGGAAGAAATAGAAAAAATAGATGGGGCAGGCAGAGACACAGGAAAGAATGGTGACTATATAACTATAAGTCAATACGAATTCTTTCCTGAGAATACCAGTATGTTATAGAAAGAGCACAGAACTAAGTGTCAGAAAACTGAGCTCAAGTTCCATTTGGTTTTTAATGAACTAAATGATCACTAAACTACTCCCTGGGCCTCACCATTTTCTCTAAAGAACCAAAGCAGTGGGTTATATGACCTCTGAAGTTTATTACCACGTTGGCATTGTATGACCATCTCTCTATTCAGGCATAGTGGTAGTTGATTAAACAAGATAGCGCTCAGATTGCACCTGTCACAGAGACTGGCATAATATGTGTGCTAATAAATGCTAGTTCCTCTTTTCTTCGCACATAATGGAAATATTCTGCAACATTCTGCATTTTAATAAAGGGAAAAGTTTGCCTTTATCCATTGAGGATGGAGGTATACGGAGTATTTGTCTGATAACATGGTAAAAGAGAATTGTACAACTTGTTTAATCTTATTTTATGGAAGAATTTTCCAGTGGTTAAGTCATTTTTTTCCTCCAGGTCTTGCCATATGCTACTTCAAGGGGAAGCTTCTATTCTACAACAAACTACTTTTGAGTCAAATGAAGAACTGAAAAATAGTTAGGCTTAAACAAATTCTTAGTCAACCACATCATGGTCTGGAAAGACACAAAAACCATTTGGCAAAGATTGTTCTAAATACTGTGAGAAAGGAGAAAGGTAGCAAGTGATGCCAATCAAAAAGGTGAACAACTTTAAATAGGATATTAGCGGATTCCAAAGAATTAAACTAAAGTTTTTGGAACCTATGACAATTGCAGGTATTCAGATTAATATGTGTAGGAACAACTTATGTATCCATGATTTTAAAGGAATAAGGAGGTCTATTTGTGGGACTTTTTGCATTTACTAAACTTTAGTTCTTTATATTTCTAAAACTGATTTAATTTCACCATTTTATCAAGATCTTTTCCTGACTTATTTAAGAGAAGTCTAAACTACCTGCCATTCCTGCAAAATGTGGTGTTCTTTCACTCCTCTGTGCTTTTGTGGGTGCTGTTTCCTCCTCCTGCAAGTCTTCCCTTCTATTCTACGCTTCAAAAACTATTTTAAATATCTGTGAAGACATGCTATACTCCAGTTAGCAAAGTAAGTTGCTCCACTGTGGTCCACCAGTCTTGGCTCATAGCTCTCTTATTTTCATAATCACTGAGGCCCTCACTGGGTGAACACCAGGTGCACCCAGTTGGGGATCAGTGTAGGATTTGAGGAGGAAGCTGATTAGGACACCAGCACTCAATTATAAGAAGCTAGGAGCCTTTCTTTATTGAACATCTAATACTATTATATGTTAAAAAAAAAAACTGTATGTAATGTTTTCCTCTGATGCTGTTCTGAGTATATTCTGAGAGGCTCTTAATAGAAGTGAAATTGTGTGTGGGGGAGTGGAGGGGATCTACAAGAGGAGGGTGCTGAGATAGGAGGGCAAAGATAAGAAACTCCAGTCCCAGAAGTTTTTGCAAGACACAAGGTCTAAGTTCACCCATTCCCATATTCTCACTTAGTTGACCTTTTATGGTTCTTCAGATTTCAGCTTCCTCAGGAAAGTGTTTCATGATCTTTCTGTTGAGAACAATCACAACATCATAAACCTCTCATCCATAGTATTTAACATAGTTGTAAATGTATCTGTATATGTGATCTTTTGATGGACATCTGTTTCCACTAACAGACTCATGAAAATAGAGACATATCTGGTTTTGCTTACCACTATTCTCTAGGGTAAAACCTGGTACATAGTATGATTTCAATATTAGTAGAGCAAATTAATGTTGTTGCATAAAAGGCAGTAGGGTAAACCAAATTGAAACATGGATTTGAAGGAACTGCTTAAAGTAACTTATCAGTATTGCTAATCATCAACGATAGAATCATACAGGTTTGAGAACTCTGTGAAAGGGCATGAAAAGTTTTTTTCCTCCTGACACCAAACATATGTTATCTTTTCCAACATCACTTCTTCAGCTCTCTGACACCAATTGAATGTCCAACAATTCAATTAATTTCTGACGTTATCTACCTGGACTTAGCATCAGATACCATAGTCCAAAGGGTTCAGTCCTACAAGACCGCCCCCACTTCAGATGCTGTTTGCAAGTTTTGGGCCACCAGTACTTCTGACCAACCAGCTGTAAATCAGGGTTCCTTTGATCCCCTCCCTCATGTTTGACAATTTGCTAGAACAGCCCACACAACTTAAAAAGGCACTTTGCTTATGTTTACTGGTTAATTATAAAGGATATGAATGAACAGCCAGATGGAGAAGTATATAAGGTGAGGTTCAGAAGAGTATGTGCAGGAGCATCTGTCCCCGTGGAGTTGGGGTGCACCACCCTCCCAGTACGGGTGTCCACCAACGTGGAAGCTCCCTAAACCCCATTGTTTAGGGGTTTTTGTGAAAGCTTCATTACATAGGCATGGCTGATTAAATTATTGGGAAATGGTAAACAAATTCCATCTCTAACCCCTTTCTCCTCCTTGGAGGCTGAGGGTTAGGGCTAAAATTCCAAGCTTCTAATCAAGGCTTAGATATTCTGGCTGTCAGTCCCCATCCTGAAGCAGCTATCTAGGGGCCAAGAGTTGCTTCATTAGAACAAAAGATCCTCACATCATCCTTATTACCCAGGAAATTCCAAGGATTTTAGGAGCTCTGTGCCAGGAACAGGGGCAATGACCAAATATATTTCTATGGTGCCACAGGGTGGCAATCAATTTAAGACTGCACATTTAAGGGTATATACAGTTAATAAGTAGTTTGTAATCATGATGCCAACAATATTGTTAACCAAGGTTTTAAGGTAATGACAAATCATTAGGTTGCACTTGCATTTCATCGTAATTTGTTAATACTCACTAACTTCTTGAATAGACATATTAATGGCATCAGCTTGCTTTCACTCAGTAATTACAACCCTCCCCTTCCCACTTCATCTAGCCCCAACGCCATCTTACTCTGAGTCATTTATTTGATAATTAGATGTACAGACACCCATGAGAATATGTAGCTAAATAAAAATTCTGACGCTGTGTTCCTGATAGCTTTTCTAAGGAGGCAGAGGTAGATGCATTTTAACAACCATGGCCCCTTCACAAGACTTACGAATTTAGACGTCAACTTTCTTTGCTTTTCCTATTCTCCAACACTTAACATAGCAAAATATACTTTCTGGTACAAACTATAAATAAGTTGATAATTTAAAGCAATAAGTCAGACCTTATCAACCTATATACTACAACTCAAAACTGATACTGACAGAGTAATAGAAAGCAAATCATATACAATCTATAGATTGAGACATTCAGTCATTAATTCCTTCAACGAATATTTGTTGAATGCCTTCTATGTACCTGACTCTAGACATACAGGAGACCTATACAAGGTATATAGGACATGAAGTGAATTCAACATGTAATCTGCCTTCATGAAATTCCCAATCTTGTTGAGGAGAGAAAAAAATCCACAATTAAAACTAAGATAAAAGAAGGGTTCTACTAAAGTGTAGGAAAAAGGCAACCAAATCAGGTTAGGTGGCTAGGAGAGATTTCCTGGCAAGCTACATTTTGAAGGATGAGCTAAATGAAAAGAGCCAGGTGGGAATAAGAGGAGATTTTAAACAACAGGAAACATATATTATGGAGATCACAACTTAACCAGTAAGCTATGATTTATTACATGTCTCCTTAAAAATGTTCAACCTGTGAACATTCAGAAATACAAAGCTCTGCTCTGGAGCAAAGGTACATCAACTATTTCAGACATGCCAGGAGTTAGTGGTCAGGTGGGGTCATTTTAGTCCTAGCCATGTGACCATTGGGTTATTCCTTAGTCTGTGATAGGGTGGCAAACTGAAATGCCTACCATGAGTGAAGTCGGCAGAGCAAGGACTTGAAGTAAGCTGGAGGTAAGCTGGAGTGTGAGGTGTGAAATGAACCATATATGCCCCTTGCAAGGGTGAGTAGCCACAGTGCCAGCTGATGTTACATTGTCAGAATGTAGCCTCAGTGTTGCTATGGCTTTCTTTTTCTCTCAACTTGCAAATGCTGATAACTAATACAAAATTTTAAACTGTTGTCTGCAAACATAGTCTTGGTCCAAAAGCTCCTTCAGCTGATAAGCAACTTCAGAAAAGTCTCAGGATATAAAATAAATGTGCAAAAATAAGTAGCATTCCTATACACCAACAACAGTCAAGTTGAGAGCCAGATCAGGAATGTAATCACATTCACAATTGCCACACACACACAGACACACACACACATACATACACACACACACTACCTAGAAATACAGCTAAGGGGGGTAAAAGATCTATACAAGGAGAATTACAAAACACTGGTCAAAGAAATCAGAGATGACACAAACAAAAAAACATTCCATGCTTATAGATAGGAAGAATCAATATCATTAAAATGGTCATACTGCCCAAAGCAATTTATAGATTCAATGCTATTCCTATTAAACTACCAATGACTTCTTCGCAGAACTAGAAAAAACAATTTTAAAGTTCATGTGGAACCAAAAAAGAGCCCAAATAGGCAAGGCAATCCTAAGCAAAAAAAAAAAAAAAAAAAAAAAAAAAAAAAAAAAAAAAGCTGGAAATGTCACTCTACCCAACTTCAAATTATACTAGAGGACTATAGTAACCAAAACAGCATGATAATGGTACAAAAACAGACACAGAGACCAATGGAACAGCATAGTGAACCCAGAAGTAAGGCCACACACCTTCAACTATCTAGTCTTTGACAAAGCTGACAACGATGGGGAAAGGACTACTATTCAATAAATGGTCCTGGGATAACTGACTAGCCATATGCAGAAGATTGAAACAGGACTCCCTTCCTTATACCATGTACAAAAATCAACTGAAGATAGATTAAAGACTTAGGTTTCATGATGAAGACGCCAAAAGCAATTGCAACAGAAGCAAAAATTGACAAATGGGATCTAATTAAACTAAAGAGCTTCTGCACAGGAAAGGAAACTATCAATAGAGTAAACAGACAACCTACAGAATGTAAGAAAATTTTTGCAAACTATGCACCTCACAAAGGTCTAATAATATCCAGCATCTATAAGGAATTTAAACAAATTTACAAGAAAAAAAAACAACCCCATTAAAAATTGGGCAAAAAACATGAACAGGCACTTTTCAAAAGAAGGCATACATGTGGCCAACAATCATATTAAAAAACTCAATGTCACTGATCATTAGAGAAATGCAAATCAAAACCACAATGAGATAGCATCTCACACCAGTCAAAAATGGTTTTTTTTTTTTTAAGACAGAGTCTTACTCTGTCGCCCAGACTACAGTGCAGTGGTGCAATCTCAGCTCACTGCAACCTCTGCCTCCTAAGTTCAAATGATTCTCCTGCCTCAGCTTCCCTAGTAGCTGAGATTACAGATGCATGCCACTGTGCCCAGCTAATTTTTGTATTTTTAGTAGAAATGGGATTGCACCATGTTGACAGGCTAATCTTGAACTCCTGACTTAAAAGGATCCACCCACCTTAGCCTCCCAAAGTGCTGGGATTACAGGCATGAGCCACCGCACCTGACCCAGAATGGCTATTATTAAAAAGTCAAAAAATAACAGATACTAATGACGTTGTGGAGGAAAAGGAATGCTTATACACTGTTGGTGGGAGGATAAATTAGTTCAGCCTTTGTGGAAGACAGTATGGTGATTCCTCAAAGACTATAAACAGAAATACCATTCAACCGAGCAACCTCATCACTGGGTATATACCCAGAGAAATATAAATCATTCTATCATAAAGACACATGCACATGTATGTTCATTGCAGCACTACTGACAATAGCAAAGGCACGGAATCAACCTAAATGCCCATCAGTCGTAGACTGAATAAAGAAAATGTGGTACATATACACCATGGAATACTATGCAGCCATAAAAAAGAACAAGATCGGCCGGGCGCGGTGGCTCAAGCCTGTAATCCCAGCACTTTGGGAGCCGAGGACGGGGCGGCATCACGAGTCAGGAGATCGAGACCATCCTGCGTAACATTTGCGTGAAACCCCGTCTGCTACGTTAAAAATACAAAAAACTAGACCGGGGCGAGGCTGGCGGGCCGCCTGTAGTCCAGCTACTTCGGGAGCTGAGCAGGAGAATGCGTGGAACCCAGGAGGGCGAGCTTGCAGTGAGCTGAGATCCGCGCTCCACTGCCACTCCAGCCTGGGCCGACGAGCGAGACTCCGCGCTCAAAAAAAAAAAAAAAAAAAGAACAAGATCACGTCCTTCTGAGGAGGAGCTGGAGGCCATTATCCTTAGCAAACTAATGTAGGAACAGAAAACCAAACACCATGTGCTCTCACTTATAAGTGGGAGCTAAGTGATGAGAATACATGGTTACATAGAGAGAAAAAACACACACTCGGGCCTATTGGAGGGTGGAGGCTAGGAGAAGGGAGAGGATCAGGAAAAATAACTAATGGGTACTAGGCCTAATACCTGGCTGATGAAATAATCTGTATAACAAACTCCCATGAAACAAGTTTACTTGTATAACAAACCTGCACATGTACTCCTGAACTTAAAAGTTACATTTAAAAAACAAAATAACCTAAATAAATAGATAAATAAAACAAAAAATGGTATGTGGGGCAAACAAAAAAACTATGCAGGCTGAAGCCTGCAGAGTACAACTTTGTGGCCTTTGATCTTTGTATAATTGATATATTTGCTCTTAATTTTCAATGTTTTACAAAAATTACAAATGTTATTATTAACCTTTCATGTTCAGCAAGATCAAATGCATCTAGAGTATTAACAATGTTAGTAGGAAGAGACATGCAATCAATTAGTTTCAAAACAAAAATAGATGTGGTAAAAATTGAAAATGATAAATGTATGTACTGATGGGATAAATTATTCAGGAATAATGACAATTCTGAGGAACAAAGGTCTGATCATGCAGTCACTCATATATCTATGCTATCAACAATAATAAGGAAGAAGAATAAAAAAATTGTCAGAAGGAAGGGCTTTATGGGTGTACAGCTAGAGAAGGAAGATTAATGTCAGATGCCGGAATCAAGTTAATTCTGGATAAAAACATCATTTGTTTAGGAACTTGAGGACTGAACATGATAAAAATGCACCTGCTGGAACTTTTTACATAGCCACACTTAAGTTCTGTAGTTTAAGGACATCATAGCTGCCAAGGAGATTTCTACACTTGCAGCCATCACCAAGGAGGGAGATTTCCTTCCTAAACATATGTTCAACATAGTGGAAACTAGTATATGAGAAAAGATAGCTGAGAGATTGTACAGAAAGTAGGAGAATAGAGCATGTGTAGTCTGTGATGTTGAAGGCAAATTAATTTTTTAAAGCAATAATTATAAATGTTTACAATTCAAATGTATAAAAAAGACACAGTAAAAACCAAGTTTTCCTTCTTTCCTATGCCCCCAGTTTCCTGCCTAAAGGTGACCATTATTAGGAATTTAAATATCTCCTTTCTTACACATAAGTGCACATTATATGCACTGTTCTGTAACTTTTTTCCCATTTAATATATTTTGGAGATTGTTCTATATCAATTCATATAGGTATACCTTATTTATTTTAAAAACTACATTATAGATATACTATAACTTATATAATCAATACCCGATTGATGGATCTATATTGTAGTATTTTGCTATTATAAACAATAGGTGTGCTGGTTCTCTTCAAAGAACCTATTTGGTGGAATTCCATCCAATGCCTGCAAACATAAACGTCTCTTAGTTCTTTTAGTCTTGAGAACAAATAAACTTAGAAACAGCCATTTGGAAATGAACTTGTTCGTTACTAGAGAAGAACTGTGTGGAGGGAGGTAAATGTGGCAGAATGCCCAGCAGGAAAACTAAATAGAAAATTAGGCCAGGATTGCTTCTCAGCCTTTTGGCTAAGATCAAGTATAAAAATTAGGCTGGGCGTGGTGGCTCATGCCTATAATCCCAGCACTTTGGGAGGCCGAGGTGGGTGGATCACTTGAGGCCAGGAGTTCAAGGTTATAGTGAGCTATGATTGTGCCACTGCACTCCAGCTTGAATGACAGAATGAGACATTGTCTCTAATAATAATAATAATAATTTTAAAATAATTAGCAAGCTCATAAAGGGCTTCATCTAATAACGTAAAGAATTTGACCTTATCCTAAAAGACATGCAGAGCCAGATTGGCGTTAAGCAGAATGATAGGATTATAAGAAAAGTTTACTATAACTACGATGAGAAGAATAGATTAGAGAGGAACCAGTAAAGAGAGAGAGTAGCCAAAAGAGGGACTATTCAAGTCATCCAAGAAATATTTTATGAGGATTTTAACTGAGGTGATGGCAATGGAAATGGAGAGGAGGGGATATGGTATCAGAAAATCATGAAGGGATAACATCTACAGACCTTTGGCTGATCTGACAGGGGTCTGACTGGATGGGCAGAATCTAGGATGAATACCGTGTTTCTGGATTGGCCCACTTAGTCACCACATCAGAAAGGAACAAGTATAGGGAGAAAGATGATTAGTTGTGTTTTGGTTGTTTGACCCTCTGGGGCCTACAGGTGGTTATATCCAATAGGCAGTAGAATATATAGGTCCAAAGCTCAACGACAGCACTACATACCAAAAGCAGACATTCATGTATGTATATGATGGGTGAAACTGAGAATGGAACAGGCCACCTGAGGATTATATAACCTTAATAGGACAAAAGGAAAAGTGGGGAGAACACTAGAAAAGAAGACCTTTAGGTGGGAGGCAAAGGAAAAGGAGTCAAGGAAGGAAGACAAGGCCTTGGATGAACATTCAAAAATTAAATAAAACTTACATTGGCAGAGTAAAGGTTTCAAAGGCAGATATTCTTATCAGAGTCTCATGTGACTGGTGACTTAAGGTCTGAAATGACTAGCCCAAGATTGCTCAACTATTGGCTTTTCCAAAATTCTAGAGATGATTTTTCCACCTTATTGGCTCCAAATTCCTTATTATGCATAGGAATTTGAAAAATAAGATCACAAACGAGAAAACCAAGAATTTGAATAATAAGGTCACAGACTATCAAAACCAGGAAAGCAGAGATGGGAAAGAGATGATACCAGTACAGTACCAACCTCATCAATAACTCCTATTCCCATGTTTTTGCGTGTTAGGAAATAACATCTCAGAAAAGTTAAAATAACAAAACCACAACCAAAAAAAAAAACCCTACCATAAAATCCTAAAAAACTGCAATTTTCTTCCTTTAGCACTCACATACAAAGAAACATTAACTCTGCATAGGGATGTGTGTGCTCGGGATTTTAATAATAAAGCCATCAGAAACTAAATAGTATCTTTTTCTGTACTATGGTCATTAGAGGGAGAACCATGAGGCTACTTAAGCCTTGTTCTACCTCACAAAATGTTCTTTGTTTTATGCAAATGTACTGGCTGTGGGAGATATTAGATGTCGTTTTCATGAGTATGACGTGAGTAAGTGTTAGAGGTAAGTTGACAATCTCCTTATAAAGATATTAGCAAAACAGTGTTATTATGGCCCTGCAACACCTTAGAAATATTTTCACTATAATCCATCTTGTGATAATTATACCTGTTTTACTGGAATTTGACCTGAAAGAATAGAACTTGGTCATCAAGTTTCCAATCTTGTTGAAAGGGTACATTTTTGCAGCTGACATGAAAAAAAAAATTTCTAAGTAACGTGTAGGTTGGGCATGGTGACTCACGCCTGTAATTCCAGGACTTTGGGAGGCCAAGGTGGGAGGATCACTTGATCCCAGGAGTTTGAGACCAGCCTGGGCAACATGGCAAAACCCCATCTCTACAAAAGATAGAAAAAAAAAAAAATTAGCCAGGCATGGTGCTGTGTGCCTATGGTCCTAGCTACTTGGGAGCCTGAGATAGGAGGATCGCCTGAGCCTAGGAGGTCAAGGCTGCAGTGAGCCATGCTCGTGTCACTGCACTCCAGCCTGGGTGACAGAACGAGACCATGTCTCAAAAAAACAAAACAAAACAAAACAAACAAAAGAAAATAAACAAACAGAAGAAAAAATTTAAAAAATAATATGTGTAGTGTAAAGCTGAGTTATATACTGGTGTACTGCAATTGGGTAGATTCCAAATGCAGGTTTGAACAAGATTATTTCAAGGTCTTTTTCCTTATGTGGATTAGCGAGCTTGTGGAAGAGGTCTCGACCCAGAAGCGCCAACCTGTAAAAGTGGTTTCAGCTGGAGTAACTGTGTTCTCACTATGGGAAAAAGCCTTTCAGTCCTTGCAATAGCAAATTTCAGGAGCTGACGTCTTTTAAATCCTCTAAACAAGTCCATATAAATTAGGGTAGTAGGCAGAAAGATAATACTGATTTCATTCATTCAGAAAATGTTTGTTGAGGCCAGACGCAGTGGCTCACACCTGTAATCCCAGCACTTTGGGGGGCCAAGTCAGGAGAATTGCTTGAGGTCAGGAGTTCAAGACCAGCCTGGCCGACATGGCAAAACCCCATCTCTACTAAAAATACAAAAATCAGACGGGCATGGTGGCACGCACCTGTGATCCCAAGTACTCGGGGGTGGGGGCGGGGTGGGGGCTAAGAGAATAGCTTGAACCCAGGAGGAGGTTGCAGTGAGCTGAGACTGCGCCACAGAGCTTCAGCCTGGGTAACACAGCGAGATTCCATCTCAAAACAAAAAAAAAAAAAGAAAGAAAAGAAAAGAAAACATTCATTGAATGAATGTGAAGTCACTACAGATATCACAATGAATGAGGAATGGATTCTGCTCACAAATAACAGTCTGGGGTGGGGATGTGGCCCAGCTAATTAGCTGGGTTAAGGCTGACATTTCTGTTAGGAACTTGAAGTACAGGTATTTTGTGTTGTTAATCCACAGTCTTAGGAGTGTAGAACAAGAAACATGGCATGTAGCAAAGTTGACATCCTAATATGAATGTTGAAAAGCTCAGTTGGTATTTTCTCACTGTTGCCTGGAGCCACTTGCTCTTCTTCTTCCCAGTGGAAGGGTCCTTCCCTGCAATTCCAGCAACACTTTCAGGATGTGGCCTCTGAGAGATTACATATCTTTTAGTCAAAAGGGCAACTGGCTCCACTGAGAGTGTTAACTGAGAGTGTTAACACATTTACCAGAGTACAATGTAACTTCTAACTAGTGATTTGGCTTCCTTCTCTTTTCCCTCTCCTAAGGAAATAATCAGAGCTCATATAAACGTGCACATGCAAGTATGTCAATATACATGGAAACATCAGGAACCATCTAAATGACAAACAGCAGGGGTGTGGTTAAATAAATTGTGGCTACCTTTATGGTGTAGTACTATGCAGCCATTAAAATGATATTATAGGAAAACAAAGGAATATATATCCATCATATGCTGTTATAAAAATTGCTTATAAAATTATAATGTGGTATAAATTATATTTTCCAAATATGTGTGTATTCGTGTTTGTGTGTGGACAGAAAAAGACTAAAAAATAGAAAACTCTGATATTAATAGTGGCTATCTATGCAAAGAATTATATGAGTTTTCTTCTTGGTGCTTTTCTCGCGTTTTCCAAATTATCCAAAATGTACATGTGTTACTTTCACTATTTGAAAAAATTATGCTTTTAAGAAGAAAAAACAAAAAGTGGTCTAGTTCTTCCTACTTTGTAGCTCTCTTTGACAAAGAAGTTTCACCAAATTCTCCAGGGGCTGGAACAGAAAGCTATTTTAGTGATGCCAACTGTGCCAACTCAAAACATTACTCAGAGAACTTGTATCTGAAGGCAAAGAAGAGTCACTTCCTATGCTGTCTTAGGGAACACTCACCAGGAGCTGCAGGAAATCTTCAAAGACCTTTCTGCTGTTGTTGTTCAAGGGTTTTTAATTCTGTTATCTCTGGGGCCTCACAAGCAATACCAAAGTCTCTGCCATATCTCCCAGTATACCAAGTGGCCATGTGTAAGTAGGTTTATTGGTGGCCTTGAGTAATATCCCAGAGTTTCTGAGAGAGACTGGCAAAATGGGCTCTATTTGGAATCAGAACAGCATAATTTTAGAACACAGACTCTGTAGGCAAACAGATCTTAGTTAAAATCCAAACTCTGAAGTGTATTAATTATATGGTCTTGGATATATTACTTAATCTCTTTGTGTCTCAACTTCCTCATCTGTCAATTAGAACATAATAATATATACTTATAATGTTTCTATGATGGGTAAAAGTTATAATACATGTTAAGTAAGTATTTAGCAAACCATATTGCTCATAGTAAGCAACAATGAATGAAAGCTATTATATTACTATAGTAAATAGCATAAAAGAGAGAAAAATAAGTGTTATGGGAGATCAAGAAAATTCAGTCCTGGTTGAAAAGATGGTAAAACGCTTTGTGGAAGGAGGGAATTTAGATATTCTACTTTTTCTTTGTTTTAAATTTTATTAGAGATGAGGTCTCACTCTGTTTCCCAGGCTGCACTATGTTGCCCATGCTGGATTGCTCAAGCAATCCTCTCACCTCAGTCTCCTGAGTTGCTGGGACTACAGGTGTGTGCCACCACACCAAGCTCAGAACATTTAGATATAGCTGTGCTTTTAGTTTAATACCAAAAATTACATATGTGTGCTAACCAAAACCCTGGTAACTTAATGACTAAAATCTTTACCCAACTTTGTACATTGTAGCTTTTCATACCACTCAGAGTTTACATTTTAAACTTTATTTTAGGCAGTGTTATTACAAAATAGTCTGGTACAAATAATTACCCTGCTAAATCAGAAAAAGAGAGAGAGCGAAAGTAATAGTCTACATGGAAGACATAGTGAATTGACCTTATTAAATCTGTTTCTTCCTCCAAAACTGGGGTAAGGGGGTAGTTCTTAATGAAGAGTATTACCTCCATCCTACCCCCGCCCACCCCAGGGTGTTTGGAAATCTGTGCATGGTTTTGTTCAGTTGTCACAATGATTGGGAGAGCTATTAGCATTTACGGGTTGGAGCCAGAGATGCTAAATGTCCTGCCATGCTCAGGACAATCCCCTACATCCAAAAGCTGTTCTGCCCTAAATGCTAATAGGACTTCTTTTGAGAAATACCATTAGAAATACTATTAGAAGGTCTCCAATGGCCTTTCCAGCTCTACAAGTTTGTTAGTGAATTCTATTCATCCCTTTGAACTAGTATTGCTTTAGTATTCTAAATGTCAAATTTAATTAACAGGAAGACAATATGAACCAACTAAGCATCTGTAAGGGTTAATTTTGGCTAGGCCACTGTGTTCAGCTATTATTATTCAACATTATTCTGAACATTTCTGTGAGGGTGTTTGGATGAGCATGACATTTAAATCAGTGGACTCTGAGTAAAGCAGATCACCTTCCATAATGTGGGTGGGCTTTATTCAATCAGTTGAAGATCTGACTAGAACAAAAGACTGACCTTCTGAGCAAGAAGGAATTCTGCCAGCACATGACCTTCAGATTAGAACTGTAAATTTTGTGCTTTCCAGCCTCCATAATGGCATGAGCCAGTTACTTAAAATAGATCTCTCTCTCTCTCTCTCTCTCTCTCTCTGTCTCTCTCTATATATGTACACATACACTACTTGTTCTTTTCCTCTGGGGAATGCTAATACAGCATCCTTATTTCTGGGCATAAGATTTAGAAAATATAGAAGGAAAAATGAAGATAATGCAAATTATCTCCACTATTTACTCTGGATACAGATTGCCATGGTCTCATTTTGTGCACACCTCAAATGCTGAAATGCAACATTTGAAGTATTTGGGTTTCAGGATGCTGATGCCTCTGAGCATTTTACTGAGCATGTTTTCCTCTGCACTTTTAAACTCATGTGTACTTTGAGGAGTATAACCCATGTTTCTGATCCATTTACACTTAACTCATCAAAGTCTTGATTCACAATTATTTGACTTTCTGCACCTTATTAATGCTTGAACTTGCTCTATCAAGTCTTTGTTCTAAGTCACCTCTTGGTCCTCAAAGAAAGAAAATAAAGTAAGAACCCATGTTACAGTAAATTCAAGATATATAATTTCTAATTTACCCCTTTTAAAGAAAATATATTTTACTAATATCTTCATTTGGAAAGACTTGTTGTTTTAACCCTATTGAAGATTTTCTCCCGGACGTGTTTTTAAATATACACATATCTTTGAATTAAAAGCAGCAAGAAATTTGTGCATAAAACATATTAAGTATATTTATTTTCTTACTTTGTTTATATGTACTGATGGTAGATTAATGTCAAGGTCAGTGAAGTCACATGCAACCTATTTTAAAAGTTGTTTTTTTCATTTTTTTTCTTTTAGTGCTCATATTGTTTTGCAAAATCTGTGTAATTTCATCTATGTAATTACTCTTTCAACACAAAAACTTCCCTGATGTTGGCTTATTTCAACACAAACAGTATTATATCTGATCCAACAGGCTAATTCTCCCGAGACATCATATAGTAACAAACCAATATGAACGTAAAAAAAAAAAAATTTACAAAGAAATTGGGAATACAGTTTTGCACTTCTAAGGGGCTAGCCTCACAGTGCTGTTAACTTTCAGATCTCAACTTTTCTGCATAGTTCACAGAAAGAAAATAAAAGTGGCCGGGCGTGGTGGCTCAAGCCTGTAATCCCAGCACTTTGGGAAGCTGAGGCGGACGGATCAGGAGGTCAGGAGTTCAAGACCAGTCTGACCAAAATGATGAAACCCTGTCTCTACTAAAAATACAAAAAAATTAGCTGGGCGTGGTGGCGCATGTCTGTAATCACAGCTACTCAGGAGGCTGAGGCAGGAGAATCACTTGACCCCGGGAGGCAGAGGTTGCAGTGAGCCAAGATCACACCACTGCACTCCAGCCTGGGCAACAGAACAAGACTCTGTCTCAAAAACAGAACAAAACAAAACAAAAACAGAAAAGAAAGAAAAGAACAGTAAAAATAAATTTCAGATCTCAGGACTCTTTGGGCACTGACTTTAATTTATAGATAGGAGTGAATTTCTTATGGCTGATTAATAAACTTTCAGACAATGTAAAGATTGCAAATGTTGGGAGGCTGAGGCAGGAGAATCGCTTGAACCTGGGAGGTGGAGGCTGCAGTGAGCCGAGATTGTGCCACTGCACTCCAGCCTGGACGAAAGAGAAAAAAAACATCAAAAAAAAAAAAAAAAAAAATTTACAAAATGTTAAAATAACAACAAAACTCCCATTTATCTGGCTTTAATTCCCAGTTTTATTTCAGAATTAAGCATTTATCTGTAATAATCCAGATTTTAAGATAATAACAGTTAATTAACCTGGTAGTAATTGTGGTCTATTTTTCAGAGAATTATGTACAATAATTATGTACATGCACCAGGCAAGCCTTTGCCTTCAAACTGCAATGTACTCAATGCTTAAAGGTAGAGAGGTGATCTTTTCAGGGAATCAATGGGAAGGGATATTTAAAATAAATTCATTGATCTGATTTTTAAATTCAAGCAAGCTTTTTTCTTAATACAAAAGTAATACATGCTTATGACCTAAATTATAAAGAGGAAGGAAGGGAGGAAGGGAAGAAAGGAAGAAAGAGAGAGAGAGAGAGATAGACAGAAAGAGAGCTTTCATTTGTAAATACAGATGCAAGAATATTATGAGGATTAAATAAGATAAATTGTGCAAACCTGCCTGTATAGCGCAAGCCCCATCAATGAATATTACCTCTCAGTACAACTTTCTGGATCCTTTTTGTCTTAGTGTTTAAACAGGGCCACTACTGGTTTTGATTTACATTTGAAAAGAGCACTGAGAATCTCAGAAGATAGTCAATTAAAATATATTTTTCTTCAGACTTTTTTGTACTGCGTAAGAGGAAGATTGTGGATAAAATTCTATTATTCGTAAAATCAAGGCTGGTAATTTAAAAGCAGGAACAAACCTTTGTTTCAAAATTGAAATATATTTATTGTTCAACAATTTTTCCTCCAATAATAAATGGTTTAAGCTTTTCCACACACATAGTGTCTCACACACTTTTTCACACAAACATCTTTTGAAAGAACAAAATATTTGGCTGGGCATGGTGGCTCATGCCTATAATCACAGCACTTTGAGAGGCCAAGGTGGGAGGATTGCTTGAGCCTAGGAGTTTGAGACCAGTCTGAGCAACACAGACCCTGTTTCAAAAGAAAAAAAAAAGAAAGAAAGAAAGAGAGAGAAGGAAGGAAGAATGGAAGAAAGGAAGGAAAAGACAGAGAGAGAAACAGGAAGGAAAGAGAAAATGTACAAGACACTGGAATTACATCCATTTTTTCAGCCAATTATTCCTTTTAATTAGTGATAGAGCATTGTTGTTGACCTTTGCCCCTTAAGACTATATTTGAGTTTGGGAGAAGTTGAATTACATTATGCTTATCTTCTCAACACTAAAAGTTAAAAATTCCACCTACTTCTCCTCCTATTTTCTCTATCTTAATTAGAGATACCGCGATCCAGGAAGTCAGCTAAACTATAAACTTGAGTCATCCTAAGCCCCTCATGTTCCACAAATTATTGAGTCCTGTTGATTGTATTTTTAAATATCTCTGGAACCAACCCCTTGCTTTTCATCTTCATTGGCACTGCTTTAGTTCAGGTCTGCAGTACTGAAATAGCTGAAATAGCCCCTGAGCCTATCTCCCAGCTTACCCTCTGATCTTTGCCAAAGAGAAAACCCTTCTTTGGCTACCCATTACATTACAGACCAATGGCATAAGGCCTTTCATGATGTGACCCCTCCTAAACTAACAAGAAACATATTCATGAACCATTTGCCAAAGTATTAAAGTTATGCTGTGGATACTTAGGAGGCTGAGGTTGGAGGATTGTTTGAGCCCGGGACTCTAGTCTGGCTACAGAGCAACACTTTGTCTTAAATAAATAAATAGAAAAGATGCTATTCCACTGACTGGAATATGAATGTCCTTCCTTCTTCCCTTCCCTCCCCTCCCCTCTTTTCTTTCTCTTTCTTTCTGATATAGTCTTGCTCTGTTACCCAGGCTACAATGCAGTGG
>NW_016814438.1:2802897-2811772 GCF_001698545.2 Rhinopithecus bieti
TTCCCTTCCCTTCCCTTCCCTTCCCTTCCCTTCCCTTCCCTTCCCTTCCTTTCTTTTCTTTTCTTTTCTTTTTTTTTTTGAGATGGAGTCTTGCTCTGCTGCCCAGGCTGGAGTGCAGCGGCACAATCTCGGCTCACTGCAACCTTCGCCTCCCAGGTTCAAGTGATTCTCCTTCCTCAGCCTCCCAAGTAGCTAGGATTACAGGTGCCCACCACCACGCCTAGCTAATTTTTGTACTTTTACTAGAGATGGGGTTTCGCCATGTTGGCCAGGCTGATTTCGAACTCCTGAACCCAGGTGATCCACCTGCCTTGGCCTCCCAAAGTGCTGAGATTACAGGCCTGAGTCACAGCACCTGGCCTGGAATGTCCATTCTTTGGGGCACTTTCTATTATCGAGGAAACCAGAAAGCTGAATTGGCACTCATAAGATAGCATCTCTCTCTTTCTTTTTTCTTTTTCTTAGCGACAGGGTCTTGCCCTGTCTCCAAAGCTGCAACCTCGAATGCCTGGACTCAAGTGATCCTCCTGACTCAGCCTCCTGAGTAGCTGGGACTGTGGGCACACACCACCATGCCTGGCTAATTTTCTAATTTTATTTTTTAAGAGATGGGGTGTCCCCTGTGGCCGAGGCTGGTCTCAAAGTTCAGGCCTCAAACAATCCTCCCATCTCAGCCTCCCGAGTAGCTGAGTCATGCATCCCTTTAACAACAAGAAATGCTTTATGTGTTGCGCTACATTGCGCTACCACGTTGTTACTGCCATCACATCAATAGGCAATAGGAAATTTTCAACTCCATTATAATCTTACGGGACCACTGTGCATGTAGTCCATCATTGTGTGAAATGTCATTAGGCAGCACATGACTGTATGTGGTAAACAAAGGCACTGCATAATTACAAGGGAGATTTCACTCAAGCTATAAGTGATCCTAATCAACTTTTCTTTAGCCACAAGAGAGTGTTCTTTGCTAATGTTCGGAATGTAGTGTTTGCATCCAGTGGATTGTTTGTGTCTCAGACTTTTGTCAGGGTAACACTGACAAAAATTTACTTTCCAAGCTAATTCTCACCTCTTCATGACATCTTCTTATATTTCCACCAAATTACTCCCCTACCTGTTCTGTCATAGTACTGTATTCTCTGTTGAATATTTCTATTATAGCACTAGGTAGCACTAAAATTATTTATGAAGGTTGTTTTCTAACAGAGAGCTGTAAGTATTAGTGTTTAAAAGGACCAGAACTTGGGTCAATGAGATCTGGGTTTGAATTCTGATTCTCCCACTTACTTGTTGGATGGCCTTTGTCTAATCCCTTAACCTCTGTGAGCTACAGTGCATCTGTAAGACGTGGATAATATAGTACCAGATTTATAGTGATATTGAGAGGATTAAATGGCATGCTGTGTAGAAAGCATTTTGCACAGTACCAGTCACACGGAAAACACTTAGTAAAGTAGGTCTTACTGATCATCTTTGCAGTTAGCTAGACAGTAAGGAATCCCATGTCTAGGACATCCATTATACAGCCTTGCTTTTATTCTTAGTGGTTTATCTACATTGGTTTTTGTTGTTGTTGTTGTTTGTTTTTTTTATTTAGTTGGTTTTTTTGTTTGTTTGTTTTTTGCGACAAGGCCTCACTGTGTCACCCAGGCTGGAGTGTAGTGGCATGATCGCTGCAGCCTTGACCTCCCAGGTTCAGGTGATCTTCTCACCTCAGCCTCCCAAGTAGTTGGGACTACAGGTGTGTGCCACCATGCCCGGCTAATTTTTTTGTATTTTTATTTATAGACACAAGGTCTCCTTATGTTACCCAAGCTGGTCTCGAAATCCTGGGCTCAAGTGATCCTCCTGCCTCTGTTGGGATTATAGGCGTGAGCCACTGCGCCTGGTAGTTTATCTACTTTGGAAAGCAAAAGCACTCTCTCTCTTTTAAGATTTTTTTGCCATTAGTTAGTGAACAGATTTTCTAAGACAACTAGTGATACTCATTTGGTTTACCTCTGTCTTCCCTTACTAGACTATAATTTACTAGAGAAGAGGTGTGATGTTTTAGTTATTTTTGAATCCCACCACCTAGAAAGTGCCTAGCACATAGCAGGTACTTAAGAAAGTGTTTATTAAATGAATAGAAAAATTTCTTGAAACTGGTTATAAGACATTTCTGATTTGTCATTTAGACCAGTGGTTGTCAAAGCATGATCTTTGAATCAGCAGTACTGGTATCACCTGTGAGTTTGTTAGACATGCACATTGAGAGGCTGGATCCCAACCCAGTGTATCAGAGTCTCTGGAGATGGGGACCAGGCAACTGTGATTTAACAAGCTATCTAGATGATTCTGAATTCTGTTACAATTTCAGAACCATTGACTAGACAGTATTTTCCTTTAAAATACAGTATTTTTCTTTAAAAGCTAATAACAGGTTTTGTTTTGTTTTGTTTTGAGATGGAGTCTCGCTTTGTTGCCCAGGCTGCAGTGCAGTGGTTCAATCTCTGCTCACTGCCACGTCCACATCCTGGGTTCAAGTGATTCTCCTGTATCAGCCTCCTGAGTAGCTGAGATTTCAGGCACCCAGCTAATTTTTACATTTTTAATACAGACAGATTTCACCATGTTGGCCGGGCTGGTCTCGAACACCTGAGTTCAAATGATCCGCCCACCTCAGCCTCCCAAAGTGCTGAGATTACAGGCATGAGCCACCATGCCTGGCCATAAAAGCTAATGACAATATTTAAAAGCTAAATATAGTATTTGAAAGCTAAAGGCAGTATTTTTCTTTAAAAGCTAATGTCGTTTTATACATCTAGAAAACATTATGCTGAGCAAAAGAAGCCAGATACAAAAGAGAACATACTGAATTATTCTATTTATATAAAGTTCTACAATAGGCAAACTAATATGCTAATATAGGCAAAACAGAATAGTGGCTGCCTGGGGAGAAAGAGAGGAGAGATTTGACTGGGAAGAGGCATAGAGAACTTTCTGAAGTGTTGGAAAGCTCCATCTGTATCTTGATGGTGTGTGGATTATATGGGTGTATGCCTGTGTCAAAACACATGGAACTATATACTTGAGATCTGTGCATTTCACTGTATATAAGTGAAATAAATACAAACAAAGAGTTAAAATAAAATAATGCCATTCTAATTCCTTCTGTATAAGTCTCATCAACAGGAGATATATAAGAAGGTCTACAAGATCCTCCATAATCTGGGCCCTTACCTCCTTTTCTAGCCTTATCTGTTACCACACTTTTGTCACCTTCTCTTTTCAGTCCTTCACCAACGCTGACCTTTCAGTGTACCAATGGCATTTGTACCCTCCTTATATTCCTGCCCCAGGACCTTTGCACATGCTGTTATCGCTCCCTAGAATGTTTCTTCTGCTCTTCTTAATAGGAGACTGGTTAACTCCCATTCTTCTTTTAGTTCCACTCTTCTGTCTGTTTCTCATTATACATATCCATGGAAATTTTGTCCAGCTGCTGTGTATGCCTGTGCAGCTTGTTCATCCAAACAAGGGTTCCCAGCTGAGGTGACGACTAAAACTAAAATCAAGTTTGTGCTCTACTCACAAAGCCTTGCACATGGAGCAGGGTTGTAACAATCTGGAAAAGGGGGTGCCTTTTTCTAATTTACGAAAGTCATTGTTTGCTTGCCAAGCTTTACCTACTCTGGGCTCTTTCTGTTACATCCTTTCAAAAAACAGCACAAAGATACCATATGGGCTAGCAGCATCTCTGACCTTGTATTCTCCCTTCATACCACTTACCACAGTAATTTCACATTTATTTGGTTAATGCTTGTTTCTCCTACTTGTCAATAAGCATGATGACAGCAGGAAATTGTCTGGTTTTGCTTATTGTCAAGTTTCCTCAGCACCTGGAACAGTGTCGGGCACATAGTAGGTACTCAGTAAATATATATTAAATCTATTTGTTATTTATTTTCTTTTTTTTTTTTTTTAGACGGAGTTTCACTCTTGTCACCCAGGTTGGAGTGCAATGGCATGATCTTAGCTCACTGCAACCTGCACCTCCCGGTTTCAAGCTATTCTCTCACCTCAGCCTCCCGAGTAGCAGGGATTACAGGCACTATGTCAGGCTAATTTTTATATTTTTAGTAGAGGTGGGGTTTCACCATGTTAGCCAGGCTAGTCTCGAACTCTTGACCTCAGGTGAGCCACCTGCCTCGGCCTCTCAAAGTGCTGGGATTACAGGCATGAGCCACCACGCCCGGCCGCCCCATTCATTATTTCTTAATGCTGGATGAATATTAGGCTGCTTGAAGGTACAGACTGTGTCTTATTTTCTTTTTTTATTGTCCCCTCCTCCCCATTGCCCCTGGAATTACCATACTGCTTTGCACGTAAATGGCATTCAGTAAATTCTTCCTGATTGATTTGAAAATGTTCAAAGAAGCCATATGATATTCTGTTCATAGAAAACTAGATCTGCAAGCATATGATTACACATTGCATGAATGATGAACAGCTGCTATTTATGAAGCAGAAGAGACAAAAATGTTGAATGAATGAGAAATAGACTTCAGATGAAATAGGAAGGATTTAATTTAGCTTTTGAAACTCATTTCCTGATATGAAGCTTACAAGATACAAGGAGACAATGCCAAGGAAGGCTGTGAATTTTTTCTATATAACTAAATGATCCTGGAAAGTTCCAAGATGATCAACCACTTACTTGAAGGCTAAGGGGTATTTCTTACTGAATTCTCAACAGTCAAATATGAGATAGATATTTTAAAGTAAGTTTTTATTTTGGAATACTATTACAGAAAGTTTACTAAAAACAAAGATAGCGTAGAGGGTTCCTGTGTTGCCCTCATCCAGTTTCCCTCATTATTAACATCTTATATTACCATGGTCATTGGTCAAAATTAAGTAAAGACTGAAATCTGTACATTACTATAAACTATGCTATAGATTCTTTGTTTTCCCAGTTGTATCTTCTTTCTGTCCCAAGTGAGATAGCTTTTTAAAGTTCTTTGATACCTTATAAACAATTCCGTGGTCTAAAGACCAAGCTCTGTGCATAGAATTACATAAATTTAGACCTGCCTGGGTCCCTCATCTTGAGGAAAAAGTGCTTTGGCTTTCCAATCAATTGAACACAATCTCTAGTTCTGTCACTTGAACAGCTGTGTATCTTTGGACATACTGTTTACTTATCCTAAGTCTTAGTTTTCTCATTTGTAAAATGTAGGTAGTAAGACCTATCCAACTGTGATGGTTCCTGAGATCTTTCACAGTAGAAGAATGCAGTGTTGAGAAACTTATGATTTTTTCTTTTTTAGAGAAGTAAGTCTCCCTATGCAGACCAGCCTGGCTTTGATATCCTGGGCTCAAGCAATCTTCCTGCCTTAGTCTCTCGAGTAGCTGGAACTACAGGTACACATCAATGCACTCAGCAAAACTTATTTTTAATAGGTGATCAGACTTCTATGGTTATTAAATTAATACCACAAAAGTAGTACTCTGCATAAAATACCTGTGACATTTTACATATCTTAAATTAGTAACAAAGACTCTCCTCTGAGCCCTCTTCTCCCTCATCCTGTCTAGCTTGCCTAGCTCAGCTATAGCAAGAATTCTGAGTCAGTTTAGAGAGAAACCCACACCCTTGATATCTGATCATCCTGGCCTT
This sequence comes from Rhinopithecus bieti, assembly GCF_001698545.2. Classification (NCBI taxonomy): domain Eukaryota; kingdom Metazoa; phylum Chordata; class Mammalia; order Primates; family Cercopithecidae; genus Rhinopithecus; species Rhinopithecus bieti. The sequence continues at coordinate 2,808,563 of NW_016814438.1, forward strand.
TTTTCAGCACAAATTCTGTTAAGTTGGTTTAGCAAAAATTTCCCCATCCGTGATGTCTCTTCTTAGTAATTTTCCAACCACCAACCCCTCCAACTCTGCTCCTTGACTATAAATTCCCACTCCTTGCTGTAATTTGGAGTTGAGCCTGATCTCTCTCCTATTGTGATAGTCTTGACATCTATCAAAATAGTCCTGAATTAAGTGTTCCTTACTATTTTAACAAGTGTCAGAATATTTTTTCTTTAAGGTAGTAACATTAACGTAGTAATATAAACTAATTTCCATTTATCACCCAATTCATCAGAAACATTTTTAAAATGTTTTTTTAAACATTCAAGTTTTAATAAACCTCTTTAAAATATTTTTGCTTTGTTACAGATAATATGAATGCTGTAAGGCATTTTTCTACCATATGTGTCCTTTATCCAAATGTTCAGCACTTTTCTAATTTTATGACTAGACGTTGACTCCCACTTCCCAGCTCCCACTAATCTCTCACACACGGAGTAATTTTAATTTGAAATGCTTTAGTTGATTATCCTTTACATGTAGAACTGTATTTCAGAAACATCCTTCCTTTTATTGGGAAAGATGTTCTCAACAAAGGGAAGGATGTTTCTGTCTGCTGATGAAAATGTCATACCAAAGCACATCTTACTTTCTCAGGAGCTTACTCTACTCTACTCTCATCTCTTCCTACCAACTGAGGAGTGCTTAGTAGTGCCTGGAACATTGGAATTGCTGAACAAATGACTGCAGTCATTGAGACCTCAACTTTAATTTTGTTCAGCTTCATTTCAAAGTCTTCACTGCAAAAACCTCTTATTCTGACCTGCCGTTGCTTTACTTCCTTTTCTCATTCTCAACCAAGACTTGTCTCTTTATCTGCAAAAGAAAGAGTGACTTGCAATCTGCAGATAAGGAAACTGATGTCCTGGTTATAAAGTTATCATGCAGAAATAATTCATGTATATTGGAATTTTATGGATGGTGCACTCTAGGTGGGGAATGACGTCTAAAAGAGAAAAGATATACAACATCAAGTAGGTGCCCAATAAATGGTAGGTCCCTTCCTACCTCCTCATTTTACAGATGAGGACATTTTACAGAAGCCTGAATAGATAAGGAGTCACAATCATGTTCTAAGAAAAAAAAAAAAGGTGGCGGATGCCGTATTTTATCTTTCATCATTCTCCTTTTCCTGCTGCTCATTCAGTTATGGTTTCATGACCCATATACTAATTCCACAAGGTTCACCAATGTTATCTGGCACCTGCTAGAGAACAGATATAGTAACAGAGGCAAATATTTTGGTGAAGTATAACAGTTGTGTTGCCTTCCAGAATTTCATTGTATCTAATGTGCAAAAACAAAACATTGTCGGTTAAGTCTCACAGTCTCATAATAGTTGGAGATGAGCACTGATTCTTAGGCCTTGGCGCAGTTCAGGGCCTATCCTACTTTAGCAGCTAAAAAGAGCACTTCGGCTGTAACTCATTGGAATCTAGCTTCGTAATTTTCGGATATTTCTATTTAAGTCTTAACCACTAATGGTAGCAACTGGGAAGGATAATCATTCATTACAATAAATAGTCAACAGAATAAATATCCGACAAGAATTTATGAAGCGTCTAGAGTATAACTCTGCAGCGCTTTGAAATCCACCCTGGGATTCGGAAATCGGGGAGAAAACTACCTGGTTCAGCAAACGAGAATTCAAACAGAGGAGGGGCTTGGAAGAGGCGGGTCTCCACGAACCCAGCGCAAGAGTACGCCACGGCGCCTGCGCATCCCCTGAAGGGTACTTTCCATTCACCAGATGGGGGAAGTCAGGGGGAAGCAGGTTACTGTTTTTATATTTCTATCTTCAAGGAAGAATTAGATTATGAATAGCTCTGTGAATTGTCAGGAAGCGCTATCATCCAAGTTCAAGATTAAGGAAACGTGGCATGCACAGCTAAAGCAAGAGGTGACGTCTTGTATCTTCCCCCATTTCCTGGGACATTGGTGGTGTAGCCCATTCCACAGGCTTTCGCTCCCTAGCAGCGGGTCGGAGATCGAAGGAACGGGCCAATTGCGACTGAAACGTCTTTGGAAGGAGGAAGGGGGTGAGGGAGCATCCCTTTGAGTTTCGCCTCTTCTCGAGGCGGTGGTGGGAAGGGAGACATACTTAATACTGCCCTCTTAATCCAACGGATCTTACATCGTGTAGACTGCCGGCAGGGCGGCGGGAAAAGGGCAAGACGGGAATTGGGGAAGGGAACGAGCCAGGAAGCCGCGCGGGAGGGCGCGCGCGCGCGCCCCTTTTTCAGCAGTGTGGCGGGGTCGCACGCACGCCCGCCTCGGCGGCTGGGCGCGATTTGCGACAGTGGGGGCGGCGGTGGAGGTGGCGGCGGCAGCGGCAACTTTGCGGCAAGCTCGGGCCGGGCTTGCTTGACGGCGGTGTGGCGGAGGCCCCGCCCCAGGCGGCAGGAACCTGGAGGGAGGCGGAGGAATATGTCCGAGAGGGAAGTGTCGACTGCGCCGGCGGGAACAGACATGCCTGCGGCCAAGAAGCAGAAGCTGAGCAGTGACGAGAACAGCAACCCAGACCTCTCTGGGGACGAGAATGTAAGTGCAGCTCCTGGCAGTTACGAGACTCCGGAGTAAAAGTTTTAAATTCTTTTAAAACGGGGGGCGCGGGGACGAGCGGGCTGCTGTGGGGGGAGGGAGAGGTGTCACTCAGGAAAACGCGGGCGTGCGGGAGAAAATCGAAGTTGTCTACGGGGATTTTGATGTGGGGCCGAGAGCAAACAGAAACTAGGCGAAGGAGAGTGGTTCTAGTGTTTGCCTGGGTCTGAGAGGTCTGCCCTGAAATCAGTTTGCTTGTGATGGGGAGTGTTTTGGCCTTTGGGGAGATTTAAGGGGAGAGTGCGGGTCTGAGATTCTAATAGTTTAAAAGGCAAGTTAGAGACTTTTCTAAGAAAGTTGGAAGGATGGGGCAGAGTTAGAGACCCTGTTAAAGGAACGTTAAGGGTTGTCACTCTAAGACCCTTGTGGAATTTTCAGGATGGAAAGAGATCTTCGATTTGCGGAGTTTGGGGGACTTTATTAAAGGGGGTTTTGTGTCCGCTTCCGTCCTGTCCGCGGAGAGCGGTTGCGCCTGAAGGTCGCCTTTTCTGTAGGAGGAGCTGAATTGAGAGGATCGATTTTTGATGGGGGGGGGGGGGG
>NW_016814438.1:2811961-2816905 GCF_001698545.2 Rhinopithecus bieti
GGGGGGGGGGGGGGGAATGACTACTTTTGAGGAAGGAATAAGAGTGGGCGATTTCTTCTTTGAACGTTTTTACTTAAGATAAAGAGGGGGCGACCTGGAAGATTTTAGGCAACAGTGGTATAGGCAGATGTATTTAAGGATGGGCTCCTGGCTTCGCCAAGTGCGAGATATTTTACAATCAGATTTAAGTTCTGAAATGGATATTCGTAATCATTCGGTACCAACATTTAACCCAACTGGGTTTTAGTTGACTCGCCAGTAAAAGCTGAATTGACATAAATAAGCTTTCAGTTTCATGTTTTAGGTTGATAACCAGTAGGGTCAACGAAGTATCTTGACAATTTATTCAAAGATACTACTCCAAAATGTGATTCTCCTTCTCATGATATATGACAACTTGTGAATATCTTAAAAATCCTTAAAATGTTTCAGAAGAGTGGTGTTAAGTTCTTCATTTTCTCAGTTTGGCTAGTTTTAGGAATAAATGTCACATCTTCCACATGCAGTTTCTAAATTCTATGTCATAATTCCTAGCTGGAACATGTAATGGTGTCATGACTAAGATGGGAAAGGATTCTTTTTGCAGAGACAAGATAGATATTCTTGGGATTGTCAGTTTGTGGGATCTTAGACTTGAAATTTCAGGAGGCTTGGGTGTTAAGTGTTACTTTTGTATTTTTCCCCTATTGTGCGCCCCAATCTCCCTGTACATTGGGATCGAACGTTTTTTACCCTCTTTTTATTGTTTGGAGACCGTTCGTTTTATTTCTGCATTTTCTTAAATTTCCCTAGGCAGATTAGAGTATTAAGAGCACAGATGCTGGATCCAAGTGATAGGTTAAAATTTCTGCTCTGTTATCTTGACCTTGAGCTTGACTGACATAATTGTCTTAGTTTCTTAAAAATGAGGATGGTGGTGTGTGGTATTTACCTCATAGAGTATTTGTAAGCATTAAATGAGTTAATATAGCTAAAGTACTAAGAAGAGTGTCTGCCCCATGGTAAGTACTATATACGTGTTATTTATTTATAATAATTACTACTACTTATTTATGATTACACAGAATAATGTTTCTGGTCCTTCCATATACTTAATAATCAAGCAAAATATAATGAAACTGTCAAACCTGTTTAGAATGAAGAAACTTGCAGAAGACAAAATAAAGCTTATTTTCTTCTTGCAGATCCTTAAAGGAAAACATATTCTTTGTTGCAGCAAGACCAAATGATTGGATTAGCTTTTGTTTTGGTTCCTCCATTTGGATAGACTTAATTTTGTGTGTGTGTGTGTGTGTGTGTGTGTGTGCGCGCGCGCGCATCCCTTGGAAGCCTTAATCTTGTAGAGTCTTTTCAAAATAACATTTTCAGATATGTGAAATACAGGATATGAGATTGCAAACAAATTCAGTTATGAAATTGTACACACCATTTTATAAAATATTTCTAAAACATTTTAGATGTAGCACTATACTATATGTAGTTTATTAGCACATTAAGTAACAAGATCTAGCAGTGGGTCAGATAGTAGTGATGAGCATAAACACTTTTCGAAGTATAATATAAAATACTTGATTTCCATTGGTGACAGAGTCACAACTTCAGTAACATTAAGCATGTATGTTACCTAGATAATAATAGAAGGAAGTGCTAAATTTTAAAGGTGGCAAAAATTAAGATGCAAATTTTTTTCCCCATTTGAGTTCACATGCCTTCTGAATTTCATCCATATACCCCTGACTTAGGGGCAGTAGTAAGGTAAGGGAGTAGAGAACATTGTATAAAAATGAGTTCAGAAAAAATAAGAGCAATAGTTTTACTCTTGAGGGCGCCAAATAATGGCAAAAGGCCAAAGCAGTTGGGGGAAGAATATGTTTTTGAGTTAGAGTTAAGGTAACTTGAGCAGTTACTACTGGTAATGTGAGTCAGAGAATTATAGGCACATATTTTAAATTTATTGTGTGTGTTATCTGCCATTTTATTGAACTTTTTGAGATCATATGACTGCGAAATAGTTGGCTTCTGCAAGAGTACTAATGGATCCCTTGGTAGTAAGATCAGAGGACTGAATCTAGAGACTTGTCTTTTTGCTTAAGCAAAAGCAGAGATGCAGGGCATCTCTGTGGCAAGATGCAGATACAAATTACTGCCCTGTGTCTGTTTCCTCGCTGGGCAAGTGAAGATGGTAGGTAGTACCATGTCTGTGGCACAGTATCATTCTTTACTTTGAGAAGGGAATAGAATGGAAGTCAGCCTGTGCATACATTAGACACTCAGCAAAGACTTGATTTTAGTTTAAAGATAAAATGGAAGCATGTTGGCTGTATTACATTTTCATTTGATTCCATCTTGATTTGCCTTTGGAGGAGATGGGTAAATTAAGTGGTCAGAAGTAAAATAAGCAATGTGCCCTATTAACGAGTTTTGTGTGGCCTCTTTACACAATGTAAAGCTCAGTGTTTAGCCAGAATGTAAAGAAACTGGTATATAAAAATGTCTTAGAGGTTTTAAAATTTCATTTCTCTAGTGTTAAAAGGTAATTTTACAGAAAAAATGATAAGTGAACACATGTTAAAACTTTTACTCAGTGGGAACCAGGCAAATGTTATACAGTAATGGTTAACCCGCAAAATCAAAACAGTACAAATTTATTAATATATGGAGTAAGGAATGGAGAGATGAGTTCCAAATGGAGACAGAAACTTTTTTTTCCCTTGAGTGGAAGGGAAAACATTTTGAACCTCTACTGTAGAGACAAAATGTACATGTCTGTCGGTTATTCATAATGAAAAAAGAGTTGTGGCTGAGTACAGTGGCTCACATCTGTAATCCCAGCACTTTAGGTGGCTGAGGCAGGAGGATCCTTTGAGTCCAGGAGTTTGAGACCAGCCTGGGCAACATGGTAAAACTCCGTCTCTACCAAAAATTAGCTGGGTGTGGTGGCCAGCTCCTGTTGTCCCAGCTACTCAGGAAGCTAAGGTGGGGGGAGGATCACTTGAGTCTGGGAGGTGGAGGTTGCATTGAACCGAGGACACAGTGGGCGACAGAGGGAGAGCCTGTCTCAAAAAAGAGTTATAAGATAGCTCAGAGACATAGTGGAGGGCTATAGTCTGGTAACTTGGAAGGGTATGCTATATAGATAATGCATAGTTTTCACTGAGACACAGAATTGTTTTCTACATTTGATTTTAATTATGTGAATACAACTGAAAAGGTGAAGAGAAAAAGAGATTAAAATACCATTTTCTATTTCTGTAAAGACTAATGACATTTACATTAAATTACAATTCAAATATTTGTTGAGTACCTACTGCTTGCTACACACCTATTTCATTTATGATTTTTTTTAACCTTCTATATAAAACCAACTTTAGGAAGCAATAATTTAGAAATAGCCCCTAAATCAGTGTTTCCTAGACTGTTTAATAGGCATTTCATGGAAAAAAAGGCTTCCTCTGGAATGTATTTTAGAACTGCTGCCCTAAGGTGATAGATTTAAATAAATCTTTTCTTTCCAAAGGAGACATTGGAATCTGTAATCAGGAGGTAGTGGAATCCTCTTCTGAGATTAGAGAGGTGAGATTAGAGGGTCACTGGTGTGTGAGATAAGGTATGAATTAGGAGCATTTTCAAGGTTTCCTGCAGTCATTTCTTTATTTGGAAGGATTTTACTTTAATTGTGATGGAGGGTCTCTGGAGTTCTGTTAAATGAGTATCACTATTACTTTAGAACGAGACAGTTTTAACTTGTAAATAGCATAGAATATAAGTAGCAGTTTTAAAAAATTCTAAATGGTTTGCGTTATAAGCAGAATTTGAATAACAGGATTTTAAAAAGTGACATCTCACGTAGAAGCCATTAACACTCCTGCTTCAAACGGCTACCCAGCTCCATGCTCCAGACTGAGCAGCAGTCAAATACATTATGAAGACATATACATCAGTCTTCATTAAGAGTCACAGCTTTGGGGTGAAATTCCAGCAACCCTTACCAGCCAAGAGACCAGTTAGGCTTTTTCAACACTTCCAGTACCTTTTGTAAAGAGCTGTAAAGATAGTTAATCTTTACAGTGTATTAAAGTGACTGGAACAGACCAGTGCCTTATTAAAGACAGTATTACTCTTCCATTATTCTCATTAGTATTTATTTCATTTTCATTTTTGCTGAAATATAAAATATCTACAAACCTTCTAACATGTAGCTGGATTTTGTTTATCCTTATGTGGAGGCATGAATACATATTTTTCTTCTTGCAGAAATTATTTCTCTTAGGTCAGTCAACATCTTCCCAATAGTTATTTACTGCTAAAACAATATTGCTGTTTCATGTAATTTTCCTCATTTATTGCTTACAGGATGATGCTGTCAGTATAGAAAGTGGTACAAACACTGAACGCCCTGATACACCTACAAACACGCCAAATGCACCTGGAAGGAAAAGTTGGGGAAAGGGAAAATGGAAGTCAAAGAAATGCAAATATTCTTTCAAATGTGTAAATAGTCTCAAGGTATGTGCAAAAAGACAGATCCTTTGGGCTGAATGCTAGGCTTCAGAAATTATTCCTCTGTGGCATGCATTTCGTACTGAGGATACTCTGTCAAGTTGTAAATATATTGAAGTTACAGTGTTTTGAAGGGTTTTTTTTTTTGTAGTTCAGACTGCTTATCTATTATAGTCCATCCCATGTTTAGTTTTTTGGTTTTGTTTTTTAATTTAAATATGTGACACTGAGTGTTGCAGGATGTTTTGCTTTACTGTTTGTATTCAAATTAAAGATTTGGAGAACTATTACTCTTCATATTTTGGTAAAACTTAAAAAACATAAGCCACTTCTGGCATCAGTTTTAAAAGAACTGAATGTAACCCATTAACTTTGAGCAAGTATAAATTGAAACAGATGTTTTACTTTGTACAGTTTCTGTCCTTTGTTTTATTTGTAACTGTT
>NW_016814438.1:2820798-2836633 GCF_001698545.2 Rhinopithecus bieti
TTTTTTTTTTGTAGTTCAGACTGCTTATCTATTATAGTCCATCCCATGTTTAGTTTTTTGGTTTTGTTTTTTAATTTAAATATGTGACACTGAGTGTTGCAGGATGTTTTTGCTTTACTGTTTGTATTCAAATTAAAGATTTGGAGAACTATTACTCTTCATATTTTGGTAAAACTTAAAAAACATAAGCCACTTCTGGCATCAGTTTTTAAAAAGAACTGAATGTAACCCATTAACTTTGAGCAAGTATAAATTGAAACAGATGTTTTACTTTGTACAGTTTCTGTCCTTTGTTTTATTTGTAACTGTTTTCAAATAAAAAGGTGTAAACATTTTTTAACCTTTTAATATTAAATTTTTGGGGAAAAGACGGTTGGGGTTATTTAAGTTAATGTGTCCCCAGTAGTATTTTTATTCATAAAAAGGGTTACTGGTATTTAACATATTTTTTTTTATATATGTCCAGTTTGTTTTTAAATGTGAGGTTATTTTTTTCTATACTGAGGAAAAATGTGTATTATCTCATACATATGTAAGTTAAAACCCCTGAATATCGAAATATATTTTTTTATAAGTAGAGTCTTAGGAAAGCATAAGAAACTATGACTGTAACATTTTTCTGTCTGTGTAGCAAAAATTCGATGCTCAGTGTGTCAGATTACTCCTGTAAAAGGAGAGAAATTAATCTCAGCCTATTTTTTAAAAGTGAATTATAGTTTCATGTGCATACTTACTTACATTAACGTACTACTTTTAAGTACTATACCTGGAAGATGTTTTTAGCTGCCTTTTATACTTAAGGTAGTATTTCAAAATCCTAAAGCTGTGGCTTTTCAAATGATGCGAAAATGAAAGTTGTACTTTAAAAATGAAAACAGTGCCTTAAACTGAACATGAAAGTCAGTGTTAAATGCCAGAAGATGGCCAGTAAAATCCTAAAGCTGAAAAATAACTTTGTGAACAAAAGTGAATAGTTGTTCTTTGTACATCTTCTATAGCCTCCTGGTAACTGTGAAGTTACAGTTTATTTCTTCCCCTAGTCCCCAGTGTTCAGATATTCTGGTTCTGACTAACAGAAAACAGTGTTTTGAATGGAGTCTGCTGTGCTTCACTTTACAAGGGAAAAATTTAGCCTTATAAAATTTAGTGAATGCCAGAGAAACTGTTAAGGCCATTTGTTAATTTCCTATTTCAGAAAAATAAATTGTGTCCTTTTGTGTCCACCAAAATTATCTGGTTTATTGTGATTCAGCATATGATTGTCTTAAGAAAATAAAAGGCAAATATTATAAGTATTTTCATAGGTAAGTGGTTATTACCTAACTTGTGATTTCAGCCTTTGGTTGTGATAAAACTTTATCATACACAATATTTTAAAATGTGAAAACTAGACTAGTAGACATCTTTTAATTTTAGTGTCAAAAGTTAGCTTATGTATGATACACAAAATAAGGATTGCATTTTGGAAAAAAGTTAGAAGGGGATAGGTTAGTTTACTGTAATTTTCTGGTTTCTAAGATACATTAATTTTTTCTTATGATTATTTTATAGGAAGATCATAACCAACCGTTGTTTGGAGTTCAATTTAACTGGCACAGTAAAGAAGGAGATCCGTTAGTGTTTGCAACTGTAGGAAGCAACAGAGTGAGTGTTAGGGGGTCTATTTAGTATTTGACTTGATTTCCAGATCTCGTGTTAATGTAATATTGAAATAGAATAATTTCAAAGTACATTTTGTGAAGCTGGTTTAACAATATGATTCTTTTATGTAAGTGAAGCTTTCTAGAAATTAATTAAAACTGGTATGCATGGCTGAAAATACATCTTTATTTAATATATTACCCCTAATTATTTATGAAACAGGTTTTATACTAACAGTCTTCATAAATATTTGGTTGAAAGAACTGGTGTCCTTTTTAAAGTGATTTTGGTATTTATCATTCAAATAGCATAAGAACTGGCTGTGATTTTTTTTTAAATTAAGGTAATTAATGACTCTGTAAATGAAAGCATAAATCCAGTAGATTTAAATAAGTTATTGAGATGTTTTATTTGCAGTAAACATTTGAGATTGCTTTTTTTTTTTTGAGACAGGTAATGTTTGGTGGTGGTTTTTGTTGTTGGTAGTGGTGGTGGTGGTTTTTGAGAGAGAGAGAGTCTTACTCTTTCCTCCAGGATGGAGTGCAGTGGCTAATCAAGGCTTACTGCAGCCTCAACTTCTGGGGCTCAGGTGATCCTCCCACATCAGCCTTCTTAGTAGCTACAGGCCTGCACTACCATCCCTGGCTAATATTTTTGTAGAGATGGGGTTTCACCATGTTTCCCATGCTGGTTTTGAACTCTTGGGCTCAAGCAATCTACCTGCCTTGGCCTCCCAAAGAGCTGGAGTTGCAGTCATGAGCCACCTTGTCCAGCCTTTTAAGGAAATTTTATAATGAGATGTAAGGCTCTAGGCCTTTTACTGTTTGACAGGGTCAATTCATTGAAACTCTAAATATTTGTAAGTTACCACTGAAGTTGGTAACATGAAATAATAGCTTTTTATTTCTTTTTTTGGTGTTTAGTCAAATGTAGGTTTTAAGATATTGTAGTCTGCTTATTAGCTGTTTAGTTCCTAGATTCTTTGAAAGCAACAATTCATAGGAAAAATTATGCAGTTTTAAGAAAAGGTTGAGATTATTTTTTTCCTAGTTGGGAATGTAGCCATTAATTAAATTTGAATCCACTTTTAAGACACCACTGTAAACCTAAGTTAATAATTAGCTTTGATAGTATTATACTTGGTATAGTTTGTGCTCCAGTATGCCGATTGCAGAGTTTAGGTTTTCTAACACAAAGAATCCCTATTTTTATTGAAAGTGACATAAAGGGATGTCATATAGTTAATTGAATTATAAAAAGTTCTGCTGTTAGAATTTCTTTAAAAGGAAGAAAGAGAAAGAAAACAGTTATCACATAAGACATAATCAACCTAGTTAGCAGCCATATAAAGAATTTTTTTTGAACATTAACATAGGAGATAATGAATTAATAGGTTGTGATGATATACAGGATCTTCAGAGGTCTTAAATACTATTATAAAATATTAATAGGTTTTTGCTAATGTGACTGACTATAAGCTATGAGAAAAATGGGGCTGGGCACAGTGGCTTACGCCTGTAATCCCAGCATTTTGGGAGGCTGAGGCAGGTGGATCACCTGAGGTCAGGAGTTCGAGACCAGTCTGACTAACATGGTGAAACCCTGTCTCTACTAAAAATACAAACATTAGCCAGGCATGGTGGCAGGTGCTTGTAATCCCAGCCACGCGGGAGGCTGAAGCAGGAGAATCACTTGAACCCGGGAGGCAGAGGTTGCAGTGAGCCAAGATCGCGCCATTGCACTCCAGTCTGGACAACAAGAGTGAAACTCCGTCTGAAAAAAAAAAAAAGAAAATGGAAAGTAATTTATAAAAGTTTAGTATTACAAAATTGTGTATGGTGTATGTATAGTTTTAATTTTAGAGTATGCGACAAATGAAAAGAGGTATCATACATGTTACAGTTAATATTTGATTATCTGCACCCATAAGAAAATAATTCATTAGGCAAATTGTAGACTTTTAAATATGTAACTAATATGTAAATACTCAAACTATCCAAGACTTATTTTATTTGAATTTTATTTTTTATGTTTTTTTTTTTTTGGAGACAGTCCCTCTTTTGCCCAGGCTGGAGTGCAGTGGTGCGATCTTGGCTCACTGCAACCTCTGCCTCCTGGGTTCTAGCGATTCTCCTGTCTCAGCCACCCAAGTAGCTGGGACTACAGGCGCACACCACTACACCCAGCTAATTTTTATGTTTTTAGTAGAAACGAGGTTTCACCGTGTTACCCAGGATGGTCTCGATCTCCTGACCTTGTGATGCCTGCCTCAGCCTCTCAAAGTGCTGGGATTACAGACATGAGCCACTGTGTCTGAACCTTTTTTTTTTTTTTTTTTTTGAGGCAGAGTTTCACTCTTGTTGCCAGGCTGGAGTGCAATAGCGCAATCTCTGCTCACTGCAACCTCCGCCTCCCGGGTTCAAGTGATTCTTCGGCCTCAGCCTCCTGAGTAGGTGGGATTACAGGCACGTGCCACCATGTTTAGCTAATTTTTGTATTTTTAGGAGAGACAGGGTTTCAGCACGTTGGCCAGGATGGTCTTGATCTCTTGACCTCATGATCCGCCCGCCTTGCCCTCCCGAAGTGCTGGGATTACAGGCTTGAGCCACCATGCCCGGCCTAATTTTTATTTTTTAATAGAGATGGGGTTTTGCTGTATCGCCTAGGCTGGTCTCAAACTCCTGGGCTCAAGCGATCCACCTGTCTCAGCCTCCCAAAGTGCTGGCATTAAGTGAGCCACTGTGCCTGGTCTCCAAAAACTTTTTAATTATGAATTAAGGGATGATAAACCACAACTACTTTGGGGTTTTTAACTTTATTCACTTTGAAGAGTTGGTGCAATCAAATGGATGAAATATAAATTTAAAAGTTTGGAAATCAAAACCATTATGACTGGAGTATTTAATATACTCTGTGTATTATGTAAAACATTCAGCTTTATAATGGCTTCTTTAAGCTCACAGGAAGTATTTTAAAGCAGTAGTTTCTATAGTATATTTAAGATATGATTGTGATTAAAATATGTTTAAAAGTTGGAGAGAGTATGTTTCTATACTTCAGATGAAATTTACTGTATTTTTATTTTCTTTAGGTTACCTTGTACGAATGTCATTCACAAGGAGAAATCCGGTTGTTGCAATCTTACGTGGATGCTGATGTATCCTTTCCTGGGTTTTTAATATCTTTGGTCAAAGGAATTTATTTTCAATAAGTGCACCAAAACTTTTATAAATTAATCAATTCCCTAAAGTTATTGTCCTTTCTTAACCTATTTCTTCACTGTCACCCAAGAGAATCCTGGTATCTAGTTTTCCTGACCCTTAGAAATCCATTGTGGTATGTGTCAGCTCAGCTAGGCAAAAAGAAAAAGAAAAAAATCCATTGTGGGATTGATGTGCTGGTTGGGTGCAGATGTCTAGAGAGAGAGGAGCATTAGAAATCTAGTAATAGAAAATGTTAGCAAAGACTGGTTAAAACCTCCTTTTTCTTTGACCTTGTCTGGAATATATCATTTCATTGTAGTTATAATGATGAACTTGGGTTGTGACTGGTGGTCATTCCAAGTATTTGATCAGTGAAGCCTAGGAAGAAAAAAAAAGTTTAGGAAAAATAAAATGTATGTATATTATATATATATATGGTATATAATATATATATATAATAATATATAAAAAATAAAATAAGAAATAACACATTGCAAAACAGGTTCATAAAGAAATGGAAAATTTGAAAAGCCCAAGAGTTAGAGCAGTAAAAGCTAAGTAATAGCATATTTCTTCCAGATCAATTTGAAAAACCTAGCAAACAAGGCAAGACAAGGACATTCAGTTTTCTCTGAAAGATACTAAAATGTGACCTGTTGTTGTATTGAGAATATCTCACAAAGAAAGAAGTGGAAAACGGAATTGTTCTTACTTAGATATTTATAGACGTATGGGATAGAGCAGAGGTTAAACTACAGCTTGCAGGTTGGCCACCTGTAAAGTTTTATTGGAACACAACCATGCCTTTTCGTTTGTATATTATCTGCAGTTATTTTGGTACTACAACTACAGAGTTGAGTAGTTGTACAAGCAGCTAAAGAGTAAACAAAATTGAGTGGAGAGACTAGTTTTGTTTGATCATTTGTTATGGATTTTAGACCTCAAATTACCATTGTATATATTTGGTTGTATAAGGAAAATTGAAAACTTTTGTGTCAAAACCTTTAGCAGTTCTTTGTAAATTTCTATTATAATTATTGACATGTTTCTTTTTCAAAACATTGTGTTTCTTAACTGTGAAATTTCTTAGGCTGATGAAAACTTTTACACTTGTGCATGGACCTACGATAGCAATACAAGCCATCCTCTGCTGGCTGTAGCTGGATCTAGAGGCATAATTAGGATAATTAATCCTATAACAATGCAATGTATAAAGGTGGGTTTTTCTGGTTGAATTGTAGATCTGCTTCTTTTGAATCCACAACTGTAGAAGCTTGTAATGTTAAATTTAAAACTAATAGTATGAAAGTAACATTTCTGATTTGATTTGTACTTTTCTTACTGCTCTCTTTAGATGAATCTTTTGAGGCCTTTGTCACATTTGGGTAATGTAAATTGAGGAATAAGTGGAGAAATGTTAATATTTGTAGTGTTTTCTTTTTAAATAATTTACCTCCTTCACCCTTGTCTTGGTTTGCTTTGAGAGGCTCTAAATGAACAATAAGAGCGAGTCCATTTTCCAAGACACCTAAACTGGAGGGGGGTTGTCAAAGAGACTTTTTAAGGAACATAAAGATGAAACCTAGGAAGCTGATAAGAAGAGAAGTTTTTCAAATCACTTTCATCAGCTGTTTTTAACTGTGGGGACACATCAGAATCACCTGAGGATCTTTTAAACCCTACACATATTGGAGCCTCTGCTAATCCGATCAGAATATCTGCAGGTGGAGTTTTAAGCATCTTTTTTTTTTTCTGCTTTTTTTTTTTGTTGTTCTTAGACAGTGTCTCACTCCTTTGCCCGGGCTGGAATGTAGTGGCATGATTATAGCTCACTGCAGCCCATCTCCTGGGCTCAAGTGATCCTCCTGCCTCAGCCTCTCAAGTAGCTAGGGCCAATTTTTTATTTTGTGTGTGTGTGCGTATGAAGATAGGGTCTTGCTACATTGCCCTGGCTGGTCCTGAACTCCTGACCTCAAGCGATTCTGCCTTAGCTTTCCCAAGTGCTTGGATTAAAGACATGAGCCACCCACTGTGCCTGGGCTCTTTTTTTTTTTCCCTTTTCACTTCAAGTTTGTTAGGTGATTTTGTATGCAGCCAAGGTTGAGAACCACTACTTTAAGTGAAACTATTTTTACATTCTCTAAAGATTTATGAAAAAAAATGTACTGATTTTGAGATGGGAAACTTGAAATGTTTTACATTTATTGTAGCACTATGTTGGCCATGGAAATGCTATCAATGAGCTGAAATTTCACCCAAGAGATCCAAATCTTCTCCTGTCAGTAAGTAAAGGTAAGAGAAGCAAATGTTTCTTTAGTCTGTGCAGTTTGTCAGAATTAAGATGGAGTCACTAATGTCAAGAGAACCTTGACAAATAGAAAAAGCCATGAGAAGAGAGTTCATGGTTGTATGTCTGATAATAAAAACTCACAAAAAACACAACCACAACCTTGCACGAAGGCCATCACAACCTTACACAGAAAATACTGCCAGTAAGTGCCTTTCCACTCTTGGACTGGCATCACCCTTGTTACTGATTTTGTGGCCAATCTTATTTCAAAACAATTATGTAATCCTTCTCATTTTTTTTCTTTAAAAACCTCTGTCTTTCCTTTGCCTCTTGGAAAACACACAAAATTTACTTTGGCATGTACATTCTCATTGCAATGCTTTATTTCCATATAAACATCTTTGATTTTAGAGAGCCTGTTCTTAGGTTAACAAGTCCTGTTTTATTTCAAGTCTAGTATCTGATAGTTATTTTTCCTGATCTCTCTCCTCCCACTCTGTACCCTCCAGTAGGCCCCAGTGTGTGGACAGATAGTGTTCTAAGGGGAAAAAAGCCAAATTAAAAAAAATTTTACAACAGTAGATTTTAGTAGGAAAATCCCAGGCTATGTTAGCATATCCAAATCATTCTGTCCAATCGTGTAATAATAAATACTACATATTAAAATTCATATTGCTTTTTTGTTTTTTAGAAAAGCTTTTGTTTTATAAAGGATTCCTTATAGAATTTCTTTAAAATGCTAAGTTTTCCAGGATAAGTTATTTGAAATATTGCCATAAAGGGAAAGCATTGCATTTTGGAAATCACTACCTCTAGGAAGAGTTGATTACTTTTTCTTGTCTCTTGATAACACTAATTGGGGCTCAGATATTTCTGAACAAGTGTATAGGCCATAATGCCTGACTTGTTCTAAATATTACAACTTTTTTTTTGTCTTTTTTTTTTGTTTTTGAGACAGAGTTTCACTCTTGTTGCCCAGGCTGGAGTGCAATGGTGCAATCTTGGCTGACCGCAGCCTCTGCCTCCCAGGTTCAAGCGATTCTCCTGCCTCAGCCTCCCGAGTAGCTGGGATTACAGGCATGTACCACCATGCCCGGCTAATTTTTGTGTTTTTAGTAGAGATGGGGTTTCTCCACGTTGGTAAGGCTGGTCTTGAACTCCTGACCTCAGTTGATCTGCCTGCCTCAGCCTCCTAAAGTGCTGGGATTACAGGTGTGAGCCACTGCATCCTGCCTCACTTTATTTATTTATTTAATAGTTTTGAGACAGAGTCTCGCTTTGGCACCCAGGCTGGAGTGCAGTGGCTTTATCTCGGCTCACTGCAACCTCTGCCTCCCAGCTGCAGGTAATTCTTCTGCCTGACCCTCCTGAGTAGCTGGGATTACAGATACCCTCCACCGTGCCTGGCTAATTTTTTGTATTTTTAGTAGAGATGGGGTTTCTCCATGTTGGCCAGGCTGGTCTCAAACTCCTGACCTCAGGTGGTCCACCCGCATCAGCCTCCCAAAGTGCTGGGGTTACAGGTGTGAGCCACTGCACCCAGCCCAATATCACAACTTTTAACCCTAGTCATCCCCTGTTGTGTCAGTAAGAGCATTTTTGAAAATGAGATGTTTGAGCATGAATAAGAATTTTGCTGCAAATGATACTATCAAGAAAGTAAAAAAGTCTACCCAAAAGGAGAAAAAATATTTCTAAATCATTCTAATAAAGGACTTTAATTTTTATTTTTTGTTTTTGGAGACAGGGTCTCACCCAGTCACCCAGGCTAGAGTGCAGTGGCGTGATCATGGCTTACTATAGCTTCAACCTCCTCAGCCTCCCAAGTAGTTAGGACTACAGGCACGTGATGCCACACCTGGCTAATTTGTTAAAAAATGTATTTGTAGAGAGATGAGGTCTTACTGTGTTACCTAGACTGGTCTCAAACTCCTGGCCTTAAGCAGTCCTCCTACCTCGGCCTCCTAAAATGCCAGAATTACAGGCATGAGCCGCGATTCTCAGCTAATAAGGGACGTGTATCAAGAATTTTTACAGCTCAACAATAAAAAGACAGCCCAATTTAAAATAGTTGTGAACAACATTTCTTCAGAGAGCATACACAGATGGCCACTGACCACATGAAAAGATGTTTAACATATTAATCATTAAGGAAATACAAATCAAAACCACAATGAGATACCACTTCACACCTACTTAGGGTGGCTGTAATAAAAACCTTAGATACTAACAAGTATTGACTGGCACAAGAAGAAATCAGAACCCTCAGGCACTGCTGGTGGGAATGTAAAATGTAACTACTTTGAAAAACAATCTGGCAGTTCCTCAAAATGTTATAGAGTCACTAATCCTAGGTGTTTACATATGTATATACTAGGGTTGTGTGGGTGGGGGTGTACATATGTATCCCCAAGAGAAATAACATGTCCATACAAAAGCTTGTACAAAATGGAAATCAAGGAATAATTTTTTTTTTTTTTTGAGACAGAGTCTTGCTCTGTCGCCCAGACTGGAGTGCAGTGGCATGATCTCGGCTCACTGCAAGCTCCGCTGCCTCCCGGGTTCATGCCATTCTCCTGCCTCAGCCTCCTGAGTAGCTGGGACTACAGGCACCTGCCGCTATGCCCGGCTTATTTATTTATTTAGTTTTGTATTTTTAGTAGAGACAGCGTTTCACCGTGTTGGCCAGGACGGTCTCTATCTCCTGACCTTGTGATCCGCCTGCCTCGACCCCCCAAAGTGCTGGGATGGATTATGGGCACGAGCCACTGCGCCCGGCCTAGGAATCATTTTTATAGCACTGTTAATTTTCACATGTATTACTACCTCTGGGGTATTTATGTGATGCATTTATAGTCAGACAGAATGAACATTGTTGTATTTGAAGCTTATATGTCTTTTCTTTACATTCTTTTTTTTTTTTTTTTTTTAAATACTGTTTTAGAGACGGGATCTCACTCTGTCAACCAGGCTATAGTAGAGTGATGTGATCACATATCACTGTAGCCTTGAACTTCTGGCCTCAAGCAATGTTCCCACCTCATCCTTCTGAGTAGCTGGTACTACACGTGCACACCACCATGGCTGGCTAATTTTTAAAAATTTTTTGTAGAGATATGATTTCATTATGTTGTTCAACCTGGTCTCAAACTCCTGGCCGTAAAAAATCCTCACACCTTGGCCTCCGAAAGTGCTGGGATTACAGGTGTGAGCTACTGCACCTGGCCTGCTGTACATTCTTTATTAATGTTTAATATAACATTGCTCAAATTATAGCTGTATAATTTTTGAAGAAGGACTATCATTCTATAAAATTGTGCATGATATATGTAGTTATGTTTTCGGCTTACTGTAAAAATCATAAATCTCAGTCCCCTTTTAATTTTTTAATGTGAGTGTGGTGAAGGGAAAAGCTAGTTTCTTGTTCTGTGGGATAAAATTGCTTATGTCAAATCTGTATTTTATCTTAAAAGTATATTTCCATCAAATTAGGTTGTTTACAGAAAGTTATTTGAGATAAATATGCTTAAAATATTTTTCAGACCACATAAATATTTCTTAACTTACTGTCTTAGTCCATTTTAACCTGGCATTAGAGAGTAAGAACAAGAAATTGAACTTCAAGCCTTTTTTTTTTTTTTTTTAATAATTGGGAATTAAGTCATTCATAAGGGTGGCACTCTCATGACCTAACACTTCTCATTAGATCTCATCTCCCAACACTGCTGCATTGGGATTAAGTTTCCCAACATGCTTTTTGGGGGGCTCATTTAAGCTGTAGCATTCTGCCCCTAGCCCCCAAAATTCAAATCCTCACATATAAAATACATTCATTACATCCAATAACTCCAGAAGTCTTAACTCCTTCTGGCATCAAGTCAGGGTTACATCTCAATCAGATATGGGTGAGACTCAAGGCAGGATTCTTCCTGACGTAAATTCTCCATCTGTGGGTCTGTGAAATCAGGCATCTTACCTATTTCCAAAATACAGTGGTAGGATAAGCATAGGATAGACAGTCCTGTCCAAAAAGGAGAGATAGGCAAGAATAAGGGTAACTGGTCTCAAGTAAGTCCAAAACCCAACAGAAAAAAACAAGATTAAATCCAGGTCACCAGAATAATCTTCCTTGACTCCATGTTTTGCCTTCTGGGCATGCTGGGTGTGGGGTTTGGGTCCCAGAGGCCTTGGGCAGCCCCATCCTTATGGATTTGCCACGTGCAGCCCACATAGCATCTTATGAGTTGGTGCCTGCAGCACACCAGGCTGATGGTGTGCCCTGGTAGCTCAGCAGTTCTGGGATTTGGGGGATGGCTTTTTCCCCATGGCTCCACCAGGTGTTGCTGTAGTGGGAACTGCTTTGTGGCTCTGCCCTTCTGAAAAGTTTCTGCTTGGAGCCCCAGACTCTTTGTGATGTCTTTTGAAATCTAGAGAGGAAGCCATGCCTCCACAGTTCCTGCATTCTCTGCATCTGCAGACTTAACACCACATGGACACTGCCAAGATTTGCTGCTTATACCTTCAGAAGCTATGGCCTGAGCCATACCGGAGCCCCCTCGAGCTGTGGGGTGACCAAAGAGCACTGCCTTGGAATAGAGGGAGCAAAGTGCTGAAGTGGCCCTGGACAGTGAATGTAGAGGTCCCACAGGTGCTACTCTGGAAACCTTGTCCTCAAGGTCCTAGCTATGTCTTGAAGATCTCTGAAATGCCTTTGGGGTCATTATCCCATTTCTTGGTGAATAGAACCTGCCTTCTATTCCCTATTAATCTCCTTAGCAATTAGTCACTTAGCCACATCCTTAATATTCTCTCCCAAACATGCTTTTTTATTTTATATATTTTTTGAAGAGGCAAGGACTATGTTGCCCAGGCTAGTCTTGAACTCCTGGGTTCAAATGATCTTCCCACCTCAACCTTCGAAAGCGTTGGGATTACAGGTGTGAGCCACCACACCCAGCCTGCTTTTTTATTCTTTATGTGGCCAGGCTGAGAGTTTACAAATTTTTCTGTTTTGCTTTCCTTTTTAATTACAAAGTTTACCTTTAGATCATTTCTCATTTTATGATAAGCAGCCAGAAGAAGCCATGCATCACTGTGAATGCTTTGATGCTCAGATTTTTCTTCTGCCAGGTTTCGAATTCATTGCTCTTAACTTCTGCCTTCCACAAAGTCCTAGGGCATGGACACAAGCTTGCCAAGTTCTTCACAACTGTATGGCAAGGATGGCATTTATTTATTTAATTTTTTGAGGCAAGGTCTCATTCTTGTCACCCAGGCTGGAATGCAGTGGCACAACCTCTGCTCCCTCACACCCTCTCCTGCCCTTTTGCTATTTGACAATTCAGCATGAAGGCCCTCACCAGATGCCAGCACCATACCAGCGATCCTTCCACCTCAGCCTCCCGAGTAGCCAGGACTACAGGCACGTGCCACCACACCCAGCTAATTTTTGTATTTTTTGTAGAGATGGGGTTTCACCATGTTGCCTAGGCTAGTCTCCAATTCCTGAGCTGAAGTGTCCACCCGCCTCAGCCTCCCATGCTGCTGGAATTACAGGCATGAGCTACCGCACCTGGCCTGGCTTTTTATTTTATTTTTTTAAAGACAGGGTTGGTCTCTGTCACCCAGGCTGGAGTGCAGTGGCATGATAATAGCTCACTGCAGCCCCAAACTCCTAGGCTCAAGTGATCCTCTTGCCTCAGCCCCCCAAGGAGCTAGGACTGCAGGTACACACCACACTTGGCTAATTTATTTTTTGTAGGCATGGGGTCTCACTGTGTTACCCAGGCTGGTCTTGAATTCCTGGCCTCAAGTGATCCTCCTGCCTCAATCTCAGAAAGTGCTGGGATTACAGGCATGAACCATCATACCCTGCCAACAGGGATACTTTTTACTCCATTTTCCAATACCTTCTCATTTCTGTCTGTGACCTCGTTGAATGGTCTCAGACAGATCATTCAATGTTCTATTATTGTTCTACCAACATTGTTCTACCAACATTCTGATCACAACCACTTAAGTAATTGCTAAGAAGATAAAGGCTCTCCCTGCAGCTATTGTCTTCTTTTCAGTTCTCACTGGAATTATCCTCAATGCTCCACTCACATCAATACAGGCTTTTTCTAGCCTGCTTCTCCAGATTCTTCCAGCCTCTCCTTATTACCCAGTTCCAAAGTCATTTCCACATTTTTAGGTATTTATAGCAATAGTCCCATTTTTGAATACCAACATTCTCTCTGAGTCCATTTTATGCTGCTATAATGGAATACCACAGACTAGGTGACTGACTGATGGATTCATTCATTCATTTCTTTCCTATTCCTATTCCTAGTGAAGCTCAGCCTTCACTAATTTTAAAATTTTTTGTTGAGACAGGGTCTTCCTATATTGCTAGGGCTAGTCTCAAACTCCTGGACTCAAGCAGTCCTCCCATCATGGCCTTCTGAAGTGCTGGGGTTACAAGCATGAGCCACCATGCCTGGCTGACTGGGTAATTTATAATGAACACAAATTTATTTGGCTCATGGTTCTGGAGACTGCTGGTATCTGGTCAGGGCATTCATGCTGAATCGTCTCAGCAAAAGGGCAGGAGAGGGTGTGAGGGAGCAAGAGATTGAATATATAACCTCAGGCCCTTTTATAATCAGTATTAATCCATTTGTGACGATGGAGCCCCCATAACCTGAATACCTCCCATTAGGCCCCAGCTCACACCACTATTGCATTGGGTATTGAGTTTCTAGCACATGCTTTTGGGGGGACCTATTCAAACTGTAGCACTTACCTAGCTAATTCTACATCTGATGTAAATATTTTAAGTTGCTATGTAATATGGATTCCATTTTTAGGCTTTACTATGCATAACTTTCATCTAGACTTTAGTAGTTTTCTTTCACAAGATGTTGAAAGTTCACAGTAAAAACACTCACCTAATTTTTGTATGTTTATATTAGATCATGCTTTACGATTATGGAATATCCAAACGGACACTCTGGTGGCAATATTTGGAGGCGTTGAAGGGCACAGAGATGAAGTTCTAAGTGCTGTAAGTTGAAAACTGCAGGGCAATGACTTTCAGGTTTACATAGCTGTGAACAGTCTCCATGAAACTCTTGCCTTGTAAGAAAGCGTGTTTGTTTCATGTAGCCTGTCAGGCAGGCATTCACTTATGTTTGACATAGAAGATTTACTCTCCAGATGAAGGAATAAAACAAGTAAAGACTATATTTATTTTTTTTAAAATTACTTGCACTTTATCTATACCAATCCCTGGATTCTCATGAGAGCACTATGATCTTGCTCCTTTCCTTTTAATCTAAAATCACTAAGTTAATGTTTGTTTTGCTGTTTCGCAGTTATTAAAGAAAAAAATTAAACTGTGTAGCCATTGAAGTACTTTTCCATCTTTTCTTTGAAGTTGAAACATAATATTTTTGCTTTTTGGAAGTGTTTTATTGTGCTCACACTGTTTTAGGTAACTTATTTCTAGCCATTCTCTTTGGTTGGCATGGTATAATACAAGACCAGTAGTTAATTTTGTTTAAAGATAAATACCACCTTTATATTGATGTATTATAATCCATTGGTCCATTATACAAGTGTTTTTAGTCAGGTTTCAGATTTTAACATTATTTTAGCTTATGTTCCATATTTAACTCATTTAATTCCTAAAATGTCACACCTCTTAGGTTGTTTTCCATTAAACTATGTAAAGGGGCACCATACTTTACAGCATGTAACATGTTAGTTGAAGGTACTAAAATATTCCTATGTTGATGTTTGGAATCCTTTGTGGGAATCATACTTTCCTTGGAATACCTTGTCAACTTGGATTTCCTAAAAGTTGCAGTAGCGTTCTACATCTGGCTTTATGTGTGTAAAAGCCAAGTTAACTGTTCTTTATTAATAACTCCAAATTAGTGGTATTGTCTCTAAGGATGTCTTGTTGCTGTTGACAGTGAGGTAATTAGAAGTAGCACATCTGTGGATTCAGTAAACATCAAGCCTAAAGTTATTAGGCTCGTATAAAATGGTACTCATATTAATTCAAAGGCTGGATTAACATGTAATATCTAGGTTAGTAAGGAAAATATACTCCTTCAATAAAACTCTCTCCTGTTATTTCTTAGAATGAGAGCAGGAGACAGTATATATCTCTTCTGTTAATACAGGAGTTCACTGATAGGTGGATAGATGTGTGAGATTGTCATTACTCATTTATGTGCCTTTTGCTAAATTAAATAGCATCTCTGGGCCTTAGTGTCTGCCTATGAAATGAGGTTGTTACAATAGATGATCTGTTGCATGCCTGTAAAAAATTAGTAAACAGCAAATGAAAAAAGTTAAAATCTGTTTTTTATCAGACTTTTAAAAATTCACTTAAAAGTGAACTTTGGCCGGGCGCGGTGGCTCAAGCCTGTAATCCCAGCACTTTGGGAGGCCGAGATGGGCGGATCACGAGGTCAGGAGATCGAGACCGTCCTGGCTAACACGGTGAAACCTCGTCTCTACTAAAATAATACAAAAAAACTAGCCGGGCGAGGTGGCGGGCGCCTGTAGTCCCAGCTAATCGGGAAGCTGAGGCGGGAGAATGGCGTAAACCCGGGAGGCGGAGCTTGCAGTGAGCCGAAATCCGGCCACTGCACTCCAGCCTGGGCGACAAAGCAAGACTCCAGTCTCAAAAAAAAAAAAAAAAAAAAAA
>NW_016814438.1:2836927-2847448 GCF_001698545.2 Rhinopithecus bieti
AAAAAAAAAAAAAAAAAAAAAAAAAAAGTGAACTTTAAGACTAACTTAGAAGTAAAGATAAAGTAAAATGTCAGCTTTTTAAGGATTCATGTATTTTCACATGCACGTGTCAGTTTCATTGGTCGGTTGAGTTTGGATAGGAAAAGTAATACACTATCCAGCTCTTCGTATCAGAATAGTTATTTTACTTTAGTAATCAATTTACCTTCAAAATAAGCAAAATAAATATTTTAGTGTCATTGAATAGATAAAACTAAGATTAAGTAATTTTTTCTTGATTTATACATTGTAAATGCTCATATATTCCGATGGTGACAAACTAATTAAAACTGTAAGTCTTGAAAGTAGTAAACTCTGATTTATGGCCTGTTTAGATGAAACCCAAAATGTAATTTGTATTGTGATTTGAAATACAGTTTTCACCATGTTGCATATTAGGTGAAAATTGGATAAATATAATTTGGAACTGTAATTTATATAAAACTTTTTGGTTTTACATACAGGATTATGATCTTCTGGGTGAAAAAATAATGTCCTGTGGTATGGATCACTCTCTTAAACTTTGGAGGATCAATTCAAAGAGAATGATGAATGCAATTAAGGAATCTTATGATTATAATCCAAATAAAACTAACAGGTAACAGTTGTGGTATTTAAAACAATTTTCTGTTTTGTGCTGTTGAATATATGTTTTATTTTTTCCCAAAAGTGCTATATAAGCCCCAACATTGAGTTCAGAAGATCCTTTTTAACTTTAAGGCATAATTTACATGCCATAAAATTCACCCCTTTAAGAAGTCCTTTATTTGCAGTGTTTGTGACTTACTTTTCAGAATCCCCTTTAAATTGTGTTGTCATCTTAACTTAGTAGCACATTTTACTTATTTCTATTTTGGTATGCATATGCTTGGCCTTTTAAGTTAGAAATGTGAAAGTTTTAGTGGACTAGGGAGAGTAAACTTATTATGGACTAGGGAGAGTAAAGGACACTTTAGAATAATGTTAACATTTTTAAAATGATACTAATTCTAATTCAGGATGGTAAACCACAGTTTTAAACAATGGAGTTCTTAGCTCTAATTCATGATAATGCTTTTCTCTAAATGATGCTCACTTCATTAAATGGAGAGAATTCAAATGCAGGAGCCTCGCTTCATGGTACTATAGGTTGGGGAATTTTGCAGTTTTCTTAGTATATTTTTGAAATGTCTCAATTCTTAATGCAGTAACTGTCTTTAGATTCTTACCAGGCTGTCATTAACACTTTCACTGTAAACGTTGTATGTCTGCATGTTAACTTTGTTGGTACTTTTGTTTTAGCAAAGAGCTAGAGTTCATTTTCTGGTTATCAAGCCAGATTGTTAATCGATTATTAAATTTGTAAGCATCAGTAAATATTTCAATGCACTAACATTCATCAGACATAAGTGCCCTCTAAGAATTATTAAAAGTTTTACCTTTCCCCTTTAAAACACCAGGAACTAGTAGTACAATGTTAAATTTGTAGTTTTAGATTATTTTCTAGATATCTAGAATAAATACAAACTGTATTTCACAGTTTTCAAAAAATAACAGTTGTACTTTTTTTTTTTTTGAGAGAGGTTTGGCCATACAATTATAATATGTACTTGGCAAAAAACCAATTAATATAATTATAGCAGAATTAAGAATTTATATAAGATCATGAATAACATTTTAATGTTTTAACAAAATATCCCAGAATTTGGATTGGAAGGATTGTTTTGAGTTGATGGAATCCAAAGTGCTTTTTTACCTATCTGAGGGAAAAAGTAAAGAGAGGACGTATGAATTGCCTAAGACAACTAATTCAGGGCATATTATACTTATACAGCTATTTCTGATTTAAAACTGAGTATATTAGGAATGTTAACTATACTGTTAATTAAATAACTCCAGAATTAGTAGCAGCTTGTTTTGTTTTTTCTCACAGATATCTCTAATGAAAACAATGGTGCCATTTAGTTTCCTAAATACAGAAATTATTTGGAAAAGTCCTAGGAAATTTTATTTTGTTTTATTTTATTTTTTTGAGACAGAGTTTCTCTCTTGTTGCCCAGGCTGGAGTGCAGTGGCACAATCTTGGCTTACTGCAACCTCTGCCTCCCAGTTTCAAGAGATTCTCCTGCCTCAGCCTCCCAAGTAGCTGGATTACAGGCACCTGCCACCATGCCTGGCTAATAAAAATTTTTTTTGTATTTTTAGTAGAAATGGGGTTTCACCATATTGGGTAGGGTGGTCTCGAACTCCTGACCTCAGATGATCCACCTGCCTCAGCCTCCCAAAGTGCTAGGATTACAGGCGTGAGCCACTGCACTCGGCCCCTATTAAGAAATGTTAAATTCGTAAGGTATCATTTTCAGAAATTATTGCTCAAGGCAGGACTCTAGAATTATCTTTAGCAGACTTTGAAATGATGTTTAGTTGTTCCTGGAAAGATGACTATCTTTTGAAATAGTGCAGATATGTTGACTTTCATAGACTATTAATGCTTAATTTTAAGGACTTAGTAGGTAGCTTAGCTTATTTTCTGTGAGAAACTGATCAGGCCTTTATTATTGGTTAGGGTACCCAGAATTGAAGTGATTAATTTTGGATTATATATAGTAAAAGGCAGGAAACTACAATGTTTATAAACGAAGTATCTATCATAAGACAAAAATAAAATTCGTTAATGGGAAAAATAAACAAAAGTGGAATGAGACTTTAGCTTTCAATAAATAGATAAGGTGGTTGGTTATGTAGGAACACAGAGGAATTAATAGTCTTACATTTTGTTTTCCAAGTTTTATAAATCCAAAATGAAAAGAGTATGATTCTACTATAATTTTTTCTTTTAACTTTTACATTTCCATTCTTCCTTCAGGCCATTTATTTCTCAGAAAATCCATTTTCCTGATTTTTCTACCAGAGACATACATAGGAATTATGTTGATTGTGTGCGATGGTTAGGCGATTTGATACTTTCTAAGGTATGGTAACTGCAGTTAAGCTGTACTTCCATCGTGTGTGTGTGCGCGTGTATGTGTGTGTGTTGGAACTTGGCAGGGAGCAGTTTATGTAGTTTATTAAATTGAATGGCAGATGGGAAATTGCCGTTTTTAAAGTCTCATATTTTGATATATTTAGAAACTTGTTTTAAGAATAAAACATGCCATTGAAATATAATTCTTTGTGCTCCAGTAAGATGAGTATAGTTTTATAAGGTGATAGTGTTCTCTGATACTCAGTATTGTTACAAGATAACCAGTAACTAAAGCCAACAGAATTGGCTTTTGTTTTTATTTTTTTGTATCTCTGTGACTATTTTAGTAAAATTTTATTTACAAAAACAGGTGGCTGGAGTTGGCTTGTGGGCTGTATTTGCCAGTCCCTGCTCCTGTTGATGGATTTATACAGATTCTCCTCAGTTTATGATGGTATTACATCGTGATAAACCCATCATAAGTTGAAAATGCATTTAATACACATAACCTACTGATTATCAGCTTAGCCCAGCCTACCTTAAATGTGCTCAGAATTAGCCTACAGATTGGGCAAAATTATCTAACAGAAAGCCTGTTTTATAACAAAGCATTGAATATCTCACATACTGCATACTGCTAGCCCAGGTAAAGATCAAAATTCCAAATTCCAAATACTTCAAAATTGCAGCTGTTTTGTACCATTTTGGTAAAGTTGAAAAATTGTAAATCAGACCATTGTAAGTCAGGGACCATCTGGGTGTGTGTCTGGGTGTGTGTGTGTGTGTGTTTGTGTGTGTATCTGTATTTTTTTGTAGCTGATAATTTAGAGAAGCTGTTGGTGATATTACATGAGCATTTAGGATTATCAAATTTGGTGAAATTGCTGTCCAGTTTCTTTTCTTGATGTGAATTTCAGGCCACTTCACATTTTCTTGGGCAGAGCCTGATTTACTTTTTTCTTGGCTTTATGTATAAACTGTTTTTTTTCTTTTTTCTTTAAACTTTTGATCTTCAAATAACTTGATTCATAGGATGTTTCAAAGATTGTTCAGAGAGGTCCCATATGATCTTTATCCAGAATCCAAAGTTTATATCTTATAAAACTGTAATACAGTATCAAATCCAGAAAATTGACACTGGTACAATGTGTGTGTATAGTTTTATGTCATTTTATCACGTGAATTTTGTCATTTCAAGAATGGTACAGTTTGGGACCTTTTAAGATTGTTTTTTTCCACTCAGACCTTTGAGATCCATCCAAGTTGTTGCCTGTATCAGTAGTTCGCCATTTTTATTGCTGAGTAGTATCCCATGGTATGGATTATCATAGTTAATTTATCTATGGTAGGAGGTTTTGGTCGTTTCCAGTTTTGGGCTATTGCAAATAAAGCTGCTAATCAACAGTTGTGTCCAGGTTTTTGTGTGGACTTAAGTTTTCATTTCTCTGGGTAAATGCCTAGGAGGGCAATTGCTGGGTCATGGTTAAGTTTGTTTAGTTTTTTAAGAAACTGCCAAACTATTTTCCAGAGTGGCCGTGCCATTTTACATTCCCACCAGCAATGTATGAGAGATCCAGTGTCTCCGAATCTTCGCCAGCATTTGGTATTGTCATTATTTTTTATTTTAGCTGTTCTGATAGGTGTGTAGTGATATCTCATCGTGGTCTTAATTTGCATTTCCCTGATGGCTAGTGATGTTGAACATCTTTTTCATGTGCTTATTTACCATTCGTATATCCTTTTTGGTGATGTCTCTTCATATCTTTTGCTCATTTTCTAATTGGATTGGTTTTTTGTTGTTGTGTTGTTTTTTTTTTTTTTTTTTACTGTTGAGTTTTGAGAATTTGAATATATTCTAATATGAATTCTGTATCAGATACATAGTTTGCAAATATTTTCTTTCAGTCTGTGGCTTGTCTTTTCATCCTCTTTAATAGGGTCTTTCACAGAGCAAATGTTTTTAATTTTTATTAAATCCAGTATATTGATTTTTTAAAATTATTTTATGGATTATGCTTTTGATGTTGTGCGTAAGAACTCCTTACCAAGCCATAGACCTTAAAGATTTTCTCCTGTGTTCTCTTGTAAAAGTTTTATACT
The DNA here is from genome assembly GCF_001698545.2 of Rhinopithecus bieti. Taxonomy (NCBI): domain Eukaryota; kingdom Metazoa; phylum Chordata; class Mammalia; order Primates; family Cercopithecidae; genus Rhinopithecus; species Rhinopithecus bieti. The sequence goes on from NW_016814438.1 coordinate 2,842,011, forward strand.
GCTAGTTTTACATTGAATATGTAATCCATTTTGAGTTGATTTCCTTATGAAGGTGTGAGATTTAGGTTGAAGTTCCTTTTTCCCCTATAGATACTCAATTGTTCCATCAGCATTTGTTGAAAGACTATTCTTCCGCCATTGAATTGCTTTTGCACCTCTCTCAGAAATTGTTTGGCTATACTTGCGTGGGGCTGTTTCTGATTTTCCTGTTCTGTTTCATTGATCTGTATATTTGCCCCTCCACCAGTACTACATACACAGTCCTCATTATTGTAGCTCTATAATTTTTCTTGGAATCTAATAGATTTCTCCCATCTTTATTTTTTTTCATAATTGTTTTGAGCTATCCTAATTCCTTTGCCTTTCTGTGTGTACATTTTAGAAAAATGTTTTCTACATTTATAAAATCTTGCCGGGAGTTTTTTTGAGGAGAAGGAGTTTTGAGTGGAATTGTATTAAACCTGTATATATAATTTTGAGGAGAACTAATACTGTGCTGAGTCTTCTAATCCATGACTGTGGTATGTCTCTTCATTTATTTACATCATCTTTGACTTTTGTCATCAGCATTTTATAGTTTTTAGCATATGAGTCCTGTTTTTGCTCTATTAGATTTATACCTAAGTATTTTTTAAGCAATTATGAATCGTATATTATTTTCCATTTTTATGTGTTCATAACTAATATATAGAAATATAATTGATTTTTGCATATTGATCTTGAATCTTGTGCCCTAGCTAGACTACGTATTCAAGGTATGTTTTGTGATTTTCTCTGTAGACTATCATGTGATCTGCAAATAAGGACAGTTTTATTTCTTCCTTTGTGATCTATATGCCTTTTCTTTTTTTGCCTTATTGCACTGGTAAACTTTCAGTCCTGTGTTGAATAGCATTGTTAGGAACAGATATTCTTGACTTGTCATTCAGTCTTTCACAATTAAGCATATTAGGGTTTTTTGTTGTTGTTTTGTTTTGTAGGTATTCTCTATCAAGTTGGAAAGTTGAGAACTGTTTCCTGTTCCTAAATTTTTGAGCGCTTTTTCATGACTGGTATTTTGTCAGATGTGTTTTCTTCATCAGTTTATATGATCATGTGGTTTATCTGCTGTTGCCTGTTAATATAGTCGATTATATTGATTGGTTTTTTGAATATTGATCCAGCCTTGGAACCCTGGAATACATTCCTACTTGATCATCCTGTGTAATTTTTTGTATTGCTGAGTTCTGTTTGCTAGTATTTTGTTAAGGACTTTTGTGTCTGTATTCATGAGGTATGATACCGGTCTGAACTTTTTTTTTGGTAGTGTTTTTTTCGGTTTTGGTATTAGTAATACTGACTTTATAAAACGAATTGGCAAATGACCTGTTTCCCATTTTCCAGAAGAGATTGTGCAAAATTAGTGTGACTTTGTTTTTTTTGAGACAGAGTCTTGCTCTGTTGTGCATCCTGGATTGCAGTGGTGCAATCTCAGCTCACTGCAACCCCCCACCTCCTGGGTTCAAGTGAGTCTCGTGCCTCAGCCTCCCGAGTAGCTTGGATTACAGGCGTGAGTCACTCACCTGCTAGTGTTACTTTTTAATGAAGTACATTAACTTAATGGTTATAGGGCTGTTCAAATTAACTACTTCATTTCGGGTCATACTGGGTGAGCTATAGTAGTTTGTGCTGTTTGAGGAATCAGTACATTCCATCTAAGGTAAAATCTATGTATACAGAGTTGTTTGTAATATTCCCTTATTATCCTTTCAACATCTGCTAGGTCTGTAGTGATAGCACGTTTCTTTCTCTTTTTTTGAGACAGGGTCTTACTGTGGCTGTGGTGCAACTGGCTGTGGTGCTCACTGCAGCCTCGACCTCCCAAGCAATCCGCTCACCTCTGCCTCCTGAGTAGCTGGGACTATAGGCGTGGGCCACCATGCCTGGCTAATTTAAAAAAATTTTTTTGTAGAGATGAAGTCTTGCTGTGTTGCCAGGGCTGGTCTCATTTTTGAAATTGCCAGTTTCATTTTTGAAATTGGCAGTGTAGGTCTTTTTTTGGGTCAGTCTTGCTAGAAGTTTGTCAATTGTATTGATCTTTTCAAAGAACTAACTTTTTACTGTTTGTTTTCTGTTGTAAATGTTATTTATATCTTCCTTTTTGTTTGCTGTTGGTTTATGTTGCTCAACTTTTATCAGTTTCTTAAGATGGTAGCCTAGGTTGTTGAGTTTTTGAGAATTTGTTTTATGGCTCTATTTTAGATATATTTGATGGGAGCTTGAAAAGAGTATGTGTTCTGTTGGGTGGAATGTTGTATAAGTGTTTATTAGATACTATTGGTTGATGATGTTGAATTCTTCTACATCCTTGTTTGTTCTCTGTCTACTGTTTTATCAACCATTGAGAGACAGGTGTTGAAATCTTAGTTACAATGTGGATTTTTCTCTTTCTCCTTTCAGTACTGTCATGTTTTGCAGTTCTGTTGTTGGTACAGTCTACATTTAGTACTGCTGTGTCTTTGGAATTGACTCTTTTTTCATTACTTCATCTTTTTTCAAACTTTTACTTTTAATCTCTGTATATTATAATTGAGTAAGTTTCTTGTAGATGATATAGTTGGATCATATATTTTTAAAATCTATTCTGCCTATGTCTTTTAATTGGTGTATTTAGACCATTTATATTTAAGCCTTAATATCAATCATTATTTTAAGTCTGCCATTTTCTTTTGTCTTTTCATTTCTCTCTGAGTTTTTCCCCCCTAACTTTCTGGGTTACATGAATGGTTTTTAGAATTCCATTGTTATTTATCTATAGGAACTCATTTGTCTACTGTATTATCAGCATTTTACAATGTTTTTTTTTTTCTTCAGAAATAAGATCTTGCTCAGTCACCCAGGCTGGAGTGCAGTGGCACAGTCTTAGCTCTCTGAAGCCTGAAACTCCTGGCCTCAAGCAATCCTCCTGCTTCAGCCTCCCGAGTAGCTAGGACTATGGGCGTGCACCACCACACTCAGCTAATTTCTTTAATTTTTATAGAGGTGGGGATCTTGCTATGTTTCTCAGGCTGGTCTTAAACTCCTGGCCTCAAGTGATTCCCCTGCATTGGCCTCCCAAAGCACTGGGATTACAGGCACAAGCCATTTAAGTGAAATTTAGAATGCTTCCTTCCCTTTACATCACTGTCTTAAATATTTATTTATATTTGAGAACCATATCAGTTTTTTTGTTCTTCAACCATCAAACACAATTTAGAAAATCCAAAAGGAAAAGGAGAGTATTGTATTGACTCATTTTGCATGCTCTGTTGTTCTTCCTTACTGATAAATTCAAATCTTCTTAATTTTTTGTTTCGAAAACTTTCTTTAACCATTCTTTTAGAGCAGGTCTGCTGTTAACAGATTCTCCTAGTTTTTCTTTATCTGAGCATGGCCTCATTTCTTTATTTCTGAGGGGTATATTCACTGAATATAGGATTCTGGCTTCACAGTTATTTTCTTTCAACACTTGACAAATGTTTTTGCTCCCTCTTTGGCCTCCATAGTTTCTGATGAGAAATCTGCTGTCGCTGGAATTGTTTGTCCCCTGTAGGTAAGAAGTTCTTTCTGTCTTAATGCTTTCAGGATTGTTTTCTTTGCCTTTAGTTTTCAGATTGAGCAGGAGTGTATTTAGTTTGAGGTTTGAGTATGATATGACTTGATGTGGATTTCTCTGGGTTTGTCTTGTTTGGGGTTCACTGACATTCTTGAATCTGTAGTAGACAGGTTTTGTCCCAGGTTTGGAAACTTTTCAGCCATTACTCAAATTGTTTTTCAGCCCTGCTGTCTTCCCTCATTTTGGGACTCTGATTATATGAATGTTAGATCGTTTGTTTGGTCCCTAGGACTGTCTTTTTTCTTTTTGTTTAGATTGGGTAATTTCTATTGTGCTGTCTTTAAATTTACTGACTCTTGACCCTCTCCTCTTTTGGTATTGAACCCATCAGTTGAGTTTTTTATTTGGGTTATAATAGTATATTTTAGTTATAAAACTTCCAGTTCATTCTAAGTATGTTTGTGTTCATTGAAGCATTTTTATATTCCTGCCTTAAATCTATGTCAGATCTGACATCCGTGTTATCTCAGTGTTGACATCTGTTGATTATCTTTTAAAGCTGATTTTGTCTTTCTAAAGTTGATTTTATGATTCTTGGTATGAAGAGTGATTTTTGATTGAAACCTGGGTATTTTGGGTATTACGATACTCTGGACCTTATTTAGATCTTCTCTTACAGCAGGCTTTCTCTGATATCTTTTCATCTGGGGAAGGGAGGCGCATTGTGTTGTGACAGGTTGGGGTGGAAGTCCAGGTTCCTCACTCAGTTGACTTGGTGTTGGTGCTTCATTACTGCTCAGTGGGGGTGGGAGTTAAGGCTCTTCGTAGGCCTCAGCTGATACCACTCTAGCTGGGAAGGGCCAGGATGCCTAATTACTGCCCCCCTAGTGGTCTCCATTGACACTGTGGGTAGTTGGTGGCTTTACCAGTGAGTGGCTATGAATGTCCTAACTCGATTAGGCCTCCTCTGATACCACCCTAGCCTGACAGGAGGAGGATCACCCCATTGCTATAAGAGGTACGGGGAGAGTCATGGGATAGGCACTTGGGGTGCTTAGTTACAAGCTGAGCATGGGTTTTTCACTGGGCTTTTGCTGGTTCAGGTGGAGATGGGTCCACAGATTTTCCTAGGATGTTTGGCTGGAGTAGAGCATTGTCATCTGAAATTTTTGTCTTGTTAGGCTGCTACTTTTTTTGGTTCCTTGGCTAGAAAGAGCAGGCTTTTGTTGTTGTTTTTGTTGTCTTCACTCATTAGCATTTCTGAGTTGCTGCCTTCTCTCACATCCAGTCTGGTATACATAAGGCAAAAGAAAACCCAGGAAACTCAACAGTTATCGTTATGTTCCAAGGTTTCTAACTTGTTTGCCTTTTCTCTACCTTTTCAAGTCTTATGTTTGCTTTATGTGTGATACTCAGATTTTTAAGCGGACGGATAGGAAAAAATACGTCTGCTCCATTGCTCCAGCAGCAGAAGTAAAAGCCATTAGGTTTTAAAATTTCTGCTCTTAGAACTTAGATCTCTGGAAAGGATTTCTGAATTTTAGGTGGTAGGCTGAACTGAAATATATTGGTGGTCTCAAATCTGACTCTGCATCGGAATCACTAGGAGAATGTTAGAAAAATAGATTTCCTAGACCTCACCTTCAGAAATTCTAAATCTGGCACAAGGCCCTGGGAATTGGTAGTTCTAAAAAGCTCTTAGTAGATGATTTTGAAATGCAGCCATCCATTAGCTCTGGCAACATCTTTTTACCTCACTTTGCTTTAGTTTTTCCATCTAGGGACTCCAGTACTTAAAAATTCTTTACCGGTGCAGTTAGTAAGAAGCACTTGAAGAGCTTTTTTTTTTTTTTTTTTTTTTTTT
>NW_016814438.1:2847606-2860810 GCF_001698545.2 Rhinopithecus bieti
CTCCCGGGTTTACGCCATTCTCCTGCCTCAGCCTCCCGAGTAGCTGGGACTACAGGCACCCGCCACCTCGCCCGGCTAGTTTTTTGTGTTTTTTAGTAGAGACGGGGTTTCACGGTGTTAGCCAGGATGGTCTCAATCTCCTGACCTCGTGATCCACCCGTCTCGGCCTCCCAAAGTGCTGGGATTACAGGCTTGAGCCACCGCGCCCGGCCTTGAAGAGCTTTTTTACAGTTTTTCTGCTTTGGCCTTTCTCTTAGAGACTGAATCAGTAGGGGCTGAGATGAATCTTTTGAGAAAACTCCACAGACTATTGATCCAATTTTGCATTTAGCCAAGAGTCATCACACTAGGTGATTTCTAAGGTCCTTTACAGTTAAAAACTTGAATAACAGATGTCATATAACGCTAGGATTTAAAAAGTCTAAATAAAAAAGGTAGAGAAGAAAAAAGAATGTGTTGTCTCCTCCCTAATCTTCAAATGGCCATACTATTAAATTATTTAAATGCCTGTGAACCCCACAGGGCTGCCACCTGTGACTATATTATGTAGGCTGTCCAGTAAAACTCTAGGGGCACTGTTCACTTACATGAGGATTTCTGAATCCTGGTGCTATTTAGTTTAGGCCAGATAATTCCTTTTTTGAAGGGGGTTTCCTGTGCCTTATAAGATGTTTACTAGCATCTCTGGCCTCTACCCATTAGAGCACAGACATATTGCCAAATGTCCCTTAGTGGGCAAACTACTGACCTAGATAGTAATATGAATAGTGCCCACAGTTTTGTAATTTTTTCTCATTGTATTCTTTACCACTTACTGCTTAGGTGTGTGCATACAAATTTGATTTTATAGGAGAGGAAAAGTGTCTTGATGTTAAACAACTGCTATACTTGCCTTCAATTGCCCTATTTATAACCTGAGTTCTAAGGCCATTTATATGAGTTCATCAAATTTCCTAAGATACCTGTTGAGTACCTACTGTGTGGCACAGATACTGGATGAAGGAATAATAGTTAATCAGGTAAAGAAAACCACCTGTGATTAGAATTGAAATGGGAAACTGCAAACTAGTGAAGTAAGCAAGAGCCAGATTAATGCCGGATTATGAAAAGCCATGTATTCTAATTCTGTATGTTTGTAATTATACCTTTGCTATAAAACACTTCAAGTCTCTGGGTGTCAGAGTATCTAGAGCTGAACTTGGTTTAACTTGGAAGAGAAATGTTGACTTCCAAAATGAATATTTCAGAAAATGTGATTCTTTTGTATTATCGAATTCTGTTGATAATCGGATTTCTTGTCCTTAAGTATGGGCATTGAGTGTAAATATAAATGAATGTACATCACTGTACTTGATAGATGGATTAACCAGGTTCTAAGAGCTGTGAATTCCAAAACAATAGAAAAGCCTTGTTTTTACTTTGTATGATTCAGTTCCACATTAACATTTCTTTTTCTCATTTCTCTCTCTGTTTTAGTCTTGTGAAAATGCCATTGTGTGCTGGAAACCTGGCAAGATGGAAGATGATATAGATAAAATTAAACCCAGTGAGTCTAATGTGACTATTCTTGGGCGATTTGATTACAGCCAGTGTGACATTTGGTACATGAGGTTTTCTATGGATTTCTGGCAAAAGGTATCAACGTACTTTTACATTTTGAAATGATCTGACTTGTGAAAGACCATTGTAATTCTAGCTTCTTCTGTTGTGTCCATGTTCTTTTTCCTCTACAAATCTACCCTGATGTTTTGTATTGATTACTTTGCCCTTTGATGTTATTCATCAAATACTTTGGTGTTATTCATTCTGCTTTTGTGGCTCTGCATATGATCTGCAGTGCTTACTTTAAATTAAATTGGCAGTTAGGTATCAATGGTGGAAATTAGGTATTTATGTTCCATAACATAAACATTACCATAACATTACTAAGACTTAATGTTTTAGTAATTAGATTGTCAATCTACGTATGTAACTGTTCCCTAGAGAAAAATCAGGATAGAAGACAGACAAAATATTAGTTACCTAAAAATTTAAAGAAATATATTGTTAGGATTTTGTGGTAACAAATTACTTGGGTATTTATTTCTGTAAGAAAACTTTGGAAGAGCTTTCCACAGCTTTTGCTGTATTTCTTGAAGGCAGAAGAAAAAGTAAGTATCATGCTAACAATGTAAATTTGTAAGGCCCTTCATAAATTTGCAAAATGCCTTCTTACTTGCTCAAGACACTTGTGATGTATTAATTGGTCTTATTTATATTTACAAATCAGGAATATAAGACCCAAAGAAATAGTCAAGAGCACAGAGGCTGGAACTGAGCTTTTTCTGAAACAAGAAAGCTGTCTGAGGATTCCTCCAGTGCTTTAGAACCTGGTAATTTTATTAATTTGATGTTTTTAAAAATATGTTTATACAGATGCTTGCATTGGGCAATCAAGTTGGCAAACTTTATGTTTGGGATTTAGAAGTAGAAGATCCTCATAAAGCCAAGTAAGTATTTAGAAATTTCTGTTCAAAATTTCAGGCTTTTTCTCCACAGTTGTATGCCAATGTAGAAAAGATCATTTATATTTGCAGTGCCATCCTTAAGTCATTTTTAACATTTACTGTTTTCAGAGTTGAAGTTAATTTTATTCCAATAATTTTGTTTTCCTAAGTACCTTGGTGACAAGTTATTTCTCGTTTTTATACAAATTATATAGTGCTTGTTGAACTTAAAATATATCCAAATTTTATAAAATTTGAGACTGACTCTTAGTGAAGTATATTCTGGTTTTAAATGCTTTTCATATGAGTTGGAACATCTGCTTATTTTCTAATCCACTGTTTTAGGGTAGACACTGACAACGTTATGTGTGGTCTTTAACCTGTTGTCATGTTTTTTTCCCTAGATGCACAACACTGACTCATCATAAATGTGGTGCTGCTATTCGACAAACCAGTTTTAGCAGGGATAGCAGCATTCTTATAGCTGTTTGTGATGATGCCAGTATTTGGCGCTGGGATCGACTTCGATAAAATACTTTTGCCTAATCAAAATTAGAGTGTGTTTGTTGTCTGTGTAAAATAGAATTAATGTATCTTGCTAGTAAGGGCACGTAGAGCATTTAGAGTTGTCTTTCAGCATTCAATCAGGCTGAGCTGAATGTAGTGATGTTTACATTGTTTACATTCTTTGTACTGTCTTCCTGCTCAGACTCTACTGCTTTTAATAAAAATTTATTTTTGTAAAGCTGTGTGTTTAGTTATTTTCATTGTGGTGAAAAAACGTTAAAAGTAATAAAATTATGCCTTATCTTTTTATAATGCTTGTTTTTTGTAGTTCTCTTAACCAGAGAAAGTTTTATAATACAGAGATTAAGTATAGGCTCTAGAACTAAACTGAATTCAAATCTTGGCTGTGCCACTACATGACCTTGGATAAACAACCTCTCAATGCTTGGTTCCTTGTGTATAAAACAGGGATAATAATACTTGCCTCAGGGTTATTGTGAGGATCAAATGATTCGTTATGTGTGAGGCAGTTAGAACAGTATTTGACATATAATAAGCCCTAAATATATTTTAAGTGTTTATAATTATTGGAGATTATATTTCCTATGGTTTTATATTTTTTAATGATTTCTTACATAATAGTTTCATAAGTAATATTTAGAATTCTATAGAGTTAGAACCTATGATAATGTTTGACTGTAACCTTTCTTTATAGTTTAAAAAAATATTATTGCCATTAGATTTGCAACTAGGCCATTGATAACCTTAGAGGAGATATCATTAGAGCAAAGGAGGAGAGGATATAGAAGCTTAAATTCAGTGGGTTGGATCATGAAAGAGATGGCAAGTATGTTCATGTAGTGAGTTGTTGCCCCTTTTCTAGAAAGTTGTTACTGGCTAAGAGAGATTAAGTAGATTGAGATCATAAGGTTGGGAATAGTTGGTTATTTTGTCTCCAACATAAGGCACATTGCATTTATTTGTGGGCAAAAATTCCCTAAAGAGTGAAGACCAAGATCACATGTGGAGGGGTTAACTTGAAGCAGAGGAGTGAAGAAAGCCGGAATGATCATGAAGCTAAGGTTGGAGGTGAAATGAGGTGAGCCAGAGAAAAATACAAAAGACTGAATTTTGTCAGGTTTTTAAAAAGACTCCTGAACCTTGTTTCTATAAATATGTATATTTTTAAAGTTTGATTTTGATATTGTACAGTATTTGACACTGCCCCTTCTTGAGCTATCTCTGAAGCACAGTTTACTTACCTGGTAGTAGTATAATGCTTAAGTCTGAATAAACAGGAAAACGAACTGCCTTTTACTGTCTGGGTCCAATGGACCCTTCAATTGTTTTTTAGAAATTTTAATAGGAACTTTAAGAAGTAAACCTTTATAGCAAGTAAATTCTTATGTACAAACATCAAAAGACAAGGAATACTGTCATAGCCTTTTAGCAAAATGAGATTTCTTAGGTTCTTCTTGCAAAATACTGCATGATGAAATCCTTCCTGTTGCATGATTAACTAGGTGAGAATGTCATCTTTCCTTTTGGTTCTTAGAAATGTATTATTCACTACTCCATTCTTGAGGTTAGTTTTAATTTTTTTGGAGACAGTCTCACTCTTTTGCCCAGTCTAGAGTGCAGTGGTGCAGTCTCAGAGGTCTCACTGCAACCTCTGCCTCCCAGGCTCAAGTGATTCTCGTGCCTCAGCCTCCCAAGGAGCTTGGATTACGGGTGTGTGCCACCATGCCCAGCTAATTTTTGTATTTTTAGTAGAGATGGGGTTTCACCATGTTGGCTAGGCTAGAATATCGAGTGTTAAAGTTAGTGCAGATGGGCTGGGTGCGGTGGCTCAATGCCTGTAATCCCAGCACTTTGGGAGGCTTGGGTGCGTGGATCACGAGGTCAGGAAATCGAGACCATCCTGGCTAACACAGTGAAACCCCGTCTCTACTAAAAATACAAAAAAAAAAAAAAAAAAATAGGCGTGGTGGCGGGCACCTGTAGCCCCAGCTGCTGGGGAGGCTGAAGCAGGAGAATGAGGTGAACCCAGGAGGTGGAGCTTGCAGTGAACCGAGATCGTGCCACTGCACTCCAGCCTGGGCAACAGAGCGAGACTCCGTCTAAAAAAAAAAAAAAGTTAGTGCAGATAATGAAAGGACCAGGAGTGAGAACTCGGGCCAGTTATCAGCCACATTCTTTATACTCTATTTTTGCCCTCTCTCCTTTCCCTGAAATACTGAGGAAGTAACATCTCTTTTCCTAATGGATGCTATCCAGAGGGCCACCCCACACCAGTTATCTCATTAGCCTACAAAAACACATTCTTTTCACTCAAGTGATCTCAAGGTTCTTAGAAGTTGCATCAGGAAATGGAAATCAAGAAGAAATTGTTTTTAATTGACAATTGTATATATTTATAGGGCACAATATGATGCTTTATACATATATACAATGTAGAATGAGCAAATTGGGCTAATACATCCATCACTTTTTTCCTCATCTTAAAGGAAAAGCCTCCAACTTTTCACTATCAAGTATGATGTTAGTTATTGGCTTGTCACACATGGCCTTTATTGGGTTGAGGAACATTCATTCCTTCTATACCTATTTTGTTGGGGGTTGTCATGAAAGGGTGTTGAATTTTGTCAAATGCTTTTTCTGCATCTATTGTGATAATGTACAGTTTTTGTCCTTCATTCTGTTCATATGGTGAATCACATTTATTAATGTGCGTATGTTCAAACATCCTTGCATCCCAGGGATAAATCCCATGTGGTCATGGCAGATGATTCTTTTAATGTATTGCTGAAGATGATGGTTTGCTAGTATTTTGTTGAGTATTTTTGTATTTATGTTCATCAGGGATATTGTTTCTGCTAGTGTCCTTGGTCTGGCTTTGGTATGAGGCTAATACTGGCCTTGTAAGATGAGTTTGGAAGTATTCCGTGCTTTTCATTTCTGGGAAGAATGTGAGGATTGGTATTAATTCTTTAAATGTTTAGTAGAAACAGAAAAGCCCAGTGTTGGGCTTTTGGGAGACTTTATTTGTTAACGGTTGTAATATTTCCTCTTCCATTTCTGATTTGAGTCCTTTTTTTCTTATTAAGTGTTATAAGGGTTTGTCAGTTTTGTTTAGCTTTTTATTCTTTCATTTTTTTTGTTTTCTATTTCATTTATTTCTGCTCTGATCTTTGTTATTTCCTTCCACTAACTTGAGGTTTAGTTTGTTCTTTTTCTAGTTCCTTGAGGTGTTGAGGTTTGCGTTGTTGGTTTGCAATCTTTTTTAATGCTATACACTTCTCTCTTAAAACTACTTTTGCTGCATCTCATAAGTTTTGACATGTGTTTCCATTTTCATTTGTCTCAAAGTATCTTTATATATGTTTTTAGAGTCGGGGTCTTGCTATATGTTGTTCAGGCTTAGAGTTCAGTGACTTCGCAGGTGCAGTTACAGCTCTCACTGCAGCCTCGAACTCCTGGGCCCAAGTGATCCATTCCTGCCTCAGCTTCCCAAGTAGCTACGACTGTAGACATGCATCACTGTGCCAGGCTTTCAAGAGATCTTTCAATTTCTCTTTTAGTTTTTTCTTTGACCCAATAATTGCCCAGTGTATTTCTTACACAGTGTCTTAGGAAGGATAAAACCAGCTTTGATATGTTGGCTATTATGTTTCTGAAAAGACAAGACAGGGTGGTTTTTCTTAACTCTGTACTTGAAAGTTTCAAACATATAGAAGAGTGAAGAAAGTAGTGAATACGATGTACCAAGTCAAGCTTCAACAATTATCAGTACATAGCCAATATTGATTTATTTATACATCCACGCCAGATTGTTTGGAAGCACATCCCAGACTTCATTTTATCTGTAAAAATTTACTCTGTATTTCCAATAAAGACTTTAAACAAAATATCAATACCATGCTCACACTTTAAAAAGTAGTTTCTAAATTATATATGCAGTTTATTTAGAAGTATAAAGAAAAAAGTAAAAACTACCTTTACTACCCAGAAATAATTGCTTTTAGTGATGGGATATACTTTGTATGTGTAAGTTTAAAGAATTGTGATTGTCTGAATATATTGTTTATATGTTGCATTTTCAGATTCCCAGTAATTCTTAACAGATTATTCTGTTTGCATATCTTTTAATACATTTCATGAATGTACCATTATCTATTTAATTCCTTGTTGTTGGACATGTTCATTGCTTCCAGAGTTTTGCTATTATAGATATTTTGATTAACAGGCCAGTACACAAGTCTTTGTGTAACTCTCAGGCTCATTTTAGAATTAGGGTATTTCTTTCTTATTAAGTTTGTACCAAATTACACTTGCGCCAACAGCATATGGTAGTGCCCATTTCAGTTTTGTTGTTACTAGTTTCCTGTGTATTATCTCTGTAGATCAGGGTGCTTTTTCTGTAAAGAGCTAGATAGTACTATTTTAGGCTTTGCCATACAGTCTCGTTATAACTATTCAACTCTGCTGCTGTAGGGTGAAAGCAGCCATAGACAACTGAGTATGGCTGTGTACCAATAAACTTTACTAACCAAAACAGGCAGTGGCAGGGCATGGTGGCTCATGCTTGTAATCCCAGCACTCTGAGAGGTTAAGGTGGACAGATTGCTTGAGCCCAGGAGTTCGAGACCAGCCAGGGCAACATGGTGAAACCCCATCTCTACTACAAATACAAAAAAAATTAGCCAGGCATGGTGGTGCATGCCTATATTCCCAGCTACTTGGGAGGCTGAGGCAGAAGTTAAAAAAAGAACAACAAACAACAGGCAGTTGGCTAGATTCTGTCCACAAGCCATAGTTTGATAACCTCTTCAGTGGATACTAGTTACTAAACAAAGCAAAACAAACAAAGTAAGACTGAAGCAGGCCCCTAAAGTTGTTGAAGATTTAAGTCAACCAAATAGTTTACAATCAAAGATCACCAGATAGACAATGAAGCAAGTTCTATGGCTGAGAGTTGAAACAATAATAATAATAATAATAATAAAAACTTAGACCACCAAAGACTTTAGATATTGCAATTTTCAGATATATAAAACAGCCACCTTATTTTAAAATTGCAACTCTCCCTCTCTGTACTTTCTTCTTCCTTGTTATTCTCCATTTCAATTACCACCTACTATACTACATAATTTGCTTATTTGGTTTATTGTATTTCTTCTGCTACTATGATGTAGTCTATATGAGAGCAGGGTTTTTATTTCACTGGTATAACCCCAGCACCTAGAGCAGTGTCTTTCATGTAACAGGGGTCCAATAACTATTGGTTGAATAAATGAAACAGAAACAGTCATAAAAATAAGCAAACAGTAAGAGGCTATGATGACTGATGAGGTGAATATGAAAGGGAAACAAATAGAACTTTTTGAAATGAAAAATACATTTGTTGAAGTAAAAAATTCAACCGACGGGTTAGACAGGTTAGTCACAGCTGAATAGAGATTAGTGAATTGGAGGTGATCTTTAGAAATTACCTAGAATGTGGCACAGAGAATCAAGAAAATGGAGAATATGAGAGGTTAAGAAATACAGAGGATAAACTGAAAAGATCTAACATTTAATTGGAGATTAATATTTAATTGGAGATCCAGAAAAACAAAAAAAGAATGAAGTGAAGGCAGTATTTGAAGAGGTAATTATCTTACTTGCTCCAGGATACTTGAGTGCCATGTGGGCATGTATGATAGAGCTAGGAGAAATGGCAGGTGGTTCTGGCATCTTCCTTACCAGCATGTCTCCCACTTTGACTGCAGTCTTGGCCGCTGATGTGCCAGTCTGCTTCAGTCTCTACCAAGCCCAAAACTTCACCCTCTATCAGGTCCTGAGGAAAAGCAGCTTCCATGGTTTATTTCAAGCTGGATGAGGATCCAATTGATGCCATATCCCTGTTGTAGCCTTTTGTGGTGAGACAGGGCTCTCATCAGGACAGCAGGTTTTTCAAAGCCTTCTACACTGATGTGAAGGACAGTAAGATGTGGAAGTTCCTGGGTTTTGCTTTTGGACAATGGGAACCAAGGGTGGCATCCCCACACTCCATAGTGTAGGGCCTGACACGATCTAAACTCCCTCCTCCAGTAATCATTCATCAGGAGTTTCAGTGTTGTGATAACCCAGGAGTTCTCCACATAGTGGCACATCATGGAGCTCATTTCCTTCCTGGATTACAACTGTACCTTGGACAGTGAGGGCTCTTTTGGAAGTGGACAGCTAGCTGACCTGTCCTCCAACTCAAAAGTGTACAAGACCTGTTCAGCAGAGGTGTTAAGCACCCCCACACTCAATGTCCATTCAGGCCAAAAGTATGCTCTTTGCCCAAAGGGAACCAAAGTCATGATGACATATGCCAGAGCTTGGGTAAAGGATACAGTGAGGATTCTTGGATTTCAGAACAAAGTCTTCCTGGAGCCCCCTGTACTTCATGAAGCCTGTCTCCAGCTCATTGTCAAAGAAATGTAGATTAATTCAAGAGGAACACAGGATGCTATTGGTCCTGTTCCTAGTCCTGAAGACAAGGTCAGCTATGTAATATCCAGGGCCCAGTGCAAAATGAAAAGGCAAACTCCTTGGGCCAGGTGCGGTGATTCATGCCTGTAACTCCAGCACTTTGGGAGGCCGAGGTGGGTGGATCATCTGAGGTCAGGCGTTTGAGACCAGCCTGGCCAACATGGTGAAACCTTGTCTCTACCAAAAATACAAAACTTAGCTAGGCATGATGGCATATACCTATAATCACAGCTACTCAGGAGGCTGAAACATGAGAATCACTTGAGCCCGTGAGGCAGAGGTTGTGGTGAGCTGAGATTGCACCACTGCACTCCAGCCTGGGCAACAGAATGAGACTCCGTCTCAAAAACAAAAACAGAAAAGGCTGGGAAAGGTGGTTCATGCCTGTAATTGCAGCACTTTGGGAGGCCAAGGCAGGAGGACTGCTTGAGCTCAGGAGTTTGAAACCAGCCTATGCAACATAGCAAGACCCTGTCTCTACAAAATGTTTTAAAATTAGCTGGGTGTGGTATTGTGCACCTGTCATCCCAGCTACTGGGGAGGCTAAGGTGGGAGTATCACTTGAGCCCAGGAGGCTGAGGCTGCAGTGAGTTGTGATCACACCACTGCAATCCAGCCAGGGTGACAGAGCAAGACCCTGTCTCAAAAGAAAAGAAAAAAAAAAAGGAAAAATTAGGTTAAAGGTACTAATTATAAAGCTTTTTCCATTCTTTAACGATTTCTCAACTGGTCATGGTTTTAAATTTTGCTATTTAATACCATTCTAAGTAAAGTTAAATTGTTAGCATGAATTTTAGTATTCATTTTCATATTGTGTAATGATCATTTTATTTTTTTGAGATAGTTTCGCTCTTGTTGCCCAGGCTGGAGTGCAATGGTGTGATTTAAGCTCACTGCAACTTGTGCCTTCCAGTTTCAAGCGATTCTCCTGCCTCAGCCTCCCAAGTAGTTGGGATTACAGGTATGTGCCACCACGCCCAGCTAATTTTTGTATTTTTAGTAGAGATGGGGTTTCACCATGTTGGCCAGGCTGGTCTTGAACTCCTGACCTCAAGTGATCCGCCTCGGCCTCCCAAAGTGCTGGGATTACAGGTGTGAGCCACCACGCCTGGTGTAATGATCATTTTAAATACAAACATAAGAGCCTTTACCTCTTATGTGAAATGCTAGAAATTACAAAATTGGTATTTGTCTTATACACACAATTATTTTGTTCTTACCAGGGGAGTGGAAACACTGCACAAAAGTAATTCAACTTTTATTTGAGACAGAGTCTCACTCCGTCGCCCAGACTGGAATGCAGTGGTGCAATCTCGGCTCACTGCAACCTCCACCTCTCAGGTTCAAGCAATTCTCCTGTCTCAGCCTCCTGAGTAGCTGGGATTACAAGTGTGTGCCACCACAGCCAGCTAATTTTTTTTTTTTTTTTTTTTTTTGGTATATTTAGTACAGATGGGGTTTCGCCATGTTGGCCAGGCTGGTCTGGAACTCCTGGCCTCAAGTGATCCTCCTGCCTCAGCCTCCCAAAGTGCTGTGATTACAGGCGTGAACCACTGTGCCTGGCTGAGATGACAAATAGGATGAAGTTTGGGGTGTTTAGAAGAAAAAAAATGGGGTGAGAAAGGAATAAGATGTGGCTTTGAGTATATCATCTACTACAAAATACTGGAAAAAGGCTGGTAGAAACTCAGTGACTTTAAGGAATGCAGCTCCTTGCCAGCAACGGAACAAAGCTGGATGGAGAATGACTGACGAGTTGAGAGAAGGCTTCAGATGATGAAACTTCTCCGAGCTAAAGGAGGAAGTTCGAACCCATCGCAAAGAAGCCGAAAACCTTGAAAAAGATTTGACACATGGCTAACAAGAATAACCAGTGTAGAGAAGTCCTTAAATGACCTGATGGAGCTGAAAACCATGGCACGAGAACTACATGATGAATGCACATGCTTCAGTAGATGATTCGATTAAGTGGAAGAAAGGGTATCAGTGATTGAAGATCAAATGAATGAAATGAAGCAGGAAGAGAAGTTTAGAGAAAAAAAGAGTAAAAAGAAACAAAGCCTCCAAGAAATATGAGACTATGTGAAAAGACTAAATCTACGTCTGATTGATGTACCTGAAAGTGATGGGGAGAATGGAACCAAGTTGGAAAACACTCTGCAGGATATTATCCAGGAGAACTTCCCCAACCTAGCAAAGCAGGCCAACATTCAAATTCAGGAAATACAGAGAACGCCACAAAGATGCTCCTTGAGAAAAGCAACTCCAAGACACATAATTGTCAGATTCACCAAAGTTGAAATGAAGGAAAAAATGTTAAGGGCAGCCAGAGAGAGAGGTTGGCTTACCCACAAAGGGAAGCCCATCAGATTAACAGTGGATCTCTTGGCAGAAACTCTGTAAGCCAGAAGAGAGTGGGAGCCAATATTCAACATTCTTAAAGAAAAGAATTTTCAACCCAGAATTTCATATCCAGCCAAACTAAGTTTCATAAGTGAAGGAGAAATAAAATTCTTTACAGACAAGCAAATGCTGAGAGATTTTGTCACCACCAGGCCTGCTCTACAAGAGATCCTGAAGGAAGCACTAAACATGGAAAGGAACAACTGGTACCAGCCATTGCAAAAACATACCAAATGGTAAAGACCATCGATGCCACGAAGAAACTGCATCAACTAACAAACGAAATAGCCAGTTAACATCATAATGACATGATCAAATTCACACATAACAATATTAACCTTAAATGTAAATAGGCTAAATGCTCCAATTAAAAGACACAGACTGGCAAATTAGATAAACAGTCAAGACCCATCATCAGTGTGCTGTATTCAGGAGACCCATCTCATGTGCAGAGACACACATAGGCTAAAAATGAAGGGATGGAGGCAGATCTACCAAGCAAATGGACAACAAAAAAAAAGGCAGGGGTTGCAATTCTAGTCGCTGATAAAACAGACTTTAAACCAACAAAGATCAAAAGAGACAAGCCCATTACATAATGGTAAAGGGATCAATTCAACAACAAGACCTAAGTATCCTAAATATATATGCACCCAATACAGGAACACCCAGATTCATAAAGCAAGTCCTTAGAGACCTACAAAGAGACTTGGACTCCCATACAATAATAATGGGAGACTTTAACACCCCACTGTCAACATTAGACAGA
Source organism: Rhinopithecus bieti (assembly GCF_001698545.2). Classification (NCBI taxonomy): domain Eukaryota; kingdom Metazoa; phylum Chordata; class Mammalia; order Primates; family Cercopithecidae; genus Rhinopithecus; species Rhinopithecus bieti. The sequence continues at coordinate 2,860,294 of NW_016814438.1, forward strand.
TCAACGAGACAGAAAGTTAACAAGGATATCCAGGACTTGAACTCAGCTCTGGACCAAGTGGACCTAATAGACATCTACAGAACTCTCCCCCCAAATCAACAGAATATACATTCTTCTCAGCACCACATTGCACTTACTCCAAAATTGATCACATAATTGGAAGTAAAGCACTCCTCAGCAAATGTAAAAGAACAGAAATTATAACAAACTGTCTCTCAGACCAAAGTGCAATCAAACTAGAACTCAGGATTAAGAAACTCACTCAAAACCGCTCAACTACATAGAAACTAAACAACCTGCTCCTGAATGACTACTGGGTACATAACAAAATGAAGGCAGAAATAAAGATGTTCTTTGAAACCAATGAGAACAAAGACACAACATACCAGAATCTCTGGGACACATTTAAAGCAGTGTGTAGAGGGAAATTTATAGCACTAAATGCCCACAAGAGAAAGCAGGAAAGATCTAAAATTGACACTCTAACATCACAATTAAAAGAACTAGAGAAGAGGCC
>NW_016814438.1:2862206-2882750 GCF_001698545.2 Rhinopithecus bieti
TGGCAACAAAAGCCAGAATTGACAAATGGGATCTAATTAAACCAAAGAGCTTCTGCACAGCAAAAGACACTACCATCAGAGTGAACAGGCAACCTACAGAATGGGAGGAAATTTTTACAATCTACCCATCTGACAAAGGGCTGATATCCAGAATCTACAAAGAACTCAAACAAATTTATAAGAAAAAAAAACAACCCCATCAAAAGTGGGCGAAGGATATGAACAGACACCTCTCAAAAGAAGACATTTATGCAGCCAACAGACACATGAAAAAATGCTCATCATCACTGGTCATCAGAGAAATGCAAATCAAAACCACAATGAGATACCATCTCATGCCAGTTAGAATGGTGATCACGAAAAAGTCAGGAAACAACAGGTGCTGGAGAGGATGTGGAGAAATAGGAACACTTTTACACTGTTGGTGGGACTGTAAAGTAGTTCAACCATTGTGGAAGACTGTGGTGATTCCTCAAGGATCTAGAACTAGAAATACCATTTGACCCAGCCATCCCATGACTGGGTATATCCCCAAAGGATTATAAATCATGCTGCTCTAAAGACACATGCACACATATGTTTATTGTGGCACTATTCACAATAGGAAAGACTTGGAACCAACCCAAATGTCCATCAATGACAGACTGGATTAAGAAAATGTGGCACACATACACCATGGAATACTATGCAGCCATAAAAAAGAATGAGTTCATGTCCTTTGTAGGGACATGGATGAAGCTGGAAACCATCATTCTGAGCAAACTATCGCAAGAACAGAAAACCAGACACCACATGTTCTCACTCATAGGTGTGAATTGAACAGTGAGAACACTTGGACACAGGAAGGGCAACATCACACACCGGGGCCTGTTGTGGGGTGGGGAGAGGGGGGAGGGATAGCATTAGGAGATATACCTAATGTAAATGAGGAGTTAATGGGTGCAGCACACTAACATGGCACATGTATACATGTGTAAGAAACCTGCACGTTGTGTACATGTACCCTGGAACTTAAAGTACAATAATAACAACAACAAAAAAAGAAACTCAGTGATTTTGAAGTTATCTTTAAGCAAATTCTGAGAAAGGCAAAAATCTAAAGAAATGATGGTCACTTTTCCAGAAGTGCTTGAAGAATTAAAATGCTCCCTTGAGGCAAAGGGGACAGTCATTCTGCTTAATTGCATCTTCAGGCTTGAACAAGGTATCATTTAGGACAGTAGGTCTTAAATGTTTTTTAATGCAACCTACAGTAAGAAATAGACTATACATAATACCCCAATCATACACACATATAGAAAGTCCCATGAAACAATATACATACCAAGTATGATGCATTCTGAATTTTTTTTTCTTTTTTTTTTCTTTTTGTAATGCTGATTGTAACTCACTAAATTGATTTTGCAACCTACCCATGGATCTCAGCCTGCAGTCTGAAATACAATAACCTAGGGAAAATGAGTCTATATGGCTTTTACCAAAGCTATTGGGAGTGGGGACTACATTGTCAGAAATACAACCGTCAATAAAAAGTGCTAGATGACCTGTCTTTAACCAGAGACCACAGTGCCAACACTGTAGAGTCTGTAACTTCCCCTGCTTTCAGTGGTCACCTCTGGTTTTCCCCTGTTGTGATTTATAGAAAATGACTGTCACTTTGGAATTGAGCTGGTGGATTTCTACAAAGATTCTTGGTATTTCATGGTTATTTTCTGATGCAGAGGAAGACTTCATGTGAATGAAAGCAGATTCCTTTCGCCTTTCTTGCTTTGGGTACACCAGACTGATGTGGAATAAAAAATTATTGGATGATTTCTGTTACATTTCTGCATAATGAGTGAGGGAAGTGTGTTTAATTCCAAAACCATTAAATTTTGGGTTGCCAGAAAACCATTGATCATAAGAACCGTATGACATTGAATTGACACCTGTACTATTTGGGCCATTATTTTTCTTCATTGCAAAATCACTTTTTTTTTTTTTTTTTGAGATGGAGTTTCACTCTTGTTGCCCAGGCTGGAGTGCAATGGCGTGATCTCAGCTCATAGCAACCTCTGCCTCCCGTGTTCAAGCAATTCTCCTGCCTCAGCCTCCCGAGTAGCTGGGATTACAGGCACGCACCTCCACGCCTGGCTAATTTTGTATTTTTGGTAGAGATGGGGTTTCTACATATGGGTCAGGGTGGTCTCGAACTCCCGACCTCAGGTGATCTGCCTGCCTTGACCTCCCAAAGTGCTGGAATTACAGGCGTGAGCCACTGCGCTCAGCCATGCAAAATCACTTTTTAAACTGTTAATATTTCATATAAGAAAGGCTTGGTTTATCTTACTGAATCTGGTTGCAAATTAAGTCTTAATATTCTCAGTTCTGAATAGCAACCTGCAGGGGGCAATGGCTCAAGCCTGTAATTCCAGCACTTTAGGAGGCTGACGCAGGAAGATCACTTGAGCCCAAGAGTTTGAGACCAGCCCTGGCAACATAGTGAGATTCCATCTCTACCAAAATCAACCAGCCAGGTGTGGTGGCACATGCCTGTAGTCTTAGCTACTTGGAAGGCTGAGGCAGGAGGATTGCTTGAGCCCAAGAGTTCAAGACTGCAGTGAGCCATGATCCCGCCACTGCACTCCGGCCCTGGTGACAGAGTGAGACCCTGATTCTAATGAAAAATAATAAAATGAATAGCTTATGTAAGAGTTCTGCATTATTCCCTTAATCCCTGAATAAATCTGGCTGAAATACAGAGTTTGTGACCCTTGGGAAGTCAAAATTCTCTGTGAAGGGTCCTTCAAAATACTTTTTTGCCTTTGCTCTAAAATGTGAGCTCCTAGTAGACAGCAGAGAATCATTTATTCATGCATTTAATTGACCAGGTGTGCAAAGCATTGTATTAGTGATGCCCCTATATAGACCTGTATCATGCAATGGTTCCCACATGTGAAAAGAGTGAATGTACCATAATCATTTAGGGAGTATTTTAATAATAAACTCTCCAACGCTTTGCTAAACTGCAATTTTATATTGGCTGGGCACAACACAAAACAGCCCAAAGTAGATCTAATTATATAAAGTTTATTTCAACCCAGCCCAGCCCAACTTTCCACAGTCAACTTGAAATTTTCTCACTGTTACTAACTGGTGTCTTCCAAACCCATGTCCGAGGTTATGGGTGGGAGTGCTAGGGAACTGTCACTAGCTCTGCCGCCTATTGAATTGCTTCTGTGTCTAGGATTTAGCAGTTCCTGTCCCAGACTGGGGCCTGACTCAGCTTTCTGCCAGGACTCTTCTTGTCTGTGGCTGTGCTTTCTAGTCTTCTGGGCCATAGTCAAGGCCAGTACGTCCAAGAAGCCAGCTGTGAACAGACTGGGATTTGATATGGCCCCTCACTGCCTGATGCCTCTTTCTGGTGGCCTTGCCAGGTTTAGAATTAGATCCTGCTAGGCTGCCTTCCTGGTAGTAGAGGCTTTCCAGGTAGTCAGGCTGCTTTCTGCATGCATGATGTTGGGTTCAGTTAATATTTGTAAAACAAATGTCCTCTGGAAAGGGCTCTGCCTTTCTCAATTACTGCCTCTCTTCTACCTCATTTAATAACCTGCTCATTTTAGCATCACTGAAATGCACACATCTTGTGGTTTCCTATGCTCTAAAATCAATGCCAGACTAAGAGCTCTTCAAACAGGAGCCTTCCCCCCTCCGCCTTTTTTTTTTTTTTTTTTGAGACAGAGTATCGCTCTGTTGCCCAGGCTGGAGTGCAGTGGTACGATCTCAGTTCACTGAAACCTCCGCTTCCCGGGTTCAAGCAGTTCTCCTGTCTCAGCCTCCCAAGTAGCTGGGACTACAGGTGCACACCACCACACCCAGCTAATTTTTGTATTTTTAGTTGAGTTGGGGTTTCACCATATTGGTCAGGCTGGTCTCGAACTCCTGATCTCAGGTGATCCACCCGCCTTGGCCTCCCAAAGTGTTGGGATTACAGGCATAAGCCACCGCGCCTGGCCCTTTCCTTATTTTTTGAATGCTCATTGCTTAACATACTATATGGCTCATAATAGGCATTCAAAGAAATGTTGAATGAAAAAATCAGCTAAACAATCTTTGCTTAAGTGAATTTCTGATGATTTTCAGGCTATACAGAAGAGTATAGGGGAAGTGAAGGCATGCTGGAACACCAGTACGTCTAGTCCCTTATGTAAAACTGTTCTGGGAAAAGAAGGGGAAGATTTGTGCCCCATTTGCCCCAGTATTCTTAGCCCCAAGCACACACAGCCTCTCTTATATTTGCTTCAGCAGTGTTTTTCAAATGTTAGCATGCATTGGGATCATCTGGAGGGCTTGTTAAATCAGATTGCTGTGTAACATCCTAGAATTTCTGATGCAGTAGGTTTGGTGTGGGGCCAGACAATTTGCATTTTTAATAAGTTCCTAGGTCTGTTGATGCTGCTGGCTCAGGGTCCACACTTTCCAGGGTTCACACTTTTTTTGAGAATTACTGTATTTTTTTTCTTTTTCTTTTTTCTTTTTTTTTTTTTTTTTTGAGATGGAGTTTCACTCTGTCGCCCAGGCTGGAGTGCAGTGGTAAGATCTCAGCCTGCCTCAGCCTCCCGAGCAGCTGGGATTACAGGCGCCTGCCACCTGCTCAGCTAATTTTTGTTTTTAGTAGAGACAGGGTTTCACCTTGTTGGCCAGGCTGGTCTCGAACTCCTGACCTCAGGTGATCCACCCACCTCAGCCTCCCAGAGTGCTGGGATAACAGGCATGAGCTACTGTGGCTGGCCTGTATTTTCGACAGTAGTAGCTACACTATTAGTTGAGTACTGAACAGCTTATTCCTTACAACACTGGTAAATTCTTTACATATGTTATTTCATTTCTATTCAACAACTCCATGAAGGAGAAATTGTCATCTCAATTTTACAGATGAAGAATCTGAGGAATAGAGTTGTTAAAAAACTTGCCTAGTATCTTAAATACAGGACTGAAATTTGAAGTAAATTCTGTCTGAGTCATAGTAAGTGCACAACAAATACATAATTGTTGAAAACGAACGCAGAAAGTATCTAGACAAACCTCAAACTTGTGAACCAAGTAGATATATGTTCACATATACAGACTGAGTGTGCAGAAATCCTGTGTTAGAGTGATGGGTATTTACTTCACTCCAACTCAAGACTTCTGAATTAGCAAGGCAACTTTATGCATGAGACTATACTGCCATTGTTTCTCAAATTGTGCTTCCTGAACCAGCAGCGTGAACATCACCTGAAAACTTGTCTAAGGCTGCCAGATTTAGGGATTTAGGGATGCCAGATTAAATTTGAATTTCAGATAAATGGTGAATAATAAATCTTTGAGACATGCATATACTAAAAGTTATTCATCATTTATCTGAAATTCAAGAATCTGATATATGGGAATTCTGTATTTTATTTGGCAAGACTAAACTATTAGAAATTGAAATTCTCCAGCCCTAGCCCAGACTTACTGAATTAGAAACTCAAGCGAGTCCCAGCCATCAGTGTTTAAATAGGCCCTATAGGTGATTCTGATGCACCTTCAAGTTTGAAAACCAATGACCTAGGCAATGCCTTATTCACCTAAAGCAGGGGTTAGCCAAATCTGGCCAGCTGTCTGTTTTTGTCAATCATTTTTTTTTTGAAACACAGTTATACCCACATCCATTCTTTTGCTTATTCTTGTATTTATTTACTTATTAAGTTCCCTGCCCTCTTGGAGCTTATATAGTCTAGCTGTGGACAGTTAATTATATCTTCAGGTGTAAGTAACAATAAAGCAAACTAAAATTGGCTTAAGTAATAAAGGAATACATGATCTTGCATAGCCAGAAATACAGAGGCTGCAGGGATGCTTGGCTCAGCAGTTCTTCGTGTTACAAGAGCGTGACAGGACAAAGACCTTACGGCCCTAGAATGTTTACTATCTGGCCTTTTACAGATAATGTTTGCTTAACCCTGACCTAAGAGAGCATCCTCTGATCATAGAAGCATATTCTCAGCCCTCTACTAACAGGTGCTGGAAGCTGGGATAGGACAGACGCTGAGGTTCTGAAAATTGAAAAGTCCCTTCTGAGCTTCCTTGCATTGCTGTGTTCCTTGGCTCCAAGAGGATGTCGGGGGGAAGATGAAGGAGAATGCAGCAAAGGAGGGGCTGATGAGAAAAAAAAAAAAAAAAAAAAAAACAACTTCCCAGAGCCCAGAACAGCTGGTTATGGGCACCCCCTGCTGGAGAGTTGGCAAAATTCTGTGACATAGGTCATTTAGTTAGCAAATGTGTAGCAGTCTACTGTATGCCAGATTGTGGAGAGCAAAGGTAAAGTTCTTCTCTTAAAGGACTGACTCACAGTCAAGAGTAGTCAGGCTCCCTAATTAGATCTTTATGCTGTCTAGTCAAGTGTCAATTGCAGTTGTACTTAATAAATGATAATTGATATAATATGCTTATAGTCATTCAGTGAATAACTATTACATGTTTGCTAGGGGATAGGTGTTAGACTACACACTGGAGATAGAGTGGTAAACAAAATAGACACATTCCCTGCCCTCTTGGAGCTTATATTCTAGTGGATGTTGTGTTAATTATAACATCAGTTGTAAGAAACAACAAAACCAACTAAAATTGGCTTAAGCAATAAGGAATATGTTACTTCACATAACCGTAAGTACAAAGGTAGGATAGGCTTTAGGGCTAGTTGATTCAACAGCACAAGACATCAATAAAGACAAGTTATTTTCATCTCATTCTCTGCCTTTCTGATTGTGCTGGCATTTTCCTCAGGTTGTTCCTTTATTATTATTATCATTTTTTTTTTTTTTTTTTTTTTTTTTTTTTGAGATGTCTCACTCTGTCTGCCAGGCTGGAGTACGGTGATGGGATTTCAGCTCACTGCAACCTCTGTCTCCTGGCCCCAGGCCAGGGCCTCCACCTCCTGGGCCCAGGCCCTCCCACCTCAGCCTCCTGAGTAGCTGAGACTACAGGCATGTGCCAACCACCAACTAATTTTTGTATTTTGTAAATTTTTTTGGTAGAGATGGGGTTTTGTGATGTTGCCTAGGCTGGTCTTGAACTCCTGGGCTCCAGTGATTGAGCCTTGGCCTCCCAAAGTGCTGGGATTACAGGCGTGAGCCACCACGCAGGCCTCAGGTTGTTTCTTTTGAAGTTTCAAAATGGTTGCTACAACTTGAAGTATCACCTTCAGATTCGTCAAAGTACAGAGACGGAAAGTGATCATCTCTTTGTGTGGGTTTTTCTATTTTGTTTAAAGAGACAGGGTCTGACTTGTTGCCCAGGCTGGAGTGCAGTGGCACAGTCATAACTCACTGCAGCCTTGAACTCCTAGGATCAAGAGATCCTCTAAACTCAGCCTCCCAAATTTCTGGGATTACAAGCGTGAGCCACTATGCCTGGCTCTGTAACTTTCTTTTCTTTTTTTTTTTTTTTGAGACAGGGTCTCACTCAGTCACCCAGGCTAGAGTGCAGTGGCACAATCACAGTTCACTGCAGCCTCAACCTCCTGGGCTCAAGCGATCTTCCTGACTTAGCTTCCGGAGCAGCTGAGACTACAGGCCTGTGCCACAACACTTGGCTAATTTTTTACTGTGGCCTTCTTACAATGAAGACACTTTTCTCAGAGACTCCCAGAAAACTTCCTTTCAGGTTATGGGACTGATCCTAAACCAATCACTGCAAAGAGAAGAGAAAATTGTTGATTAAAGTACGGGCTTCCCCTGGGGCTCCTGAGTCATAGAGAGGAGAGATGGATGCCAGGACAAAATTGGGGTTCTGTTAACAAGGAAGAAGGGGAGAAGTGGATGTTAAATAGATATCTGCCAGCATTTGCTATAGGAAAGGGAAACGAATACATAAAAATTATTTTCATGGGCCGAGCACAGTGGCTCATGCCCGTAATTCCAGCACTTTGGGAAGCTGAGGCGGGTGGATCACCTGAGGTCAAGAGTTCGAGACCAGCCTGGCCAACATGGTGAAATCCTGTCTGTATTAAAAATACCAAAAATTAGCTGGGCATGGTGGTGGGCACCTGTATTCCCAGCTACTTGGGAGGCTGAGGCAGGAGAATCGCTTGAACCCGGGAGGTAGAGGTTGCTGTGAGCCAAGATTGTGCCATTGCACTCCAGCCTGGGCAACAAGAGTGAAACTCGACTGTCTCAAAAAAAAAATTTTCATACGATGAAGGAATTACAAAGAAGTTAGCGTTTGCTGCTGAACAAAACACCTACAACTTCTGTGGCTTAAGACAACAATTTATTTAACTCATGATTCTATTTGGGCTGAGCTCAGTTGGGTGGTTCTTTTGGAATTGACTGGACTTACTCATGACTGTGGTCAGCTGCAAGTCAGCTAGGTAGCTTTGCTCATGGGATCTGGCTGTTAGCTGAGGAAATGAGTCCAGGTGTCTTTACTTATCCAGCAGGCTCTCCTTGGCTTATTCTGGTAGTAAATCAGCAAACTTCCAAGAACTAGAGCAGATGCTTGCAAGTAATTTTGAAACCTAAGCTTGGAACTGGAACATTATCAGTTCTGCTGCATTCTTTAGGTCAAATCAAGTAAGAAGGCCAAGAGGGTGAAGAAATAGATTCCATCTCTTGAGAGGAGGAGCTTCAAAGTCACATTGCAAGGGCATGGACCCAGGTAGGGAAAGAACTTGTGACACTTTGGCAATTTATCGCAGGTGCTAAGAGTAATAGGGAAAGCTACCTGGATCTGCCTTCAAGAGAGAACTATCATTTGTAAAGTTTCAAATCAGCAATATGTCTACTCTGAGCTGAAATTCTTATACTAGTATAACTGTTACTGATGATTTCATTACACTGTTCTAGGTAGCAAAAGTTCAGAGGTTGTGATGCTGTGATTTAAAACAATAATATTAGGGTTTTCTGAGCTTCTTCCTGATGGGCAAGGAGATCTGTGGTCTTGTTTTTGGCCTTTCCTCACAGCATGGCCCCCTAAATGCCATGCTTTCTATTTCTGCTTCAAAAGAAGAAACCAAGAGCACCTTCTGCCTCGAGGCTGGAAGAGACATCCGTCTTTCTGGTCTTGCTGAAGAAGGGAGAAAAAGAACAGCAAGAAGCAACTGCACATATTGATGAAATACAAAATGAAGTAGACTTAATAAACAAGCCAATGAGGAGACTTTGAAACCAGAACAGAAATATAACAAACTCGGCCAACTATTTTTTCAGATGAGGTCTGAATTGATAGCCAAAATCCCAAACTTTGGGGTAACAGCATTTGTCAATCATCAACAAGTGTCTGCACTGCTTGTGGAGGAGGATGAAGAGGCACTGCTTCATTTAACCAGTGTTGAAGTGACAGAATTTGAAGATATTAAACCAGGTTACAGAATATTTTCATTTTGACAAAAATCCTTACTTCAAAAATAAAGTTATCTCCAAAAACTTTCATCTGAATGACAGTGGTGCTCCATCTTCAAACTCACTAAAATCAAGTGGAAGTCTGGAAAGGATTTCATGAAAAATGCAAGTCAAATGCAGAATAATGCCAGCAGAAAGAGGCAGCATGGGGAACCAGAGAGCTTCTTTAACTGGCTTACTGACCATTCTGATGCAGATGCAGATGAGTGAGGAAAGGTCATCAAAGATGGTATTTGGCCAAATCAATTACAGTATTACTTGGGTCCCAATATGGATGACAAGGAAGGGGAAAGAGAAAAAGAAGATGATGAAGACAGGAATGAGGATGAAGGTGAACATAAAGATGATGATGAAGGGGAGGAAGGAGAGGAAGATGAAGGAGAAGATGATTAACAACACCAATGGATTCCAACCTTCCTTTTAAAACATTTTCTCCAATCCCTGGGAGCAACTTGCAGTCTGATTTTTTGCTCTTGTGCTCAGTCACCCTGTTGTTGAGGTCTTTTCTCTATACCATGGCTCCTAACTTATTTTTGGGAGAAATATATTGAGCAGAGGTGGGCATTTTGACAACATGACTTCTTTCATATGGATGGAATCATATATGTGGTCTTTTGTGGCTTCACCTAGCACAATATTTTGAAGGTATATCCATATTGTAGCATGTATCGGTACTCTATTTTTTTATGCTGAATAATATTCCATTGTATGGATATACCACATTTTATTCATTCATTCATTCATCTGTTGGTAGAGATTGGATTTTCACCTTTTAGCTTTTATGAATAATGATGCTGTAAGCCTTCATGTACAAGTTTTGGTTTGGACATGTTTTCATTTCTCCTATATCTTAGGATTAGGTCCACAGGGTCACATGATAGCTGTTTCCACAGCGATTGCACCATTTTACATTCCCATCAGCAGTGGATGAGGATTCCAATTCCACATCCTTACTTCCTAGTGGGTATAAAGTGGTCTATTGCAGTTTTGATTTTCATTTCCCTAATGATACCCAGCATCTTCTCATAAGCTTATAGGCCACTTATATATCTAACTTGGAGAAATGTCTACTCAGATTAGTAGAGGACTGAATAGACCCTCCCCACTCCCCTAAATTCATGACCATTTGGTACCTGCGAATGTTGCCTTTTTGGAAATACCATCTTTGCAGATGTAACCAATTTAAGTTGAACACATACTGGAGTAGGGTGGGCCCTAAATATAATGACTGGGGTTCATACAAGAAAACACAGAGACACAGTGAGGAATACCATGTGAAACAAGCCAGTGAGGCAGAGTTTGAAATTTATCTATAGGTTAAGAAATGCCAACTGCTGGCAACACCCAGAAGCTAGGAGAGAATCATGGAATAGATTCTCCTCTGGAGCCTGCAGAGGGCACATGGCCCTCCCAACACCTACTTTGACTTCAAACTTCTAGCCTCCAGAACTATAAGAAAATAAATTTCTGCGGTTTTAAACCTCCCAGTTTGTAGTAATTTGTTACAGCAGCTCTAGGAAATAAATAAAAACCCATGGCCCATTTTTACACTGGGCTGTCTTATTTTTTTTAAAGATGGGGGTCTCACTGTATTACTCAGGCTGGCCTTGAACTCACAGGCACAGGTGATCCTCCTGCCTCAGCCTCCTCAGTAGCTGGTACTATAGACATGCCACTGTTCCCAGCTTAGTGTTATCTTCTTATTGATCTGTTAAGTCCTTTAAATATTCTGGATACAAGTCCCTTATCAGACATATGATTTGTAAATATTTTCTCCAATTCTGCGGGTTTTTTAATGGATCTTTTGAAGCATATTGTAAATTTTGATGAAGTAGAGATTATAAATTTTGCTTTTCTTGCTCATGGTTTTGATGTCATATTTAAGAAGCCTTTTCTAAATCCAAGGTCATGAAGATTTAACCCTGTTTTCTTCAAAGAATTTTATAATTTTGACTTGTATATCTAGATCTTTGATACATTTTGGGTTAATTGTTATATATGTTACAAGGTAAGGGTCCAAGTTTATTTTTTTGCATGTGGCCATCTAGTTGTCCCAGCATCATTTATTGAAAAGACTATTCTTTCCCTCCATTGAATGGTATTGGTGCTCCTGTTGAAAATCAGTTGACCATAGACATATGGTTTTATTTCTGGACTCTTGAATCTAATCTATATGTCTCCCCTTGTGCCAATACCATGCTGTGTTACCTTGAACTCCTGGCCTCAAGTGATCCGCCCACCTTGGCCTCCCAAAGTGCTAGGATTACAGGCATGAGCCACCCTGTCCAGCCTTTTAAATACTATACTGTCTTGATGACTGTTTCTTTGTAGCAAGTTTTGAAATCAGGAAGTATGGATATTAGTTTGTTCTTTCCAAGATTGTTTTGGCTATCTGGATCCTTTGCTTAAGAGTTTTAGAATCAGCTTGTCAATTTCTACAAAGAAGTCAGCTAGGATTCTGATGGGAATTGCACTGAATCTGTAGATCAATTTGGGGAGTACAGCCTTCTAAACAATATTAAGTCTTCTGACCCATGAATATGGGACATTTTCCCATTTATTTAGATGTCCTTTAATTTCTGTGTTATTCCATTTGCATTGCTAAAAAGAAGTAACTGAGGCTGGGTAATTTATGAAGAAAAGAGGTTTATTTTGACTCAGTTCTGCAGGCTGTACCAGCATGGTGGCAATATATGTCCAGCTTCTGGTAAGGGTCCCAGGAAGCTTACAATCGTGATGGAAGCTGAAGGGGGAGCAGGCATTCACATGGTGAGAGGGAGCAAGGGAGATGCCAGGCTCTTTTTTAAATATATTTTTTATTTTTTTTAAACAATCAGCTCTCAAATGAAATAATACAGTGAGAACTCACTACTGCAAGGATAGCACCAAGCCATTTGTGAGGGATCTGCCTCCATGCTCCAAACACCTCCCACTAGGCCAGCCTCCAACAATGAAGTTCACATTTCAGCATGAGATTTGGAGGAGACAAATGTTCAAGCCAGATCAATTTCTTACAACAACTTTTTTGTAGTTTTCAGAGTATATACTTTATACTTCTTTTGTTAAATGAGAATTTTAAATGAAATTATCTTCTTAATTTCATTTTTGGATTGTTCACTGCAAGTGTATAGCAACACTATTTTTGTATATTGACCTATCCTTCAATCTTGCTGAAATTGTTTACTAGTTCTAATAGTTTTTTTAGTGGATCCCTTAGGATTTTCTATATACGAGATCATGTTGGCCAGGCATGGTGGCTCACACCTGTAATCCTAGCACCTTGGAAGGATGAGGTGGGCAGATTATTTGAGGTCAGGAGTTTGAGACCAGCTTTGCCAACATGGTGAAACACTATCTCTACCAAAAAATACAAAAATTAGCCAGGCGTGGTGGTGCGTGCCTGTAATTCCAGCTAATTGGGAGGCTGAGGCAGGAGAATCGCTTGACGTTGCGAGGTGGAGATTGCGGTGAGCTGAGATTGCCACTGCACTCCAGCCTGGGCAATTGAGTAAGACTCTGTCTAAAAACAAAACAAACAAAAAAACCCAAAAAGATTATGTCATCAGTTACTAGAGATTGTTTTACTTTTTCATTTCCAGTTTTATTTATCTTGCCTAATTGCCTTGGCTGGAATTTCCAGTATAATGTTGAGTAAAAGCAGGACCTAATCTATATATATATCATGGCCTTAATTTACAACCACTTTTTTTCAGTATATGGTTTCCTACTACCCAGGGTGCCTCTGATTCAATTTTTTTCCCACAGAGATTCATACCAGTGGGCTTTTGCAAGGTGTGGATGAGGAACAGATATAAACATCTTAATATTGATTTTAAGCAATCTGCCTGTCTTACCCTTGCCTTCTGTGGCCCCTGGTATCTCCAATTCCTGGGCTTCTCTGATATTTACCTTTCTCTGTAAGTACCTGACTTTGATCTTCCACTCCTCTGCTAAGTCATTTGCCTTTCTTTTATCTACTTTCCATTGATATCTGTTGTGACTTGGAGTTACAGATATCTCCCAGTTCAGGGAAGACAGAGTTTGTGTGTCTATTTGTTGTTCTCCTTGTTTTGTAAAGAAAAATTTTTCAGAGGAGAGAAAAAATATATTTTTGCTGCCTTCAATTCAGAATTCAATTCTAGAATTGGAAGAAATGTAATGGCCAAAATGATAAAATAAATGATCTCATCATTAGGTTAATTAATGAAAAGCTAAAACCAGGATTCAGAATCCCTGATACCCTGGCCATGATTAAATTATAATTGGTTCTTACTCCGTAGAATCATATAGTTTGAGAGGGGGGAAGTACCTCTGAAGTTTTCAGCCAGTTTCCCGAATTTTCCATAAGTCTCCTCAACAATGTAAGTGGATTTCAGCATTGGTTAAAATATCAATGTGAATGGGAGCATTCACTCTATTCCATGACTATCTATTCTTATTTCAGAGAGCTCTGATTATTGGAAAGATTTTTTTGCCTGAAACATTTTTTCTTCACTTCTTCACACTGTACTTAGTTCTGCCCACAGAAGTTATAAAGAACTACTATATGTGCAAATAATATAGTTTGGTAGCTGGAATACTGGCTACTCTAGAGATATGATACTATACTCACTGCCTCTATGTACAATCTATAACTAAGACAGTTCACCAGCAAAATGGAGAAAAAGCTCAACGCTCACATAACAGAGATTGAGACAATTAATGAACAGCAACTGTAATTAAAAAAAAAATTCTAAGCTAGCTAGTTCTCAATCCATTAAATAAGATTGCTGGGTAGGAGAAGAAATGACTATCAGGTGGGTCATAGGAAGATTAGTGAAGAAAACTGAGAGGATATGTAAGAAATAACCAAGTGAATATTACAGGGAGATAAAACAAGTTGTATAAGCACATACAAATTTAAAAGTAGGAGTTGCTCAGAGAATTCAAAAGTATGGCTAGTGCACAAGGTGGGTATGAAGAAGACATGGCAAATTAGTTAGGAAAGGCAATAATGCTAAATATTAACATTTATTGAGTAAGCTACATTCTGGCCACTACTGGGTAGTTTACATGTAAGAACCCTCGAAACAACTTTATGAGGTAGATACTATTATTACTTCATTTTAAAGATGGGGAAAAGGAGGTATGGGAGTGTTAGGTTAACTTGCCTAAGATTATGTAACTAATAAATGGCAGAGATGGGCTCTGAACCCAGGTAGTGGGTGCCTTAATTTATGAAGTGGTCTTCATATGAATGGCCTTTTTATTCGGAAGGTTCTAGGACTTTTTAGGTAGCAAGTTGGAGACATTGGTAGATCCTTTCCTACCTCTTCATCTTTGGCTCAGCTATGTCAAAGGAGTATCAGTGATAAGATAGGTGATCAGTTTAGGGATCCACAGTGGAGGCCAGAAGACTGTTCCAAACACTGATCCCTCATATATAAACTAAGGACAGGGAAGACAGACCTGCTTTATGGCTGGTGGCCAAGCTCAGATATTTAAATTGGACAGAGACCCTTTACTATCCTATTCAAGACGAAAAGGAATTGGAGCTGTGAAAGGGAGAATAAGTATTGGTGGCAATCAGTACTTGATGCCAGTTTTTTTTTTTTTTTTTTTTTTTGGCTATTGTTTTGTATTTCCTATGAACCTTTTCTGCAAATGCATATAGAAAAAAAATAGACAATTTTACAACAAAACTCCCACTAATGAAGCACAGCCAGGCACTATGCTAAGTGTTTTATACATATTAGCTCATTTAATCCTCACAGCAACCCTAGGAGATAGGTACATTATTTTTCTTTTGCAAAGGAGGGACACTGAAGCACAAAGACATCTACAACTTTTCCACAATTGTACAGCAAATGAGCGTGACAACTAAGTGAAGCTGGAAAGAACTATAAACTGTAGACAAGTACAAAACAATTGGTTAGAGATTAGTACTTCTGAGATACTGTGTAGCAGAAAGAAACCCGGATTTGGATTAGGACTTGAATTCAGCCTCCAACATTTACTGCTGTGTAAAGATTTGAGGTTGCTCACTCCTATAAAATTTGGATTATAATACTTACCTCATAGGGTTTTTGTAAAGATCTAGTGACGTGATTATTGTAAAAGTGCACTATCTCTCAGATGTTACAGAAACGTTAGAAGTATCTCCTCCCAGGATTGTACATGAAAATGCGAGATCCACAGATTGTGTGGCTATAGAACACTCGGACTACCGATCCCAGTTGCAAAGCCTCCGGGCTTACGTTCCCGGAAACCGGCGCAGTGCCCTCTGGGACTTGTTCTGGGACTTGTAGTCTTACACTGGTGCTGGCCAACCTTTCTTCCTCAGTGGGGAAACCGGGTGTAAAACCCGGAAGTACTTGTTGCCTGAGCAGCGTGCTGCTTAGGAAGAGAAGGTCAGAGGTCGCGGGGGCAGAGGCGTTCCAGCCGCTGGCCCAGTCACTATGTAGTGGAGGGGCAGACACCCTCCCACAAATTCTGGAAGGTTCTTAGTCTCGACTAGGGCAGTAGCCCCAGGACTCCTAGTCGCCGGCTTCAGGTCACTGCCGGCTGAACGGAGCTGCCGTCGCCATGTTTGGCTGCTTGGTGGCGGGGAGGCTGGTGAGGATGGGACCGGGTGGTATCAGGAAGGGGTCAGGATATTGAGGGCGAAGCCCTGCGGCGGGGAGGGTACGCAGGCGCTAGGGATGCGGGGAAGCCCACTTAACTGTATTTTGGCTGGGTATGTGAGGATGGAGCGTGGGAAGCTGGGTGCTCTCCTATGCCCAGCTCTGTTCAGATTCTTTCGAATAGTAGTCACAGTATTAGTTGGCATTTATTAAGTGTGCATTTTGTACCAAGTACTGGGCTAAGTGCAGTGTACGCCTTTGGTCACTCAGCCTTATGTGTGGCGCTTATTTGGCACTTTGAACTTAATCCTCATAACTCGTGAGATGGTCTTAACTTTGACATTTTGCAGTTAGGGAACTAAGTTCAATCGCCAGTATAAATGCCTCCCTTATTACCCTGAGGTAGAGGTGAATTTGGGATTGAATCTGGTCTATAGCAAACGGTTTTTCAAAGATTAAGGTGCTCAGGCAGTGTATATCTGCTGGGTCCCTTTGGAAGAACCCCAGTAAAAATATGCTTAATTTAATTGGAAGTTGGCAGAAACTTAACGTGTGAACCGTATCTGAGATAACCAGAGAAGGATGCAAGTAGTGTGTTTCCTTATTGGTCAAAATAGATAACCTACCTTGCCAAATTGTTAGAGTAAATGAGATCAGCACCTGGAATTCTTTAGGAATAATCTGGAAGGTGAATCTTGTTTGTTTCCTTAGAAACCACACAGACATCAATTTTCAGGCCTGACTCCTTTCCCCTAGAAGTATTTTTCCTTCTGGCTTTTTTAAATGTTGCAGTCCCTTTGTTGAATTGTCTTTTTTTCCCATCAAGTTTTGATAATGTATTGTATTCTGTACATATACAGTTCTAAGAAGCCAGAAAGATAAATTGGAGATGACTAGCCTCATAAAGTTTGTCTCTCCAATGACTGTGAGACCCCCGTGGTGATGGTGGTAATTCATAATCCTGGTGAGATAATTCTACCCTGCTTTTAATAGGGAAAAAGAAAGGACAAACCTGGAATGATTGTGTGACTCAGACGAGTGAGTGTTATTAATGACATTAAAATTGTGTTTCTCAGAGAATAAAAAACCTATTTGGAATCCATGTATCTCTCACGTTGTCAACTAATTTGGAAGGAAATTCAGTTATAGTAATACCTGTCTCTATATATTGGGGATACTTGGTCCTTTAATTATGGGGTATTAGGACATATCAAAGTGAAGGACAAATAGACCTAGTGGCATCTCAAAACCTAACTACATTACTCTGTTATAAGAAAAATCTACTTATCTAAACTTACGAACCCAGTTTTTATTTCTTGAGATTTTTTTCTTAAAGATATACCTTTTCTTAATGTGAAAAATTAGAGTGTGACGATACAGATTTGCAGACTGTTCAATACCTATACAAAGTTGACACTTAAGATTATTTATTTTGCCTGGTGGTTATTTCAAGACTCATAAATAATAGTTTCCCACGCTTTTTAGGTTATATGCATGCCAAAGACTGGTGAAATTGAATTTAATACTAATACTGGCCATTTGGTTTATGTTCTTCCTTTGTTTTATTCTTTGTACTAAAGCTGGAGGATTTTAAATTGGGTCAGAATACTTCTGAAGAGAGAATCAGAATTTGACTTTAGGAACTCTCAGCCTTTGTATCTTGGGACTTAATTTAGGGCAGGCAGTTGATACTACTTTATAACTAATAGGTAGTTGCAATTACATAGCAATATATTTTTCTTAAGTTTCTTTGTATCAGTAGATAGGATATTATAGAAGGAAAACTTACCTAACACACATATTTTCTCTGTAAGGCATGCCATGGCCTTCTTCCACTTAGGAAGACTAGCCAGCACTTGAACTTGGTCATTTTAAACAGCACAATCACCAACAAAATCACAAAATGCTTTAAATAGATTAACTGTGAAAAGGACCCTTTTTCATATTGTGAGGACTGAAACAAGATGGCATGTTCTACCTCAGCTGCCAGTGTGTGAGTTGCACACTCTTTTTTTTTTTTTTTTTTTGAGATGGAGTCTTACTCTGTCATCCAGACTGGAGTGCAATGGTATGATCTCGGCTCATTGCAACCTCCGCCTCCAGGTTCAAGCGATTCTCATGCCTCAGCCTCCCAAGTAGCTGAGACTACAGGCTTGTGCCCCTATGTTCAGCTAATACTTGTATTTTTAGTAGAGACCGCGTTTCGCCATGTTGGCCAGGCTGATCTGGAACTCCTGACCTTAGGTGATCCACCTGCCTTGGCCTCCCAAAGTGCTGGGATTACAGGCGTGAGCCACTGCGCCAGGCCTACAACTCACATTTTTTGCTACTGTTCATGAGTGTGTCCATGAATGATTGCAGAAATGCAGCAAGCATTGATTTGGGATTACAAGTTTTAGTGAGTAGGCGAATTCACATAAAGGATTTGTGAATAAGGAGGATTGCCTAATTACTTCTGGATTGCTTACCTGTTTTAATTACCTGACATTCTTTCTTTTATTTATTTTTGGGACAGGGTCCCGCTCTGTCCAGGCTGGAGTGCAGTGGCGGGACCTCGGCTCACTGCAGCCTTGACATCCCAGGTTCAAGTGATTATCTGTCCTTAGCCTCCCCGAGTAGCTGGGACCAAAGGCGCATGCCACTACCCCTGGCTAATTTTTGTATTTCTTGTAGAGATGGAATTTTGCTGTGTTGCCCTGGCTGGTTTCCAACTCCTGAACTCAAGCCAGCTGCTTGCCTTGGCCTCCCAAAGTGCTGGGATTACAGGCATGAGCCATCATACCTGGCCCCTTTATCTTTAAACTGTAGGGTTAGAGCTTAGGTGATGTGTTTTGAATAACCTTTCATCTTTACAGCGTTCTAAAGCTACAGTTATTTTTATTTATTTATTTTTTTGAGACAGCGTTTAGTCCAGGCTGGTGTGCAATGGCGTGATCTCGGCTCACCACAGCCTCCACCTCCCGGGTTCAAGTGATTCTCCTGCCTTAGCCTCCCGAGTACCTGGGATTATAGGCATGTGCCACCACAGCTGGCTAATTTTGTATTTTTAGTAGAAATGGGGTTTCTCCATGTTGGCCAGGCTGGTCTCGAACTCCTGACCTCAGGTGATCTGCCTGCCTTGGCCTCCCAAATTGCCAGGATTACAGGCGTGAGCCGGCACGCCTGGCCTCGTTATTTTTTATGTAAGTAGAATCCTTTCAGGGCACCGGTGAAATAATTTATTTTAATTTTAATTTAATTTTTATTTTTTTAGACAGAGTTTCGCTCTTGTTGCCAGGCTGGAGTGCAATGTGGTCTCAGCTCACTGCAACATCTGCCTCCCGGGTTCAAGCGATTCTCCTGCCTCAGCCTCCCGAGTAGCTGGGAATACTTGTGCATGAGCCACCATACCTGGCTAATTTTTGTATTTTTAGGAGAGATGGGGTTTGCCGTGTTGGCCAAGCTGGTTTTGAACTCCTGACCTCAGGTGATCTGCCCGCCTTGGCCTCTCAAAGTGCTGGGATTACAGGTGTGAGCCACTGTGCTCGGCCCGAGTTATATTTTTAAAAGATTGCATTTAGTAGATTATGATTGTAAAACTAAGTATGTGTTTAAGACTATCAGGTTTAACATTTTATTTGGTAAAAAGACTACAATGGATTATGCTGGTAATATAACTTATAAACGATAGTGTTAAGAGTTACAGAAACTCATAGAACTATTGAACTAAGACAAGTTTCTTATTTTCTAGGTGCAAACAGCTGCACAGCAAGTGGCAGAGGATAAATTTGTTTTTGACTTACCTGATTATGAAAGTATCAACCATGTTGTGGTTTTTATGCTGGGAACAATCCCATTTCCTGAGGGAATGGGAGGATCTGTCTACTTTTCTTATCCTGATTCCAATGGAATGCCAGTATGGCAACTCCTAGGATTTGTCACGAATGGGAAGCCAAGTGCCATCTTCAAAATTTCAGGTCTTA
The DNA here is from genome assembly GCF_001698545.2 of Rhinopithecus bieti. Classification (NCBI taxonomy): domain Eukaryota; kingdom Metazoa; phylum Chordata; class Mammalia; order Primates; family Cercopithecidae; genus Rhinopithecus; species Rhinopithecus bieti. The sequence goes on from NW_016814438.1 coordinate 2,882,175, forward strand.
AATCTGGTAAGAATAATATGTTAAAGTAATTTTATAATTAATCAAACCTTTTTCTTAAATAGCATAACGTGGAATATGGCTTTTCCCCTTTCGATTGTGTTTTCTGGTTGTTAAGGTAATACAAAACATTATTTTTTAACAAAGACAATACAGAAACATTTGAAAATAGTGAAAGACTTCATTGGTTCCTCACTCCTTCCTTCTCCCCTAGAGAGAACCTAAGTCTTTGTTCTTTTGTGTAGTATATACCTTCATAAAAATATTTTTTTTGGCCTGGCATGGTGTCTCACGCCTGTAATCCGAGCACTTTGGGAGGCCAAGGTGGGCAGATCACGAGGTCAGGAGATCGAGACCATCCTGTCTAACAAGGTGAAACCCCGTCTCTACTAAAAAATACAAAAAAATTAGCTGGGTGTGGTGGTGGGCGCTTGTAGTCCCAGCTACTCGGGAGGCTGAGGCAGGAGAATGATGTGAAACTGCGAGGCGGAGCTTGCAGTGAGCTGAGATTGTGACACTGCTCTCCAACCTGAGTGACAGCAAGACTCTGTCACATATGTGTATATATATATATATATA
>NW_016814438.1:2882956-2884181 GCF_001698545.2 Rhinopithecus bieti
ATGTGTTAAGTGAGAAGATAAACCAGATAGACTTGTATAGCAAATAGAATGGAAGTACTTATTTTTTTCCGTTAAGATTGTTGAATTAGATTTGATCACCCCTCCAATGTTCTTCTTTTGGTTCTGTTGACATTGCAGAGCCATAATTCTTTTCATTTATTTATTTATTTATTTTTTATTATACTTTAAGTCCTAGGGTACATGTGCACAACGTGCAGGTTTGTTACATATGTATACATGTGCCATGTTAGTGTGCTGCAACCGTTGACTTGTCATTTACTTAGGTATATCTCCTAATGCTATCCCTCCCCCTCCCCCTACCCCACGACAGGCCCCAGTGTGTGATGTTCCCATCCTAGGTCCAAGTGTTCTTGTTGTTCAATTCCCACCTATGAGTAAGAACATGCAGTGTTTGGTTACCTGTCCTTGCAATAGTTTGCTCAGAATGATGGTTTCCACCTTCATCCATGTCCCTACAAAGGACATGAACTCATCTTTTTTTATGGCTGCATAGTATTCCATGGTGTGTATGTGCCACATTTTCTTAATCCAGTCTATCATTGATGGACATTTGGGTTGGTTCCAAGTCTTTGCTACTGTGAATAGTGCCGCAGTAAACATACAGGTGCATGTGTCTTTATAGCAGCATGATTTATAATCCTTTGGGTATATACCCAGTAATGGGATTGCTGGGTCAAATGGTATTTCTAGTTCTAGATCCTTGAGGAATCGCCACACTGTCTTCCACAATGGTTCAACTAGTTTATAGTCCCACCAGCAGTGTAAAAGTGTTCCTATTTCTCCACATCCTTTCCAGCACCTGTTGTTTCCTGACTTTTTCATGATCACCATTCTAACTGGTGTGAGATGGTATCTCATTGTGGTTTTGATTTGCATTTCTCTGATGGCCAGTGATAATGAGCATTTTTTCATGTGTCTGTTGGCTGCATAAATGGGATCTTCTTTTGAGAAGTGTCTGCTCATATCCTCTGCCCACTTTTTGATGGGGTTGATTTTTTCTTGTAAATTTGTTTCAGTTCTTTGTAGGTTCCGGATATTAGCCCTTTGTCAGATGGGTAGATTGTAAAAATTTTCTCTCATTCTGTAGGTTGCCTGTGCACACTGATGGTAGTTTCTTTTGCTGTGCAGAAGCTCTTTGGTTTAATTAGATCCCATTTGTCAATTTTGGCTTTTGTTGCCATTGCTTTTGGTGTTTTAGACATGA
>NW_016814438.1:2884391-2938372 GCF_001698545.2 Rhinopithecus bieti
CCATTACGTAATGGCCTTGTCTCTTTTGATCTTTGTTGGTTTAAAGTCTGTTTTATCAGAGACTAGGATTGCCACCCCTGCCGTTTTTTTGTTTTCCATTTGCTTGGTAGGTCTTCCTCTATCTCTTTATTTTGAGCCTATGTGTGTCTCTGCACATGAGATGGGTTTCCTGAATACAGCACACTGATAGGTCTTGACTGTTTATCTAATTTGCCAGTCTGTGTCTTTTAATTGGAGCATTTAGCCCATTACATTTAAGATTAATATTGTCATGTATGAATTTGATCCTGTGATTATGATGTTAGCTGGTTATTTTGGTCATTAGTTGATGCGGTTTCTTCCTAGCATTGATGGTCTTTACAATGTAGCACATTTTTGCAGGGGCTGGTATCAGTTCCTTTCCATGTTTAGTGCTTCCTTCAGGAGCTCTTGTAAGGCAGGCCTGGTGGTGACAGAATCTCTGAGCATTTGTTTGTCTGTAAAGGATTTTATTTCTCCTTCACTTATGAAGCTTAGTTTGGATATGAAATTCTGGGTTGAAAATTCTTTTCTTCAAGAATGTTGAATATTGGCCCCCACTCTCTTCTGGCTTGCAGAGTTTTTGCCGAGAGATCCGCTGTTAGTCTTATGGGCTTCCCTTTGTGGGTATCCCGACCTTTCTCTGTGACTGCCCTTACCATTTTTTCCTTCATTTCAACTTTGGTGAGTCTGACAATTATGTGTCTTGGAGTTGCTCTTCTCAAGGAGTATCTTTGTGGTGTTTGTCATAATTCTTTGCTTTGATACTTTGAGGCATTTTGTGAAGAAATGTGAGAATGAAACTAGATTAGGTGCTATTTATACCTATTGAATCTCTGGTTCCCTTGAAAATCTAGATGAAGACAGACCTGAAAATTCCTTTTAAAATTTTAATTATTTTATTTATTTTTGAGATGGAATTTCGCTCTAGTTGCCCAGGCTGAGTGCAATGGCACAATCTTGGCTCACTGCAATTTCCGCCTCCCGGGTTCAAGTGATTCTGCTCCCTGAGGCTGCTGAGTAGTTGGGATTACAGGTGCCCACCACCATACTTGGCTAATTTTTTGTTTTTTTTTGGTAGAGACAGGGTTTCACCGTGTTGGCCAGGCTGGTCTTGAACTCCTGACGTTAGGTGATTCACCCGCCTCAGCCTCCCAGAGTGCTGGGATTATAGGTGTGAAAATTCTTAAAATATAAATATATATTCTCCTAGAAACTGTTTATGATGTCTAAGTTAACACTGTATTTAGGTACCATGTAGGTAACTTGTTCATGTATTTACCAAACATTTGTGTATCTATTATGGGGATATAAAGGTAATGATTAAGTTCTTGCCTGAGATAACTCATAGAGGAAGACATTTCTGTAGACCAGTAATTGGAATGGTGAAAAGTAATAGTGGATGTTTGTACAGAGTGTAGGAGAATAGAAAAGGTAGCAATTAACTCGTAAGTAGGTTGGGGAAGCTTTCCTGGAAGAGGTGACATTGGAGCTCTTAGGCAGACAAGTAGGACTTTGTCAGGCCTATGAGAGATCTATTGGGCATTCTTTTCTTGGTGGAGGTAATAGGGGCATAAGGTGAAAGTTTGAAAGGGTGGTGTGCTCAGAGTGACATCAGGGTATACGTGAGAAAGATAGGCATGGATTATGAAGTTTTATGTAGCACACTGACTCATTGGAAATGTAATAGATCAGCAGTTTTTAACATGCTTAGGTCACAGACCTATTCCATAGTATTCTAGAAAATATGTGTACCATAATGTAAATACTCAAATATTTGCATCTACTCTGAAGCCCATTCATGTATCCCTCCTGAAAAACAACTGCTCTTGTAGGTGTAGAAAAGCCAGTGAACAATTTTGAGTAAAGGAATGATATCAGATTTTATTTTGCTGTGAGGCCTCTGTGAAGAATAAACTGCAACAGTTGTACCTCCTCACAGAGGAGGTAGCTGTTACTGTTTTATATAGTTGACATTCTACAAGGAGAAATGGGAGACTGGGTGTGGTGGCTCACGCCTGTAATCCTAGCATTTTGGGAGGCTGAGGAGGCGAATTGCCTGAGCTCAAGAGTTTGAGACCAGCCTAAGCAACATGGTGGAACCCCCCCATAGTAAAATACAAAAAATTAGCCAGGCATGGTGGCATGTGCCTGTAGTCCCAGCTACTTGGGAGACTGAGGAATGAGAATCGCTTGAACCCAGGAGGTGGAGATTGCAGTTGCAGTGAGCCACGATCATGCCACTGCACTGCACTCCAGCGTTGGCGACAGAGCAAGACTCCATCTCAAAAAAAAAGAAAAGAAAAGAAAAGAAATTGGAGAGAGCAATATTTAAAGCTAAAAATTGTTTAGAATTGTAAGGAGCAGATTAAGTCCCTGTAGTCCTTCTCAGTGGGGGGTTTCATGAGATAATTATCATAAATTCCTAAGGCTATGGTTCTTAAAGCAGGAGCTCCTTCCTGATCTGTAGGGTCAACATCACCTGGGAATGTATTAGAAATGCCGATTCCTGGCAAGACCCCAGACCTGATGACTCAGAAATTGGGTGTGGAATCTAGAAGTCTGTACTGTAATAAGTTCCCAAATGTTTGTGTTGCAAGCTAAAGTTTGAGAACTGCTCTAGGGCATTCATGGCACACATACCCCTTATACGTATGGCATAGCATTTGAACCATCTTTGGGAAAGTTAAGATGGTAGTCACGCTGAAATCAGTTTTTATTCTTCATTTTGGTTGTGCCTAGAAGTAAACAGTGTATCCGTAAGTAGAAAAATATAAATAGATAATTCAGTATATTCTAGTAAAATTACTGAACATTAAATATAAAGTAATAAAGCAGCCAGAGAGAGAAAAGTCATTTATAACTGAACAGCAGTTAATTTAGCATACTTAGCAAGAGCATTAATAGAAGCCAAAACCCAATAGAATAATATCATTAAAGTGCCAAGGAAAAATAAAATAATTTTCAAAACTGTCATCCTAAAGTGAAGAAATATATTTTCAGATGGAGATGAAGAGTTTACCACTCATAGACCATTAGCTAAAGAACTACTTACCGGAGGTAGTTGTACTTTATAAGAGGAGGTTGAACCCAGAGCGTAGAAAATGATGCAAGACACAAAGTTAGCACAGAAATTGGTAAACCTATAGACAAATCTGGGCAACTTGATCGTATAAAACAGCATAACAAACACACAAGAATTAATTACTGTTCTAGAAAAAAAAATATAAGACAGGAGGGGTGTTAATCTGAATTACTGTTTTTTGAGGTCTGGTTCTTAAAAAGGAGAGTAATAATATTGATTCTACTTACAAGTAATCCTATTACAAATTTAAGTAAAACTAAGCTGGGTGTGGTGGCACGTGCCAATAGTCCCAGCTACTCAGGAGATCAAGGTGAGAGGATTGCTTGAGCCTAGGAGTCCAAGACCAGGTCGGGCAACATAGCAAGACTGTCTTCATTAAAAAAAAAAAAAAAAAAGTGCACCTTCCATGTCATTAGAGTAAGTAGAGGAAAGGCAGTAGAGAAAACAGTCCACTAGAATGTAGGAAAAGAGGAAAAAGAAGGCTGGGTGCGGTGGCTCATGCCTGTAATCCCAACACTTTGGGAGGCCGAGGCAGGTGGATCACTTTAAGGTCAGAAGTTCGAGACCAACCTGGCCAACATGGTAAAACCCCGTCTCCAATAAAAATACAAAAGTTAGCCAGACGTGGTGGCGGGCGCCTGTAATCCCAGCTACTTGGCAGTCTGAGGCAGGAGAATCCCTTGAACCCAGGAGTGGAGGTTGCAGTGAGTCGAGACCCCACCACGGCACTCCAGCCTGGGCGAGAGAGTGAGATTCCATCTTCAAAAATAAATAAATACATAAATAAAATTTTAAAAAGGGGGGGCGGGAAAGCAAAGAAAACACATAGTATAAACAAAGTAAGGCACTGGAAATAATTTCAAATTTATGAGTTATATAAATCAGTTTATATAAATGTAAACAGATTAAACTTACCAGAGAAAACAGAGATGCCAGAGTGAGATTTTTTTATTTAAAGGCAGCAAACAAAATAATTATATTGCTATTTATGAGTAAGGAATCTGAAACATTCTGCTTTTTTTTTTTCTTTTGAGACAGTCTCCCTCTTTTGCACAGGCTAGAGTGCAGTGGTGCAATCTTGGCTCACTGCAAGCTCCGCCTCCCAGGTTCATGCCATTTTCCTGCATCAGCCTCCTGAGTACCTGGGACTGCAGGTGCCTGCCACCACGCCTGGCTAATTTTTGTATTTTTAGTAGAGACGGGGTTTCACCTTATTAGCCAGGATGGTCTCGATCTCCTGACCTCATGATCTGCCTGCCTCGGCCTCCCAGAGTGCTGGGATTACATACGTGAGCCACCATGCCCGTTCATGAATCTGAAACATTCTAACACAAGGAACCAAAAGAAAGCTGGCATAAGTATATGAATTTTAAGAAAAATTAGACTAGGCAGAAGTATAATCAAGGATGAAGAGATTCATTCACAAGGAATGAGATAATTTACTAGGAAGACTTAAGTATTTCTAGGAGGTTGCAGTGAGCGGAGATGGCAACACTGCACTCCAGCCTGGGCGACAGAGCAAGACTTTGTCTCAAAAACAGAAACAAAAAGAAGTGAGGTTGAAGTGAATGATCTAAGTATTTAACATAAGCATTCCAAAGAAAGAAGAAAATGATGATGCTAAAGGTAGAAATTAATGATAGAAAACAAACAATAGAGAGGCTCAATGAAACCAAAATCTGTTTCTTTGAAAAGACTGATGAAAAGAGGAGCCTCTAAAAAGATGCATCAAGGGCCAGGTGTGGTGGCTCATTCCTGTAACGCCATCGCTTTGGGAGGCCGAGGCAGGTGGATCACCTGAGGTCAGGAGTTCGAGACCAGCCTGGCCAATATGGTGAAACTCCATTTCTACTAAAAATACAAAAAATTAGCCAGGTGTGGTGGTGCGCGCCTGTTGTCCTAACACTCGAGAGACTGAGGCAGGAGAATCACTTGAGCCAGGGAGACAGATGTTGCAGTGAGCCGACCTCGCGCCACCGTACTCCAACCTGGGTGATAGAAAAAAAACAAAAACAAAAAACGAAGAATCAAGGAAAAAGAAGGCACAAATAATGTTATTTAAAATGTGAAGAACAATAACTACAAGTTTAATAGAGCTTCAAATAAAATATATAAAGTTTTATGCCAGTACGTTTGAAATGACATAGGAACAGACAAAATTGGCTATTTTCTAGAAGAATATACCAAACAAAACTGAAATAATTTATTTCAAGAATAGATTGAAATCCTGAATAGATGTAATATCAATAAAATTAAAATCAGTAATTAAAAATATACCTCTTCCTTCCACATACAGCCATCAGATGAGTTTACAAAGTTGTACTATACCTTTAAGAAACAAATTGTTCATATTTTATATAATTTTAGAGAATAGAGAAAGAGGCAAAGTTACTCAGTTTAATAAATTTTGAAGCCAATATAACCCTCATACCAGTAATGGCCAAAGACAGTATGAGAGAGGATATTGGCCTTTGTCAATTTTATTTATTTAGAATTTTTATCTAGGTATCTTAGTTATAAAATAAATTTAAGTTATTTAAAAAATTTGTATTAATAGAAAATTCAAGCATATAGAAAAGCAGATCTAAGTGGAATATTGAACCCCATTCTACTCATCATCCAGCTTCAAAAATGACCACCTCATGGTTAATGTTATTTTATTTAGATGCCCATTTACTTCTCTTTTCATATTATTTGAGAGCAGATTCTACAATTACCACATGTAATCTGTAAATATTTTAATATATGTCTTTAAAAGACAATTAAAAAAAACTATAATACTATTATTACATCTAAAGATAATTTTTTGTTTATTTGTTTTAGAGACAGGGTCTTACTCTGTTTTCTAGGCTGGGGTACAGTGTCCAGATTATAGCTCACTATAGCTTCAAACTCCTGGGCTCAAGCAATCCTCCTGCCTTAGCTTCCTGAGTAGCTAGGACTACAGGTTTGCACCACTGCTTTGGCTAATTTATTTTTTGTAGAGATAGGGTCTTGCCATGTTGCCCAGGCTGGTCGCAAATTCCTGGCCTCAAGTGATCCTCTTGCCTTGGCCTTCCAAAAGTGCTTGGATTATAGGCATGAGCCACTGTGCCTGGCCTAAAAATAATTTTTTTTTTTTTTTTTTTTGAGACCAGTCTCACTCTGTCACCCAGGCCAGAGTGCAGTGGCAAGATTTCAGCTCACTGTAGCCTCAAGCTCCAGGGCTCAAGTGATTCTCCCACCTCAGCTTCCTGAGGAGCTGGGATCACAAGCGCTCATCACCACACCTGGCTAATTTGTGTCTTTTTTTTTTTTTTTTTGTAGAGATGGGGTTTTGCCATGCTGCCCAGGCTGGTCTCAAACTCCTGGGCTCAAGCAGTCCACCCCCTCAACCTCTCAGAGTGCTAGGATTACAGGCCTGAGTTATCGCACCTAGCCTCAAAATGATTTTTTAAATGTCAAATTGAATATCTGTAATCAGTGTTCAAATTGTCAATGGTCTCAAAAGTTTTATGTTTAAGTTTTTAAATACTTTAAATCAACATCCATGTAAGGTCCTTATAGGGCAATTGGGTGATCTCTCAAGTATCTTTTATACAAAGATAATGTATTCTCTCTTCCCCATTTCCAAGAAATTACTGGGTCTTAGAGGTTTAATCACATTTTAGTTTTTTAAGTTTTGGCAGGGTTCTTATAGGTGGTGGTGTGTTTTTCCACCAGGAATTACATATATGGATATGTTTTTGTGTGAAACTTAGCAGACATTTGTTTGTAATTTATTAATTCAGTAGGGGTTCAAAATGATACTGTTCTAATTTTGTCATTTTATTTATTATCTGTAAAATCTGTAGAGATAAACTTGTATATCTACTGTTTTGTTACCCAGAGATGGAGTTGTCATAGGAAATGCAGGATAAATTCTTCATTCTTTCTCTTTATGTGTGAATGTTCAAAAATGAGTTGATTCCCTAGCATCCTTCAAAGCTACTTAAAACAATTTTTAAAAGAATTATGAATCATGGATATATGTGAATCCACTGGACCCAATTTTAATTTTTGAGTTTCTTTTTTAAGCAGGCTTTTATCCTGTGTTAAGAAATCTTGTAAATAACAAAGAGGGCTGGGCATGGTGGCTCACGCCTGTAATCCCAGCACTTTGGGAGGCTGAGGCAGGTGGATCACTTGAGGTCAGGAGTTTCAGACCAGCCTGGCCAACGTGGTGAAACCCTGTCTACTAAAAATACAATAATTAGCTGGGCATGCTGGCAGGCGCCTGTAATCCCAGCTACTTGGGAGGCTGAGGCAGGAGAATTGTTTGAACCTAGGAGGCTGAGGTTGGAATGAGCTGAGATTGTGCCATTGCACTCCAGCCTGGGTGACAACAGTGAAACTCTTGTTTCAAGAAAACAAAGAAAATTTATTTTTTATTAACAAACAGATTATAGTAGCTTTATTGATGTATAATTGACACACAGTTAATTGCACATATTTGAAGTGGTTTGACAAATTTTGATATATCTACACTTGTGAAACTGTCACCACAATCAATGAATGGACCTGTTTCCACCACCTTTTCTCCACTGTAGGCAACTCCTGATGTACTTTATGTCACTATAAAATAGTTTGCATTTTCTAGAGTTTTATATAGATGAAGTCATACAGTATGCACTCTTTTTTTTTTTTTTTTTTTGTCTGGCTTTTTTTACTCAGAATAATTATTTTTACAGTCATTCATGTTATGTGGATCCTTTGATTGTGGTGTTCATTTTTTTCACTTTTTTTTTTTTTTTTTTTGAGACAGAGTCTCATGCTGTTGCCCAGGTTGGAGTGCAATGGTGTGATCTCAGCTCACTGCAACCTCTGCCTCCTGGGTTCAAGTGATTCTCCTGCCTCACCCTCTTAAGTAGCTGGGATTACAGGCGTGCACCACCATGCCTGGCTAATTTTTGTATTTTTAGTAGAGACGGGGTTTTACCATGTTGGCCAGGCTGGTCTCGAACTCCTGACTTCGTGATACACCCACCTTGGCCTCCCAAACTGCTGAGATTATATAGGTGTGAGCCACCGCACCCGGCCCATTTTCTTCACTTTTATGTGGTGTTCATTTCTTTTTATTGCTGGGTAGTATTCCATTGTATGGATATGCCACAATTTGTTTAGCTGTTTGCCTGCTGATGAACATTTGGGTTGTTACTAGTTTTGGGCTCATAAAAATAAAACTGCTGTGAACAGTTGTCTGTACATCTTTGTATGGACCTGTGCTTTCATTTCTCTTGGGTTAATATCTAGGAATAGAACGGCTGCATCCTATGGTAATTAAATGTTTTACCTTTTAAGAAATTGCCAAACTATGTTCCAACATGGTTGTTTTGTTTTACATTTCTTTCTTTTTTTTTTTTTTTTTTTTTGAGACCACATATCACTCTGTCGCCCAGACCGAAGTGCAGTGGTATGATCTTGGCTTACCGCAACCTCTGCCTCCCAGGTTCAAGTGATTCTCCTGCCTCAGCTTCCTGAGTAGTTGGAATTACTGGCACTTGCCATTACGCCCGGCTAATTTTTGTATTTTTAGTAGAGATGGGGTTTCACCATGTTGGCCAGGCTGGTCTCGAACTCCTGACCTCAGGTGATCAGCCTGCCTCAGCCTCCCAAAGTACTGGGATTACAGACATGAGTCTCCACGTCTGGCCTTGTTTTACATTTCAACCAACAGTGTATGAAAGTTCCAATTCTTCCATGTTCTCATTAACACTTGGTATGGTCAGTTTTGACCATTCTAATAGGGGTGGTAGTATGACCTTGTCATTTTAATTTGCATTTTTCTAATGACCAGTGATATTGAGCAGTTTTTTTTTTTTTCGAGACCAAGTCTCACTCTGTCACCCAGGCTGGAGTGCAGTGGCACCATTCCAGCTCACTGCAACCTTCATCTCCCGAGTTCAAGCAATTCTCCTGCCTTAGCCTCCTGAGTAACTGGGATTACAGGTGAGCACTGCCACACCCAGCTGATTTTTATATATTTTTTTAGTAGAGATGGGGTTTTACCATGCTGGCTAGGCTGGTCTCGAACTCCTGACTTCAAGTGATACACCCACCTCAGCCTCCCAGAGTGCTGGGATTACAGGTGTGAGCCACCATGCCTGGCCTCCGAGCATTTTTTAGTGTTGTTATTTGCTATTTATATATCTTTTCTGGTTAATATCCAAATCATTTGCATGTTTTTAATTGGGTTGTTTTCTTAAAGTTGTTTTGAGAGATCTATATGTCTGTGTGTGTGTATGTATATATGTGTATGTGTATATGTGTGTGTATGTATATATGTACATGTGTATATTATAGTGTGTGTATATATATACTTGATATAAGTTCCTTATCAGATATGTGATTTGAAAATATTTTTTTCCCAGTCTTTGGCTGGTCTTTTCTCTAACAGTGCCCATCCCTTCTGACAGTGTTTTTTGTACAGAAGTTTTAGATTTTGATGAAGTCTAATTTTTCAGTTTGTTCTTTTCTGGGTTGTGCTTTTGATGTAAGAAATCTTTGCCTAACCCAAGGTTGCAAAGATTTTCTCCCAGAGGTTTTAGTTATATTTTATATTTATAACTGAGATCCAATTTGAATTAAATTTAATATTTATTGCAAGGTATCTGTCAAAAAAAAATTTTTTTTGGCAAATGGATATTTAGTGGTTCCAACATTTGTTGAAAAGACAAAATCATGAACATATTTTTCTGCATCCATCATCAAGCATGTTCTCTTGATACTCACTTGGAAGCTCTCAACTGCTTGTTTTAAAGTAAAATATAGGCTGGACACGGTGACTCATGCCTGTAATCCTAGCACTTAAGGAGGCCAGGGCAGGTGGATCATTTGAATTCAGGAGTTCAAGACCAGCCTGGGCAATATAACAAAACCCTATCTCTACAAAAATTCATAAATCAGCTGGCTGTGGTGGCTCACGCCTCTGGTCCCAGCTACTTGGGAGACTGAGGCCTCAGGAGAACTGCTTGAGCCCAGGAGGCAGAGGTTGCAGTGATCTGTGATCACACCATTGCACTCCAGCCTGGGGGACAGAGCAAGACTCTGTCTTAAAAAAAAGTCAAATATAAATATATGAGTATTTATGTATTGATTTTAAAAGGAAATAAATAAATGTAAATACTTTTATAGCTTTTTTAACAATTAAACATGATACCAGTTGGAAAACATGAAAGATTAAATGGATACTTATATCTATTTATAATAATAATCATAAACAATAGAGTAGGAGAAGCAAGCTAATTTGTACCCAGAGTACATTGCATTGATTAAGGTGAAATTGATCACCAGCCACTAGACCAGGACAAAGTGGTTGTTTTTGGAGACATACCAATTAAATTGTCAATTTAATTGCCCCCATCTTTCCCTGTTCTTGCCACAGTTATGCCAATGTTTTGAGTTTGGAATGGGACAAAGTATTTCTTTTTGGTTATTCCCTACAGGAGATGCTTAGGGAACAGTGAAAAGTGTTCTATCCTTTTTGTACTGTATTTGGCTTTCTTTTCTCTTGTGACACCTAAGAGATTGGAGAGGCACTTTAGGATCGTAAGAACCCAGACATTTCCTTATTGTATTATTTCATCCAATTTGGAGAAAATTCAATAAAAATGAGTTAATCCAATTACTGCATCTGAAACTTTAATAGTTTCTCAGTTACGGCCGGGCGCGGTGGCTCAAGCCTGTAATCCCAGCACTTTGGGAGGCCGAGACGGGTGGATCACGAGGTCAGGAGATCGAGACCATCCTGCCTAACACGATGAAACCCCGTCTCTACTAAAATACAAAAAACTAGCCGGGCGAGGTGGCGGGCGCCTGTAGTCCCAGCTACTTGGGAGGCTGAGGCAGGAGAATGGCGGGAACCTGGGAGGCGGAGCTTGCAGTGAGCTGAGATCGCGCCACTGCACTCCAGCCCGGGCGACAGAGCGAGACTCCGTCTCAAAAAAAAAAAAATACAGTTTCTCAGTTACATATGTTTTCTGTTGTAGAGTTAAACAGTCTAAAACCCAATCCCAGGGTAATGCTTGATCCAGTAGGGGAAGATGGATTTATTTTCATTATGATAATACTAGTTCTTTTATTGTCTGCTTTTATTTTATTTTACTTTTATTTTATTTATTTTTTTAAGAGACGGGGTCTCACTATGTTGCCCAGGCTGGAGTACAGTGGCTGTTTACAGATATGATCCCACTATTGATCAGCACAAAGTTTTGAACCTGCTCCATTCCGAACTGGGCTGTTTCATCCCTTCTTAGGCAGCCTGATGGTCTTTCATTCCTAGGAGGTCACCATATTGCTACCGAACTTAGTGTGGACACCCGACCAGCATAGTGCACTACAACCTAGAACTCCTGGGCTTAATCAGTACTGCCACCTCAGCTTCCCAAGTAGGTAGGACCGCAGATGGACGCCAACATGTCTGGCCCACTGGCTTTTTAAAAAATAAATTGTTTGTCATCATTTCCATTATAACAAGACTATTCATAGTTTTATTCATGAAAACAAATTTTCAAGGCCATATTTGTGATGATAAAGCATAATGCTTTATTAGAGAAAAATAAAGCAATTTAGTATATTTAGAGACTTAGTGCATACCAACATTAAACAATGATAAAATGCTGTTAAAATGTTTTGAGTGGTTCTTTACTAGTTGTTTGGAAAACTTTTGAATGTTTAAACTATCAGAATTCTTAATTTATATATAAAAGATTAGACCTAGTATTCATAGTAGGAAATGGTGTATCATTAAAATATAAGAATAGGTTAATTTGTAATAGGTTTGTATTTTTCAGCCTTTCAGGTGCCCTTTCAAGCTTGTGGGTTTAAGTTTGATTATATTGGGAAAACCTAGCTAACTAGCACATTAGGGTTAGGGAGAGGCTTGCTGAAGTAACTTCAGGCACTTGATTGAACTGAGAATTTATTATGTAACAAGTCTAGCAGAATTTTATAGGAGCTGGAGGGTAGAGAGTTACTCAAGTGAAACAAATTTCATGTTAAAAAATTTGGAGCCAGGCGTGGTGGCTCACGCCTGTAATTCCAGCACTTTGGGAGGTTGAGGTGGATGGATCACTTGTGCCAAGGCGTTCCAGACCAGCCTGCCTAACACAGTGAGAATCCATGTCTACAAAAAATAAAAAAACTATCCAGGCATGGTGGTACGTGCCTATAGTCCCACTACTTGGGAGGCTGAGGTGGAAGGATCACTTGAGCCTAGGAGGATGAAGCTGCAGTGAGCCAAGATCGCACCACTGTACTTCAGCCTAGGTGACAGAGTGAGACCCTGTCTCAAAAAAAAAAAAAGAAAAGAAAAATGTTGGCAGTGCTTATGATTCTGTACTGAATGATGTGAACAGATTTCTTAACTTCACACAGAACAGTTTTGGTTGGGGAGGTCAAGAGAGCTCTGTTGGGAGAATTACATGTATTTGTAGGGTGTCTTAAAGCCAGTTACTGTGAGTTTTGTTTTGCTTGAGGGATGATTCTTTGTAACTCCTGGGTTCTGAAAAGGAGTTATGTGATAAATTGTGATAAATACATTTTACTGTGATGCTGGAACAATCTGTGGGTGATGGTTAAGAACTCAGGTAGGACTAAATTTGAAAACATAAAATAAATGCTTTGATACTAAGAAACAAGAAACTTTTTTTTTTTCCTTTGAACATGGGATAAGAAATCCTAAAATAACAAAAAAGTGGCACATGTGACCTGGTGCAGTGGCTCACACCTGTAATCTGCACTTTGGGAGGCCTAGGCAGGTGGAACACGAGGTCAGGGGTTCGAGACTGGCCTGGCCAATGTGGTGAAACCCCATCTCTACTAAAAATACAAAAATTAGCTGGGTATGGTGGTGTGCGCCTGTAGTCCCAGCTACTCAGGAGGCTGAAGCAGGAGAATGGCTTGAACCCGGGAGGCAGAGATTGCTGTTAGCCGAGGTGGCGCCACTGTACTCCAGCCTGAGCAACAGAGCGAGACTCCGTCTCAGAAAAAAAAAAAAAAAAAGACACGTGCTTAGTAGATAAGGTTTGGTAGTTGGAAAATTTGGGAAGGTTTAAAGAGGTTCCTTATAGTTTTGGCTTTAGATGCTGGTTTTGGTCTCTGTAATGTGGAGGGGACATTTAACTAAAAGCTTCAGGCCGGGTGCTATGGCTCATACCTGTAATCCCAGCACTTTGGGAGGCTGAGGCGGGCAGATCACTTGAGGTCAGGAGTTCAAGAGTAGCCTGGCCAACATGGCGAAACCCTGTCTCTACTAAAAATACAAAAATTAGCCAAGCACCACGTGGTGGTTGTAATCCCAGCTACTCTCGAGGTTGAGGCAGGAGAATCACTTGAACCCAGGTGGCGGAGGTTGCAGTGAGCCAAGATTGTGCCACCACACTCCAGCTTGGGCGTCAGAGGGAGACTCCATCTCAAAATAATAAGTAAGTAAATAAAAAATAAAAAGTGGGAATCTGCAGGTACTATAATATATGTGGCTATAAGGTATTTTGTTACATTATGTAACTATCCATTTACATTGTGAAAGCTTGGGAAGTTACTTTAGGCCTTTCTGTTAACTAAATTACAGAAAGAAAAAAGTATCTGTTTATGTAGTTAAGACGTTGTTGTGTTCTCATTCATCAGGTAATTATTGAACATCTACCTACTTTCAGCATCTGCATGTGTGTGTGAATATTAAATATCACACCAAGACATTGTTCAGAGGAGACAGAATAGTGAGGTGAGATAAATGAGAATGTCTCTGTGGAAGATTAGACTGGAGCATGAACTTGAACTATGAGTAAGATTTGGATGGGATGGAAGTGGGTGGATGGGAATCACATTTGGAGATGATTAAATTCATAAAACTGGTAATATACGTGCATCTTCAAGTGACAGTGAGGAGGAGACTTTTAAGTGTGGCATGATAGGTTCCTGTTTGGGTGGAGTGAAAGGTAAGGTTTTAAAGTAAATTGGGACTGTTGTATGGATTGTCATGCTATGTGGGGTTTAAATTTTTTCTTGTAAGCAAGTGTTTGCGCAAGATCTTAATATAGTGTTTTAGAGGTGGGCATGTTGGCGTGTGCCTGTAGTCCTAACTACTCAGGAAGCTGAGGTGGGAGGATTGCTTGAGCCTAGGAGTTTGAGACTGGCGTGAGTCAACATAGTGAGATCTCGTCTCTAAAACCAAACCAAAACAAAACAAAATGGTATTTTGGGAAAATAATTGTCTGGAATGGCTTGGAGAATCTTATTAAGACTAGAGGCAGAGAAACCAATTAGGAAGGTTTCATAATGATTGAAAAATGAATGAAAGGGTAGCATATATTGAATATCTGCTATGTGTAATGCAGTGTGCTAGGTTTTCATATGTATTATATATTATCTTTCACAGCAACCTTAAGAGGTTGGTGTTAATAAGCCTCTGGTTTTCAAGACACTGAATTTCAGTGAAGTTAATTTTTTTTGCTCAAAGAGTCTGCTAACTTTTAGTGGGTATGCATTGATCTACTTCTTTCAAACAGGTACATGTTATATGGCAATACTGTACTTTAATTCCCTATTAATGAAAATCTGGGTTTCCATTTTTTAATTATTTTACTAGTAATGCTACGATAAATATTCTTACACATATCTTTGTACATAGTTTCTAGTACTGTATTTCTGTGGAAGAAATTCCTAGAAGTGGAACTGAGTTCCTGGATTAAAATGGCCTTTAAAACAAATGATATAGGAGGAAGTATCCTGAATGGGTAATGGATCATGATTGTCGTGACAGTTTTAGAATCTTAGTTAAAGGTACAGTGTACTTGGTACTACATGAAAAACGAATAGAGCATATCCCTGCCAAGTATAACATAAAGCCATGAAATACTAGAACGAAAGGCCCTAAAATAATTTAATTCCTTATTTTTATTGTTAAGGCTCTTGAAATCTAGAAAGTTTTTAGTGTTCCTGAAATAGAGCAGGGATTAGGATCTAGATACTCAGATTTTTCATTTACTATTCTAAGTGTAGTGTTTTCCTTTCCTAAAGTAAATTTAAGGAGAAAACAACATTTACATTTCTTTTCTTTCTTTTTTTGAGACGGAGTCTCACTTTGTCACCCAGGCTGGAGTGCAATGGCGCGATCTCAGCTCACTACAACCTCCACCTCCCCGGTTCAAGTGATTCTTGTGCCTCAGCCTCCTGAGTAGCTGGGACTACAGGCACGTGCCACCACACCCAGCTAATTTTTTTTTTTTTTTTTTTGAGAGGAAGTTTTGTTCTGTTGCCCAGGCTGGAGTGCAATGGCGTGATCTCAGCTCACTGCAACCTCTGCCTCCCAAGTTCAAGCAATTTTCTGCCTCAGCCTCCTGAGTAGCTGGGATTATAGGTACCTGCCACCACGCCCAGCTAATTTTTGTCTTTTTAGTAGAGATGGGGTTTCACCATCTTGGCCAGGCTGGTTTGAACTCCTGACCTCATGATCCACCTGCTTCGGCCTCCCAAAGTGCTGGGATTACGGGCGTGAGCCACCGCACCTGACCCTATTTTGTATTTTTAGTAGAGACAGGGTTTCACCATGTTGGCCAGGCTGGTCTTGAACTCCTGGTCTTGAGTAATCCACCTGCCTTGGCCTCCCAAATTGCTGGGATTACAGGCATGAGCCACTGCACTCAGCCCCACGTTTCTTTCCATTGTGTTTGTGTGTGTGTGTGCATGTGCGCACGCCTCACATGCTTGTAAGTGCTGTTTTCTGCCATTTTTACTTAATATTACCTCATAATGGGTTATGAAATTTTGATGGATTCCAAAAGTATTAAATGTTTAGTTACCCTTTCTTTTCCTCTGCTCCTTTCCTATTAACCAAGTAAAGTGATAAACAGGTACATTCTTATGTTTAGATGAGTTAAGATGGGAAAAGAAGATAAAATTTTATCTTTATTTAAAAGGAAAACATGATGAGTTACAAAAAAAAAAAAAGATTTCAGAAACAGAGATCTGGGGGATATATTCCACCCACTTTTTTTCCTATTTGTTTTACATTGGTAATCTAGAATTATATTTTGTTGGTAAGGTATGGTTTAATTACCCATTCCTTGTTGGGCATTTTGGCTTTTTTTCCAAATCTCAAAACATTTTAAATTCTCAATTACTTGTTGATAGTATTATAGAGGTACAATTGTTTTTGGATATTGGCTTTGTATCTGAAGGATGAAGGGAAAGGGTTATAATATATACCGAATATCTTGTTAAACTCCCTAATTAGCTCTAGTAGCTTTAGGATTTTCTCTTACAGATTGTCGTGTCTATGAAAAAAACTTTTTACTTCTCTCTTTTCAATTTTTATGCCTTTTGATTTTTTCTTTTTTTTTTTTTTTTTTGCCTTATGGTGTTGTCTAGGCCTTCAAACACCATTTTGAATAGAAGTGGTAAGAGTGCAATGAAATAAAATTAAATGCATAACAATGGTTTTTCTCTTCCTCTGCTTTCTGAGTTTGTATAAATTGATGAATTTTCTTTTACCAATATGAAATGTCCTTTATCTCCAGTAATAATACTGTCTCAAAGTCTGCTTCATCTAAAATTTACAGCTTCTCCAGCTTTCTTACAGTGTTTACATACTATATTTTTTCTTTTAACATAAATTTCCTTTATAACATACTTTCACCTTTTACTTTTAATGTAAATCTCTGTCTCTTAAATAGCATGTAGTTTCATGCTGCCCTTTTTTTTTTAAATTTATTCTTACAGTCTCTGCTTTTTAAGTAGGGTGTTTAGTCCATTAATATGTACAGTTATTTATATGGTTAGGTTTATATTTTTATCTTGCTGTTTTTTTTTTTCTTCCCTTTTTTGGCATTCTTTTGGATTGAGTGTTTTTTAGCCCATTAATCTTTGGTTCTTTAGCTGTATACCTTTGCATTCATTTTTTAGTGGTTCCTCTAGGGATTACAATATACACTGTTAACTTTTCATGGTGTTCCAAGAATTAATATTACAGAAATAAACTTTTATATTTGAGAACTATGAAACCAGACTTGGTAATTTTTGTAGGGTCTCGTCTCCTACAAGCAAGTTTTCCTTGTTTGTCACCCCACTTAGTGAAGTTCTGAATATAATGACAAAAACTCTAGGGCAAAAATCTTGGTGACTTATTTTGAATTAAAGCTATTCATCTTCATTCTCATCATATTTGTACCAAAATTCAACATCGCAGCCCTTGATAGCATGCAAGGGAGTTAGATAACAGGAAGCCAAAAGCTCTATTTAGATACTCTGCATATTTTCTTCAAAGTCTAGAATTTGTACATCCTTCAGAGTTGGATAACAAGAAGCAAAAAGGATCATTTACTCACTTTTATTTTGATTTAATCTGGTCCAGAGAAGGATTTCATGATCAGGTCCAGGTTGTCCTGAGAATTTTCTCAATGGACTACATAAGTCTCCTCAGTGAATTGCTTTGGCTAGCCTTAGCCTGCTTTTCTGACAAATTAGAAATCACATGTACCTAAAGTATTTTTTTCTAATTCTATATTTGTACTGTCAGTACTTTTAGAAATTTGTTTTCTTAAAATACCTTACCAAAGTTCTGAAAGTAGTTTCTAGCCTTAGTATCATAAATTGTCAGATGCATAAGAAAACTTGATAGTCTTTTCAGTATTCAGATAGAGGGTCAACTGACTATTGGTTTCCAGTTGTAACAACATAAACATCTGTTAAAACCTGTAACACCTATGAACAGTGATATGCTACATTATGGATCTCAGTGATACTCATTACTGGTTGTATAATCTTGATCAAGACCTTTAATTACAGAGGACAATTCAGGTAAAATGGAGATAATACCTGCAGTGCAAGTTTTTTTAATTAGGGGTAATGTACACAAATGCATAGTAGTACCTTGTACACAGTTGGTACTCAATAAATGGTTATTATATCTATGTGAAATCATAGAATGTCAGCACTAGAAAGGATGTTAGAAATTACCCAGATAGGGCCGGATGCAGTGGCTTACGCCTGTAATCCCAGCACTTTAGGAGGCCAAGGCGGGCAGATCACTTGAGGTCAGGAGCTCGAGACCAGCCTGGCCAACATGGTGAAACCCTGTCTCTACTAAAAATACAAAAATTCACTGGGGGTGGTGGCACACACCTCTAATTTCAGCTACTCAGGAAGATGAGGCAGGAGTATCACTTGAACCTGAGAGGCAGAGGTTGCAGCGAGCTAAGATTGTGCCACAGCACTCCAGCCTGGGCAACAAAGCTAGACTTTGTCTCAAAAGGAAAATAAATTACCCAGATAATGAAACCAGTTCAGAATGGTTAAGTGACTGTTACTGACCTCCCTCCCCTGCCACATAAGGGGGTAAGCTCTTTGAGAATAGGGATGTTTTATCTTTTATTTTGTGCTTTATAGAGCACAGTGATGGACTTTAGATACTTGCTTCATTAAGTACATTTCAGACATACTACAATGTCAGATAAATTATATTTTTATTTGATTTAAAATTATTGATAAACCTTTGAGAGTCACATAGCTCTAAGAATATACATTAGTGAAAATGTAATTTCAGGCTTGTCTAGTTATTAATAGAAATGAAGCAAGGAGTTTTAGAAATATATATTTCTAAATTTGTATATTCAATACTAGGAATGCTTTCAAGCAGGCATATTTAAGTTGTTTCTGTGTACAGTTTTTTAGCTATGTCATCATAGTCAAATGCTACTGCATGGTGAATTCCTTCCTTTTGCCATAACTGTTTTTTTTAGTCCTCATCTGTTTGCTGCTATGCACACTTACAAACATCTCAACCAGTGGACTTACTTTTAATTTTTTAATTTCCCTTTTGAGCATTTTTACCCATTAGAAGGATTGGTACTTCATGAGTTTTATTCTTTTGTAGAGGTCTTCTAAAGAACAGAGAGGAAAAAAAAAAAAAAGAATAGAGACGAAATTTACTTACATGTTTTTTAATAGAATAAAACTCATTTTATCTTGCAATTACCATATGGACCACTTTGTAAATCTAAGAAGCATTTGGGGATATTACTGGTCTTGTTTTACCTATATATTGAAGCATTTTGTTATTTCATCCAGGAAATTATTGTATTGGTACTCATCAAAACTATATTTACAAAAAAGGGGCTAAAATAAGAAAAATGTTGGAATTAGCTAGAGTAGAAGTTGACAAACTTTTTTGTGAAGGGTCAGTTAGAAAATGTTGTAGGCATTGTGGGCTACATATGATCTCTGTGGCATATTCTTCTTCTTTTTTTTTTTTTTTTTTTTTTTTTGGAAGGAGTCTCGCTCTGTCGCCCACGCTGGAGTGCAGTGGCGGAATCTCAGCTCACTGCAAGCTCCGCCTCCCGGGTTTACGCCATTCTCCTGCCTCAGCCTCCCAAGTAGCTGGGACTACAGGCGCTCGCCACCTCGCCCGGCTAATTTATTTTTTATTTTTTTTAGTAGAGACGGGGTTTCACCGGGTTAGCCAGAATGGTCTCGATCTCCTGACCTCGTGATCCGCCCGTCTCAGCCTCCCAAAGTGCTGGGATTACAGGCTTGAGCCACCGCGCCCGGCCAGCATATTCTTCTTAAACAACCTTTAAATATTCAAAAACCATTCTTAGCTCCCACATCATACAAAATAGGTTGTGGGACCAATTTGGCCTGTGGACCTTGGTTTGTCATTGCATTAACCTACAATTTTCATATTGCATTGCCCAAAATATTATGCCATCTTTTAAGTCATGTAAAAGGAGACTGGAGACACCATCTTTATGGTCTCTTTTTAGCTTCTATTGAACAGAATGTAAATTCATACTTTTAAATATTTTGGTCATAATGGCAAAGAGAAGAAAATTGACAGAGGAAGAAGTTTCACAATTACTAGACAAATCAGAAAATGAATACAAAAAGGTAAATTCTTTACTGATGACGATGGTAAAGTGGATCATATAAGCAAAAATACCTACTATGAATCTTCAAATAAGATCTCATCATCTGAGTTTTCTCAACTAAAACTTTGATGATTGAACAGTGTATTTTTAAGGATCAAGAGAAAATATGAGGCCGGGTGTGGTGGCTCATGCCTGTAATCCCTGCACTTTGGGAGGCCGAGATGGGTGGATCACTTGAGGTCAGGAGTTCCAGATTGGCCTGGCCAACATGGTGAAACCCTGTCTCCACCAAAAATTTGAAAATTAGCTGGGCGTAGTAGCACAGGCCTGTAATCCCAGCTACTCAGGAGGCTGAGGCATGAGAATTGCTTGAACCCAGGAGGTGGAGGTTGCAGTGAGCCCAGATCATCCCACTGCACTCTAGCCTGGGCAACAGAGCGAGACCCTGTCTCAAAAAAGAAAAGGAAAAAAGAAAAGAAAATATGGTATTCTACTCAGTCATTTAAGAGGAAGGAATTTCTCACAATATTTTGTCATGGACAAGTAGTGAAGGATGTGTTCTGCTGTTCTTTTATCTCTTATATTTGTGCTCCAAAATAGACTGGCTATGGTTTTATAAGTAGACAAATGCTGAAAGTAGGGGTGTGTACAAAAGTGATTGGAAGGAAATAGGTGTCAAAATGAAAAATCATTGGCTTGATTATTCTAAATAATGGTTATAAATCTAAAAATATTTTGCAAAATATAGATCAGAGGATAGCCATCCTTACTTCAACAAATTGTGAGCCATTAAAGGTTTTAAAACTTCAAGCTTTCAGGTATTATGTTTTGGCAATGTAGATGCCAAAAAAAAGAACAAGATACAACCAAAAGCTATAATTTATTAGATATCTGACTTATAACATTTATAAAATGGATGTGTTCCATAAGATGGATGTATTCCATGTTTATCCATGATGGGTGATGGGGCAGTTGTATTCATAGGACATAGCCCATTTCGGCTATATCTTAAAAACAAGGAAAATGTGGAATGACTATCTGGATTTGCTGTATTTAAATACTTAGAAAAAAATCTAATAATGTTTTCCACTATTTCCTGATTCTTCTCAACATTCTCTAAAATATGTGTGTGTGTGTGTAAAGGTTCCGTTAGATGCAAATAACAAATGATGATGACTGCTTTTCCTTATATACTGAGAGTAAAGAACTAGCTCCCTGTAGGATTTTTTTCCTCTGAGTTGTGTTTTGTCTTAGGCTCTTGATTTACATGGAGGAGGGATGCTTTGAGAAAGAGTCTTAAAAAAATTAGCTGCTGCATTTACTGTTACAGTGTTTTAAAGAACTTGATCTAATTTACATTTGTTTTTTATATTAAGACTAGGTCATATAATTTACTTGCTCTTCTGTTTTGTATTATGATTTATAATTTATTATTTTGCATTTATTTGATAATGATATGCTTTGATAATGATATGCTTTCTGGATTTTAGCATAATTCTAGATTTTAAATAAATCAAATGGTAGAGTAAGGAGCTCCAGAAAATCCAGTCTTCCATAAAAGCAACAACAACACTGTCAGAAGATCATAGCTCACTGTAGCCTTAATCTCCTAGGCCTAAGCGATCCTCCCACCTCAGCCTCCCTAGTAGCTAGGACCACAAGCATGCAGCACCTCGCCTGGCTAAGTTTTACATTTTTGTAGAGATGGGGTCTCCCCATGTTGCCCAGGCTGTTCTCAAACTTCTGGGCTCAATTGATCCTCCTGCCTCAGCCTCTGAAAGTATTGGGATTACAGGATATAAGCAGCTGTGTCTGACCCAGAATCAACTTTTTGGAACTCTGGTAACTCACCAAAAGTTTGTAGCAATCAGGGGAACACTTAAGAAAATACACTGAATCTCAGTAAGAACAGTGAGCTTTGTGGCATTTGCCTACCCTGGTCCCATCTGCTTCTCAGCTCAGTGGTAGCCTTGAAAATAACAGTCTCCATTCCTGGTACTGATACAGGGAGCGGGATAGACCTAATTCAGAAAGAATTGTAATTAACTTGTTCTCATCTATCTGGTGGCTTGCTAGAAGACTGTTTTTAAAAAAAGAGGTCTGCCTTTATGTCACCTAACATGGAACTCTTTTGATGGAAAAGTAACTACCTTGGGGGTGTTTGTTAAAAGTATTTACAGACATGTTTAGTTACTGTTGCCTGAGGCAAAGGAAAACAGTTGGAGCAAACCAAAACTAATCAGAAAGGTTGGGAATGAGATGCTTTGGGGAATAACGGCTTTGAAATTCTCTGACATATTCTTGGGAATCTTGAAGGGTACATGCATGCCCAGAGCTTTGTGCATGCTCAGGAAAGACCCGAGAAGACCCAGAGCTCTCTCGCTGGCTCACTTTAAGTCTCTGCACAAGCAGGAAGTGAAGACTAAGGTGGAGTTATAAACTGCCTGGGTTAATATTGAAGGCATGTCCCAACACGCAGAGCCCATGTGCAAAGACTGGCAGAATTTTTTGGTTGCGGAGGTTTAAGGAAATTTCTTTCTAATCACCAGCAGACTACTAACTAATGGAACAGAGAGTTCACTGGCCACACATGACAAAGAAACAGACTTTACAAAATTAGTTCAGATAAGTCATTAAATGAGGAAACAACTACAACAAACAGCAATGACAAACCCCTAGAAGGGGGAAACATCTGATTTATAGAGTTGTCACACTGTAATATTCGAAATGTCCAGTTTTCTACAAAAAATAATGAAACATACAAATAAACAAAGTAAGGCTCTTATACAGAAGAAATGAACAGAAACTGCCCCCAAGGAAGCACAAAGACTTTAAGTAAGCTGTCTTTATTATGCTCAAATTGCTAAAGGAAACCAGGAGAATGATACATCATCAAATAGAGACTATCAATATAGAAATTATAAAAAGGAACTAAACAGAGTTTATAGCTGAAAAGTACAGTAACTGAAAGGTTCACTAAAGGTTTAGATAGCAGAATTGAGTAGACAGAAGAATCAGTGATTTTGAAGGTAAATTAATTGAAATATCCAATTTGAAGAGCAGACCCTTAGAGACCTGTGAGACACTGTCAAGTGCACCAACATGCACACCAACACAGTGTAATGACAGTAACATAAGGAAAGGCGAGAGAGCTGGAAAGAACATTTGCTATGGTGTGAATGTTTGTGTTTTTTTATATGATGTCTTTTAAATTTATATGATGAAATCCTAACCCCCAAGGTATTGGGAGATAGGGACCTGGGTGGTGACTGGGTCATGGGAGTAGAGCCCTCATGAATGGGATTAGCACTCTTAGAGTAATAAGATCACTTGCCCTTCTACCATGTGAGAACACAGTGAGAAGGCAGTCTCTGTGAACCAGAAAATGGGCTTTCACCAGATAGCAAGTCTGTTGGTTCCTTGATCTTGGACTTCCCAACCTCCAGAACTGTGAGAAATAAATTTCTGTTGTTTATAAGATACCCAGTTTATGGTGTTTTGTTATAGCAGCCTGAAGAGACTAAAACAATATTTAAATAAATAATGCTCAGAAACTTCTCAAATTTGAGGAAAAACATTAACCACATTTAAGAAGCTCAAGAAACTCCAAGTAGGATAAGCTATACCAAGACACATGATAATCAAATTGTTAAAAGGCAAAGAGAGAATGTTGAAAGCATCAAGAGAAGTAACTCATCACATACAAGGATCCTTGATAAGATTAATAGCTGATTTCTCATCAGGGACTCCATAGTCTTCTAGAGGGTAGTGGATTGGCATATTCAGAGTTCTGAAAGGAAAAAAAAAAAGCCATCAACCAGGAATTATATATTCAGCAAAACTGTCTTTAGAGATGAAGGAGAAATACTTTCCCAGATAAACAAAAACTAAGTTATTGCTGGCAGACCTGCTCTATAAAAAATGCTAAAGGGAGGCTTCTCTATCTAATTATTTATTTTTTCCCACACTCTGTTACTATCTGTGTCTAGCTGCAGTAGTTTCAATACATTTTAGAATGACCGCTATTTTTCTGGTGGGAAACTTTTAGTTCTTTTATTCTTTGTTAATATGCTAAAATTAGCCTTTTGCATTTATCTAAAAGAGACAAACTTGGACATAAGAAAACTTTTTCATGTATATAAATCAGAGGTTCTTTACAAATTTACAAAGGAAATTGTGTGACTACAAGTTAAATTTGAAGTGTGTGGCATATGTTAATTTCTTGCAGGAGAAGGAAGCCAACATCCTTTTGGAGCCATGAATATTGTCCGAACTCCATCTGTTGCTCAGATTGGAATATCAGTGGAATTATTGGACAGTATGGCTCAGCAGACTCCTGTAGGTAATGCTGCTGTATCCTCAGTTGACTCATTCACTCAGGTAATGCAACACACATTTCATTCTTTACCTCCCTCCTCCACCGCTTTATTAAGGTATAATATACAAGTTAAAATCATATATAGCGTATGGTATACAATGTGATGTTTTTGATACATGTTTACATTTTGTTTTGTTTTGTTTTGTTTTGTTTTTGAGAGATAGAGTCTTGCTCTGTTGCCCAGGCTGGAGTGCAGAGGTGCAATCTCGGCTGACTGCCATCTCTGCCTCCTGGGTTCAAGCGATTCTCCCGCGTCAGTCTCCTGAGTAGCTGGGACTACAGGCACATACCACCACACCTGGCTAAGTGTGTTTTTTTGTATTTTTTTTTTTTAGTAGAGACAGGGTATTGCCATGTTGGCCAGGCTGGTCTTGAACTCCAGACCTCAGGTGATCTGCCTGCCTCGGCCTCCCAAAGTGCTGGGAATACAGGTGTGAGCCACCACACCTGGCCTATATTTTGAAATAAAATCAAGCTACTTAACATGTCTGTTACCTCACACAGTCATTTTTTTGTAGAGAACACTTAAGATCTAATCTCTTAGCAAATTACAAGTATACAATACGTTATTAGTAACTGTACTCTCCATGCTGTACAATAAACTTTCAGAATTTATTCATCCTGTTGAGCTGAAACTTTGTGCCCTTTGACCAACATGTCCTCATTTTCCTTTCCCCTCCACTCTTCAACCCCTGGCAACCACCATTCTACTCTCTGCTTCTGTAAGTTCAACTTTTAGATTCCACATATAAGTGAGATCATGCTATTTGTCTTTCTGTTCTTGACTTATTAGCCTGTTGTCAAGAAGAAAAATTGATGATGTAGCAGAGCAGGGAGAATTACTAAAGCAGTGTCCTTGAGTAGAAAATAGCAGCATATATGGAGGTGTTCACTTTAGACGGGATAATGGATATATGGGTACAGATTCAGATATGGTAGATGTGGTGATGAGAACTTGTGCAGGCTGTCTCCTGATTTCTTCTTCTTGCTTAGTGAAGTAGAAAGGAAGATCATCAGCTAAGATTGAGGTAGTAGAAATTGAAATAAAAAAAGACTGTTAAATGAGTCTTCTAGTAGAGGAGGAGTGAATGGATTAGGGAAACCATATGTGTTTGCCTGGCAGTACCAGAGGAGCACTTTTGAAGGTTGTGGTTGTGAATTTAAAGGTAGATTTGTCACATCTTTGAAAATGGACTAAATTGAGAATGACAGACTCTGGGTCTCAAAAATGTTTTTTTCCCCATAATTTTACAAATAAACTGCTGTGCTGAAAACAAACTATAAAACAATCATAGTATCCTGTGTAGACAATATTTAAAAAGTGTCTGGAAAATACACATTAAAATGTTATCCCTGGAGAAGGGTAAGAAGACTTTTTTATTGTACATGTTTATAAATTATTTGAGTTTTAAAATAAAACTATAGTTTTAATTAAATGTATTATGAAGTATTTTAAATACAGAGAAAACAGAGTGATGTATATATTCCACAAATAGTTATCATGTAACTACTCTGTGCCAGGCATGCCTTTTTTTTTTTGAGACAGAGTCTCACTCTGTCACCCACCCAGGCTGGAATGCAGTGGCGCGATCTTGGCTTATTGCAAGCTCCGCCTCCCAGGTTCACGCCATTCTCCTGCCTCAGCTGCCGAGATAGCTGGGACTACAGGTGCCGGCCACCACGCCTGGCTAATTTTTTTTGTATTTTTTAGTAGAGATGGGGTTTCACTGTGTTAGTCAGGATGGTCTTGATCTCCTGACCTTGTGATCCACCCGCTTTGGCCTCCTAAAGTGCTGGGATTACAGGCGTGAGCCACTGTGCCTGGTCTGTACCAGGCATTTCTAAGCACACATAGATACAAATACGTCCACAAAATAGAGTAATACCTGTCTTTACAGAGCTCTCTTTATAGTGGGGTATACATTAAGAATTCCATTGTCTTCTCCCTGGATTTAACTGTTATATTTTTGTCTTATTTGCCACTAATTTTTAAAAAAGAAATTAAGACATTATAGGTATAGCCCACTGCTGCCTGCTTCTCTTGCTTTTACCTAACATTTTATATCTTTCCTATTCATATTTTAGTACTTAAAACATTCCTGTATATCCACAAAATATATATAGTACTATCTGTATGTGTTTAAACATGTTTCTAATTTAATTACTTAGTTACTCCAAAGTTTTAGGAGTATTACATGTATTTGGTTTAAATAGTCAAGTAGTTGTTTTTTTTTTTTTAATTTAAGTTCTAGGGTACATGTGCACAACGTGCAGGTTTGTTACATAGGTATACATGTCCCACGTTGGTTTGCTGCACCCGTTGACTCGTCATTTACATTGGGCATTTCTCCTAACGCTATATCCCTCCCCTTGCCCCCTACCCCACGACAGGCCCCCCACTGCATGTGTGATGCTCCCCGCCCTGTGTCCAAGTGTTCTTATTGTTCAATTCCCACCTATGAGTGAGAACATGTGGAGTTTGGTTTTCTGTCCTTTTGATAGTTTGCTCAGAATGATGGTTTCCAGCTTCATCCAAGTCCCTGCAAAGGACATGAACTCATCCTTTTTTATGGCTACATAGTATTCCATGGTGTGTATGTGCCACATTTTCTTAATCCAGTCTATCATTGATGGACATTTGGGTTTGTTCCAAGTCTTTGCTATTGTGAATAGTGCCGCATTAAACATACGTGTGCATGTGTCTTTATAGCAGCATGATTTATAATCCTTTGGGTATATACTCAGTAATGGGATGGCTGGGTCAAATGGTATTTCTAGTTCTAGATCCTTGAGGAATCGCCACACTGTCCTCCACAATGGTTGGACTAGTTTATACGCCCACCAACAGTGTAAAAACATTCCTATTTCTCCACATCCTCTCCAGCATCTTGTTTCCTGACTTTTTAATGATCACCATTCTAACTGGTGTGAGATGGTATCTCATTGTGGTTTTGATTTGCATTTCTCTGATGGCCAGTGATGATGAGCATTTTTTCCTGCGTCTGTTGGCTGCATAAATGTCTTCTTTTGAGAATTGTCTGTTCATATCCTTTGCCCACTTTTTTATGGGGTTGTTTGATTTTTTTCTTGTAAATTTGTTTAAGTTCTATGTAGATTCTGGATATTAGTCAAATGGTTTTTTTGAGACGGAGTTTCACTCTGTTGCCTAGGCTGTAGTGCAATGGTGCGGTCTCGGCTCCTGCAACCTCTGCCTCCCGGGTTCAAGTGATTCTCCTGTCTCAGCCTCCCGAGCAGCTGGGATTACAGGCGTGTGCCACCAGGCCTGGCTAATTTTTGTATTTTTAGTAGAGATGGGATTTCACCATGTTGGTCAGGCTGGTCTCAAACTCCTGACCTCTTGATCCACCCACCTTGGCCTCCCAAAGTGTTGGGATTACAGGCGTGAGCCACTGCACCCGGCCTCAAATAGTTTTATATGTGAAATAGCTGTCCTCTGTTATGACTCTTACATTGTGCTTCTATTCTGCTTCTTAGAAGCTATGATCTTCAACTGCCCTCCCTTTTTTAACCTATTTTTTCTAGTGTCTGTTATTTCCATGTATCAGAAAAAACCTTGCTTAATCTATCAGTTTTTCTGTTATAGATGTTTTCTATTTATTTACTAATACAAGACATGATGAAACTCTCACTTCCCTGCTTCCCAACATGTACACACTTCTTTTCTCCCCACCTTATCAGTATACATTTTTGTTAAATCAGTATTAAAAGTTTATTATGAGAAGGTAAATATTTTTCAGAACTGAGCTATGTGTGGTACAACGATTAAATTTCTTGTATAACTTTTCATTTTTCCTCATTTTTCATTTTCCTCTTTTTTTTCCTTTGCATAGATTTCTGTTTCCACTTCTAATTTATGCTCAAACTCTACTAAGTGTAAATTCACATTCGATTTATTTAAACATAGCAGTTTCAGATTGGTCTTGGAAACATTCCACTTGGAATTCTCTTTTTTTTTTTTTGAGACAAGGTCTCACTCTGTCGACTAGGCTGGAGTGCAGTGGTACGATCACAGCTCACTCACCGCAGCCTCAAACTCCTGGGTTCAAGCAATCTTCCCACGAGTAGCTGGGACTACAGGCAAGCATCACCAAACCCACAGTTAATTTTTTGTAGAGATGGGGCCTCATTATGTTGCCCAGGCTTGTCCTTTCTTTTTTGTTCTACTGTTGACTGACTATTCTCTGGACCTGTCGAATAGCCATAGACAAGGTATTATTTCCTTTCACCATTACTACAGAAATTCTTTTTGTTTCTCTTTTGTGTTGAATCCTTTGTTTTCTGGTTCCTCTGTTTTTTCCTTCTTGTTGATTTGTTCTTTTGTTTGTTTTAAAAATGAATATAAATAGTATTATTCTGTACAACTTGCTGTTCACTCAACATTATTTTAAAGATTTATCTATGTTGATATATGGAACAGACTTTGTTTTGATTGCTTCGTAGTGTGCCATTGTATAAATGAGCCACAGTTTTTTTCATTTCCTTTTCCATATATTCTCACTAACATTTATCAGACCTTTAAAATTTTGCCAAACTGATGAGTGAAAATTAGAATATCATATTTAGTTTGTATTTCTTGATTACTGGTGATATTGAGCATCTTTGCACACTTTTGGACTGTGTTTGTGCTTCCTTTTATAGGAATTGACTTTATATATTTTGTCCAATTTTCTGTTGTATTGCTTTTGGCACTTTTTAAATTTAGTCTTTTGGGAAAAGAACTTAAGATGCCTTTATGTGTTCTGGACAATAATCCTTTGTAAATACATTGCATTTTTCTCCTTCTAGCATGGTGCGTGTCTTTTAATATTGCTTATAGTGACTTTTACATACAGATATACTATATTTGTATATAGATAAATGTATTGTTTCTTTTATGATTTGTGGGTTTGTGAGTTTTTTAATGTTTGAGAAATCCTTTTCTACCCTGATATGTAAAGATAGAAAGATGTTCTCTTCTCTGTCTCTCTCCCCCCCTTTTGTGTATGTCTGTGTGTATGTGTGTGTGGATGTATGTGTGTGTGTGTGTGTAGAGATGGGGGTCTTGCTATGTTGCCCAGGCTGGTCTTGAACTCCTAGCCTCAAGCAGAGCCTAAGATGTTCTCTTATAGTTCTTAAAGCCTTAGGTTTACTTTTTGAATATGTTTGTGTGCAGTATGGTAAGGGAATTAAGTTTATTTTTCCCCTTATGGAAAGTTAGTCCTAGCCCCATTAATTGAGTAATTAGTCCTTTTTTTTTTTTTTTTTTTTTTTTTTTTTACCATGAGTAATAGCATCTTTGTCATATATGCTTAGGTTTATTTCTTGGCTCTGTCTTTTATTCCAATTAGTTTATTTGCCTGTCTCTTTGCCAGTAGGGCAAGTTCCTCCTCATAGTCATCAAAATAGGTATAGGTATTCTTCATAATAATTGTATCAGCTTGTTGAGTTTCATGAAATAGTATTAGCTTGTCAAGTTTCATGACGAACCTTGTTGGAATTTTGTTAGTAATAACATTGGATATATAAGTTTAATTTTGGGAGAATTGGCCAGCCACTTTTACCACATTGTCTTCCCATTTGTGACATGTTATATCTTTCCATTGAACATGGTATATCTTTCCATTGAATATGGTATATATAGGTCCTTTTGTTTTCTTTTCTGTCAGTAGTCTTTGTATTTTCCACAAAAATCTTATTAGTTTGTCTTAGCATTTTTTTCTAAGTATTGGAGAAAAGCTTTGTTTATATTCTGAATGGAATCTTTTAAAGTTACACTTAAAATTATTGTCACTGGTGTGGAGGACTGCTCCTGATTTTTTTTTTTTTTCCTAATATTGATCTTTTAGTTGTGACTTGAGTCTGGGCACAGTGGCACATGCCTGTAACTCCAGCTCTTTGGGAGGCTGAGTTGAGAGGATTGCTTGAGCCTAGAATTTTGAGACCAGCCTGGATAACACAGTGAGACCCTGTCTTTATAAAAAGATAAAAAATTACCCAGGCATGGTGGTGCATGCTTATAGTCTCAGCTACTTGGGAGGCTGAGGCAGAAGGATCACTTGAGCCTGGGAGGTCAAGGCTGCAGTGAGCCATGATTGTGCCACTGCATTCCAGCCTGGTGACAGAGTGGGATCTTCTCTCAAAAAATCAGGTGCCGTCACAGTAGAGTCTCTTGGATTATACTGCCTTCATATTATTAAACAACCAAATGAAAAAACCTAATAAGACCACTTCTCTTGTGTAGAGAAGGGATAGCATGGCTGATTTTGTATTTTTGAGAAAGTGATGCTGGAAAGATTATTTTTGAGTGAGTAAAAGGTAGTATTGCCTTCAGAAGTTCAGTTACTTTTAGGGTTAGTGCTTAAGCCCATTTGATTCTCAGGAAATATGAATCCATTTACTTCTAGCTTCTACCAAGGAGACTTGGAGTATGTTAGTGAATTTGATCATTTTATAGTCAAGGAAAAGAAACAGATTAGGAAACAGAGGAAACAGAATAGTGCTGCCTTCATCTTCTTTCCAGCAATGGAAATAACCAGTTGCTACTTTATAATATGAAAACTTTTATCTTTCTGGCAGGTAAAAGACTTCTTAGAGATGGTTACTATTTTATATGAGAAAATAGGTTGATTTGAGGAGAGACAGTTGAGGAGGGACATAGTGGATGCAGACGTGGAGATGAAAGAAAATATTTTGAAGAAAAAAATTTTTTTTCCCCAAAGTGAGTAGCATTGTCACAATGTCATTGTATGTATGATTACTCTTAACATTCTTTTTTATTCATTTATTTAATTTTTTTTTTTGAGACAGGGCCTTGCTATGTTGCACAGGCTGGTCTCGAACGCCTGGCCTCAAGTGATTCTCCTGCCTCAGCCTCCCAAAGTTTTGGGATTACAGGCATGAGCCACTGCACCCAGCCAGCTTTCAGCATTAGACTGTCTTAGAACTGACACTCCTTATAAACAAGTTAATGTGAGAACATTTTTAATTTAAAAATATTGAGTTCTAAATGAAGTATTTAGTACAATCCATTAATCTATTATTAACTTTTCAGTTCACACAAAAGATGTTGGACAATTTCTACAATTTTGCTTCATCATTTGCTGTCTCTCAGGCCCAGATGACACCAAGCCCATCTGAAATGTTCATTCCAGCAAATGTGGTTCTGAAATGGTATGAGGTATTTTCTGTCTCTAATATTAAGGCTTTTTGTAACTGAATATCTATTTTGCCTGTGAATATATTCCTTTTTTGACATTTAAACATACTCTTTTATTGTGAACATCAGCACTGCATGCCATTGAAGTATGTACTATAGAGATGTGATGAGAAACAGTTCTTACCCTAAATATTTTGTTATGAATTTATAAAGACAGGAAAATATAATTGCCTATGTTTTAGGGACCACTATTAAAGCTTATAAATATTTGCATATTTTCACTGAGAAGTACCATCTATGAGACTTGAAATATCAATCAAAACATTTTTTCTGCTGTTTTGAAGATCTTGATCTGTAGTAAACATGTACCTTTAGGGTACAAGAGTAGTTTATACTGCACCCTGAACATGAATGGCTAATGAATCTATTTTCCAACTTTCCTGTGTTTTATAGATATTTCTTTTCACTTTGAGTATCCTAGTGATGGGAGGATGCCTAGGAAGAGTTTGTTGAGAAGTGGTACCATGGTGTAGCATGGACAGCATTGGAATGCACTAGGTTTGAATTTTGGCATAATGTAGCTATGTGACCCTGAGCAAATTTCTCTCATCTGCTCATGTATGGAATGAGGAAATAGGAGTTCAATTTGATTTTTTTCCTTAGGTCCCTTCTAGCTCTTAAATTTGCAGAAGATAAACAATTACTAAAATTTCTTATGATTTGTGCTCTCTGATAAAAGCTAATCAAAACTGCTCTGATATTTAAATTCTTATGCTTGCCATCTTTTTATAAGAATAATTACATTTCCAGATTACCTATTTAGTTTTTTTATAGCTTTTTAGAAATGACATGTAAAACTGTTTTGGATAAGTCATTTGACAGTTAATGAAAGATCCTATTTTAATTTTCTTGTGAATGTAAATATATGTGTTTTCTTTTCTAGGTATGAAAACTTTCAAAGACGACTAGCACAGAACCCTCTCTTTTGGAAAACATAATTTGAATAAAATAATTTTTATGGATTCTAAATTTTGTCATGTTTTGAAGTGATAAACTGACTCTATCTGAGAAAGTATGAAGTCAAAGATCATGAAACCTAAGGACAATCTGCCGTTACGTGGGCTGACAGCCTAATAAAAACCTTTATTTAAAAATTAAAAACAGGAATAATGAAGAATATGTTCATCATAAAGGACTTTTATTCCCCCTTAAGACTTTAAAACTACGTATTTCAGGGGCAAAACATTTTGTTTTGGCTAATGATTCATTTTATTTACTTAAAATAAAGCTTATATCCAACAGTAGTGTGCCAAGTACCATTGCATGTGTAATTCATTTATTGAAAACAGTGGTTTGCTAGAGTAGTTAACTTTTCAATTACCTATCTCAAAATTTGGGAGACTTGAAAACATATGAAATATACATTTTAAATATGGAAAATTATTTTCAGAGATTATTTCCTAAGATTGTCAGTTTTTCCAATTAATACAGGTTGGCTGTCACTTTTTATATCTGCAGATTCATATGTGTTTAATAAAATTGCCATACTGGTGAGCTTTTATTTAATACTGATTGGTAGGCATTTATGTGTAGAATATAGGATTCTTCTTGTTAATGGATGGTTAGTAGTTCATTTTTTGTTGATTACAACAATACCCAAAACTGGGTAATTTATTGACTTAATTTTTTTTTTTTTTAGATGAGGTTTTGCTCTCTTGTCCCAACTGGAGTGCAGTGGCGTGATCACAGCTTATTCCAGCCATGACCTCCTGGGCTCAAGTGCTCATCCTGCTTCAGCTTTCCATGTAGCTGGGACCGCAGATGTGCACCCCCACACCCAGCTAATTTTTTTGATGTTTTTTGTAGAGACACGGTCTTACTGTGTTGCCCAGACTAGGCTCGAACTCCTGGGCTCAAGCAGTCCTCCCACTTCAGCCTCCCAAAGTGCTGGGTTGGTAATTGATAAAGAAAAGGATTTTTTTTTTTCCTACAATGATAGAGACTGAGAATTCCAAGGCCAAGGAGCTGCAGCTGGTGAGAGCCTTCTTGCTGGTGGGGAAGAGACTCTGAAGAGTCATTAGGCAGTGCTACGTATCACACCGTGAGGGGGCTGAGCATGCTTTTGTGCCAGCTCAGGTCATTCTTCCTCTTCTTATAAAGCCACCAGTTCCCCTCCTGTGATGATAACTTATTAACCTATGGGCAGAGCCCTCATGATCTAATCACCTCTTAAAGGCCCCACTTCTCGGTACTGCCACATTGGGGTTAAAATTTCAACGTAAGTTTTGGGAGCGACAAATATTCAAACCATAGCAATTTGTTGAATCATGAGACTTGGCAATGGCTACACAAGTGTTTAATACTCTGCACAGAAAACATCAGCTAATTGCAATATAATTTCCAGAAGCAAAATGATTGTTCATGTACCACAACTTGTATCTAGGACCTAGATTGCCAAACCCAAGCTGAAAAAACGTCCTGAAGTTCAACTGTGCCTATTTTACAGAGTCAGGTAGCCTCTTCCCAGTGATTTTTGTAGTGATACAACAGGAAGTATTACGTAAACACAAACTATTCCTTGGTTTGCTAAGAAATAAAAAGAATATATGATTATTCATGATAATCTTGGGTAGTGAATTTAAACTAGTTTCTTGGGCTTCCAGAGCAGATGATGGGAGTGAAATTTTGGGCCACATTTTCTAGTGTATGACTTTTAGAATAGTATCTTGCACAGTATGCATAAGGAGTCATCACTTCTGGGAGCTTTCCTGAGTAGCCTATACCTGCCTCATTTTGGAAGTTTCTGGTTATTCTCGGAGACACGTGATATGCTGGAAAGAAAAGGGCTTTAAATATCTGAACATCTAACAATTATTCTATATATGTAAGGTAGGTTTGTGTACAGGAGGCAGGTAAAAACCTGGTGTTGACATAAGTAATGACTAATGGGTTACAGAAGATACTAGGAATATAAATATTTATCACAACAGGGGTGAGCCAAGAATTATTTCCTTGAAGTGGACATAGTCTCAGAGGAGTTAAATGGTTCCTACAGAGAAGTCTGGAAAATCTGGAGAAAATTGACTAGTACAGTGAGGATAGCTCCAGCACTTGTCCCCTGCCTTGGTGAGCTTGATTCTGTCTGCTGACAGTGCTGTAATGATTGTAGCAGAAGTATGTTTGTTTAAGATAAAGATCCAGTTTTTACAAGAATGAAGACTGAGGTTAATGATAAGAAGAAAATTGAAATATCGAAAGGGACCTGTAGGAATTAATTGGCCTCCTCAAGAATTTAAAGTAAAAACATTTTATATATATATATAAATTATGGTGGAATTTGAAAGATTCAGGGAGTAGCTATGGTTTGAGAAAACTACTCAAAAGTCTTGCATTTCTTAAGGTGGCCAAAAAGACACCATAAAGAATTAAGTATAAAATGATAAATGTGAGAGAATATTGAGAAACCTTTAGGCAATCTCTAGGGAGTACCAAATTGTATAAGCAGAAGAGGGAAAGTAGCAAAGGTATCAGAAAATGAATCTTCCTTGTTGCCTTGTAGCCTTCCTTGTTGCCATGCTGTCTCCTTTGTATTGTCATTTGTTTGATTTGAGGGACTTGATTAGTAGTCTTCCACCAAAGATGTTGGCTTCTGGAGGATTCCTAAGAATCACTGGTTTAAGGTCTCCTGATGGAGTGGTTGTCTAGCTGTCTGGAGAAGGTACTTGTCATTTAGTTGGGAAACATAAACCCAGTGATCATCATCTTGGAGTTTACTGCCATGCTAGTTGTTATAGTATCTGCTAAGCTAACTTTTCACTGAGGCCAGTTTTTCCCTGATGTCTCTTCCAGAATACTAAGTTTGCTGATAGTTGAGGATGTTGCAGAAAATGATGTTTTTCTAGATTAGAGAAGAGTGGAATCCACTATTGAGGAACAATACAATTTATAAAAAATGATTATGAGAGTACAACATATTATGGACATCATACAGTGACAGTTCTCTTGGTCTGTAATCTCAGAAAGTGTATCTTTTTGTAGACAGTTATTGTGTTGGTCTTTACACGAGCATGAGTATATTTCTTTTTACCTGAAATGAAACACTGAAACATTTTTATCAACAAATTTTACCTGTGCATAATTAACGTGAGAGAGCTAATCTCTTGATTTGTTAAGTTTTCATTTTTTCTTTTAAGTTTGATTTTTTTTTTAAAAAAAAACCTCTTAAAATGGTTTGGGATTGATTAAAATTTGTAGAGTGCCAAACAAACCTAATTTTTCCTATTGTCTTTTCTTCCATAATGTGAAGGAAACCTGAAGAGTTCAGGCATAAAAGACATCTTCATAGTCTTACTATGCCTGAATTTGGAAAAGGTGAAAATTACAGAGTTTTCAGAGGAGACAAGATACGAATATTAGTCAAAAATATATAAAGGGAGCTGGGCACAGTGGGTCACACCTGTAATCCCAGGACTTTGGGAGGCCGAGGTGGGCGGATAACTTGAGGCCGGGAGTTCAAGAGCAGCCCAGCCAACATGGCAAAACCCCATCTTTACTAAAAATATAAAAATTAGTCGGGCATGGTGGCGCATGCTTGTAATCCCAGCTACTCAGGAGGCTGAGGCAGGAGAATCAGAATTGCTTGAATCTGGGGGGCGAAGATTGTAGTAAGCCAAGATCACACCACTGCACTCTGGCCTCGGCAACAGAGTGAGGCTCTGTCTCAAAACCTCTGTCTAAAAAAAAAAAAAAAAAAAAAAAATATATATATATATCTATCTACTATACATAGTTAGGATAGAGAGAGAGAGAGAGAGAGAGAGACAGAGAGAGACAGAGAGATCTCCAAAGACAAGAAATGGTCTCAGTTGATATATATTCAGCATACTAGTGAAAATAGTACTATTTACCATTTGTGTCCAGTGGATCCATTTTAAAAAATGCTTTTAAGCTACTTTTTGAATAATTTACTGAAGAATAAAGAGATATAATCTTATTAGTAATTTTAAATAATGAGAAGCATACATCATGTTATTTTCATAGTTTTGATAATATATGGACCTGAGATGAGCAATATCTTAATGTAACTACTCATCAGCTGTCATACATGAACCTGGAACATATTAATCTTGTACATGCTCATTCTAGGTTTCAAATACATCTCTAATATCTTCTACCTTATCATGACTTTCTATCCTTCTTATACTTGCAACATCAACATGTAATACTTGAAGAATTAGTTGAAAATTGACAACTCATAATTTTGTAGAATGGAGGACAGCTGTCTTCTTAGCTCCACAGTTGTAAATCCTTTTTATTTTAGATTTATAGCCAGCAATGACATGTTCAAAGATTTTTTATTTCTGTATATTCTATATTTTTTCATCACTTTTATATACACATCTATTTTCAGAATTTGTCTGCTTTTTTTGCTGGGCGTGGTGGCTCATACCTATAATCCCAGCACTTTGGGAGGCCAAGGCAGCTGGATCACTTCAGGTCAGGAGTTCGAAACCAGCCCGGTTAACATGTTGAAACCCCATCTCTACTAAAAATGCAAAAAAATTAGCTGGGCATGGTGGCGCATGTCTGTAATTCCAGCTACTTGGGAAGCTGAGGTAGGAGAATTGCTTGAACCCAGGAGGCGGAGGCTGCAGTGAGCCAAGGCTACTGCACTCCAGCGTCGGTGACAGAATGAGACTCTGTCTCAAAAAAAAAATAATAATAATTTAACTTTTAAAAGAGTTATTGACATATAATTCACATTCCATACAGTTAACCCATTTAAAGAGCCAGGTGCAGTGGTGCACAGCTGTAATCTCAGCTACTCTGGAGCCTGAAGTGAGAGGATTGCTTGAGCCCAGGAATTCAAGACCAGCCTGGGCAACATAGCAGAGACCTTGTCTCAACTGAATGAATGAATGCTTTTTAGTTTAGTCTCAGGGTTGTGCAAATGTCATCACAATCTAATTTTTGTTCCCCCAAAAGGAGCCTCTTACCCATTAGTAGTTAATCCCCATCTCCCAATTTCTAATATCCCTAAGCCACCACTAATCTACTTTTTGTCTCTGGATTTGCCTTTTCTGGATATTTTATATAAATGGAATCATATAGAGTAGTCTTTTGTGACTGGCTTCCTTCACTTAGCATGTTTTCAAGATTCTTCCATGTCACAGCATGTATCTTTACTTCATTTCTTTTTATCTTTTTTCTTTTAAAAATTTTTTTTTTTTTTGAGATGGAGTCTCGCTCTGCCGCCCAGGCTGGAGTGCAGTGGCCGGATCTCAGCTCGCTGCAAGCTCCGCCTCCTGGGTTCACGCCATTCTCCTGCCTCAGCCTCCCGAGTAGCTGGGACTACAGGCGCCCGCCACATCGCCCGGCTAGTTTTTTGTATTTTTTAGTAGAGACGGGGTTTCACCGTGTTAGCCAGGATGGTCTCGATCTCCTGACCTCGTGATCCGCCCGTCTCGGCCTCCCAAAGTGCTGGGATTACAGGCTTGAGCCACCGCACCCGGCTTTTCTTTTCAATTTTTTGAGACAGGGTCTCCCTCTGTTGCCTAGACTGGAGTGCAGTGGTGCGATCACGGTTCACTGCAGCCTAGACCTCCCAGCCTCAAGTGATACTCTGGCTTCAGCTTCCTGAGTAGCTGGGACTAGAAGTGCACACCACCACGCCCAGCTAACTTTTTTGGGGGGTATTTTTTGTAGAGATCTAGTCTCACTCTGTTGCCCAGGCTGGTCTTGAACTCCTGTGCTCAAGGGATCCACACACCTCAGCCCCCTGAAGTGCTGGGATTATAGGCATGAGTCACTGTACCTGGCTAGGAGTTTATTATAGATACAAGTCTCTTAAAAATAGGATTTGCAGATATTCTGTTCTGTGAGTTATCTTTTCACTTTCTTATTGATATCATTTGCAGTACAAAAGTTTTTAATTTTGATGTAATTCAATTTATCTTTGTTTTTCTTTTCTTGTTTCTGTTCTTGGTGTTATATCTAAGAAACCATTGCCTAATTCAAGGTTGTTAAGATTGACTCCTATGTTTTCTTCTAAGATTTTTATAGTTTTACCTCTTTCATTTAGGTCTTTGATTCATCTTGAGTTAATTTTATGAATGGTAAAAGAATATGCACATTCTTTTTTTTTTTTTTGGGATGGAGTCTCGCTCTGTCGCCGGGACTGGAGTGCAGTGGCCGGATCTCAGCTCACTGCAAGCTCCGCCTCCCGGGTTTACGCCATTCTCCTGCCTCAGCCTCCCGAGTAGCTGGGACTACAGGCGCCCGCCACCTCGCCCAGCTAGCTTTTGTAGTTTTAGTAGAGACGGGGTTTCACCGTGTTAGCCAGGATGGTCTGGATCTCCTGACCTCGTGATCCGCCCGTCTCGGCCTCCCAAAGTGCTGGGATTACAGGCTTGAGCCACCGCACCCCGGCCTGAATATGCACATTCTTTTGTGTGTGAATATCCAGTTGTCCCAAAATCATTTGTTGAACTATTAGTCTACATTTGAACCATATCAAGTTAATTTTGGTGCACAAACATAAAAGATAAAAGAATATGTGACTAGGATTATTAGGTATTTTAGTCCTTCCAAATTAGTATTTTAGCTTTTTAAAAAAATGACTTAATATGTCAAAATGCTTAGTGATAGAACGTTATAGTGATAGAAGAAATCTTTGTTATCTCACCAGAGACAGCTTTGCTGTTTTATCAGAAAGAAAATCCAGATTATAGTTTTACTCCTGTTACTTGTCTTCTATTTAACAATATGTAGTAATGGCTTCATAAGCCTTTCTTCCTGTGAATACATCCATCACATTTAACCAACTTCATCAAAAATTTTGACACACTTATTGATCCTTTCCAACCCCTAACTTGCCAAATATAGTTTACTCCTCAGAACTTCTACACTTTCTGAATACTTTTTTTCTGAGATGAAGTCTCGCTCTGTCGCCCAGACTGGAGTGCAGTGGCGTGATCTCAGCCCTCCTGAGTTCAAGCGATTCTCCTGCCTCAGCCTCCTGAGTAGCTAGGATTACAGGCATCTGCCATCATGCCTGGCTACTTTTTGTATTTTTGGAAGAGATGGGGTTTCACCATGTTGACCAGGCTGGTCTCGAACTCCTGACCTCAAGTGATCTGCCCTCCTCGGCCTCCCAAAGTGCTGGGATTACAGATGTGAACTACTGCGCCTGGCCTTAATATTCTTAAGTTTAAAAATACTCTTCTATGCTAGCAAAACCAGACTCTCCTTTAGGTAAAGTAATTCTTTTTTACCTAAATAAATAAAACCATTCATTACCTTGCATACACATCCCCTTACTTACCCACATTTAAAAAATATCTTTTCAAAACAAATAGTCACATCAACATAAAGCCATCTATACATCCTTTTTAACCTGGTAGCTAATGGCTACACCAGTTATTAAAGCACATATATCATAAAATTGTCCAATTTTCCAAGGTTACTTACGAAAGAAAATAATATTCATATCCTTAAAGTTAACTAAGGATCTGGAAATCACAAATGAAGCAGACACAGGAAGTTCTTATGGTTGTAGCGTAAGAATTAAACAAATTTAGAATCTTTTAAAAAGACATTTGTTATAATTCCCATTTTTTTTTTATAAACACAACTTGAGCTTTTTGTAATAATAAATAAATAAGTTGTGAGAAAAAGGTAACTCTTAAAACCTATATTAAAATTTAAGTTTAAATATGGAATAAAAGTCATTTATATACATTTTCTGGCTTAAACATTCATTAAAACAGTTTCATGACCTGCTATTTCTCCTTTTCCATTTAGAGCCTGTGGTGGACAGATATGTATGAGATATATGAGACATCACTAAAGTCAGCTTTTTTTGTGTGTTTAAATTGATCAAAAACTAACATTTCTAAGCAAGAACAGAAGTTTTCTTAGATCTCAATAATATTAGGCAATTGGCTTTATTTTCCCAAAGAAACAAAATAAGAAAAAAGTATGTGAGCGTCTTTTTTTTTTCTTCAGTGATGCATAGAGAACCACAAAATTGTATTATAGTGTAGTAGTTAAGGTTATGGCCTCTAGAGTCAGGTAGCTTGTGTTCAAAATTTGGCTGTACCATTTACTTACTGTTTTGCCCTTATCAAAGTTACTTCGCCTCTCTGTGTCATAGTTTCTTCATCTGTAAAATGAAGTGACCACAGTATATATCTTTGAAACTTGTTATAAGGAATAAATTTACACAAAACTTCTAGAATAATGCCTGATACATTCTTAGTGCTAAGTACTGGAAATCAGATTGTTGAAGTATATCATATTTGATATCAGCCAGGATCACTCACTGGCCAAGTAACTTACCACATACCAGCATCAAAGATCAATTAAAATTGTCATATTCCTTTGGGGCTTCTTTTGAATGATAAAATATCTGATAACTATTTGTACAGTAGGTATGTATTATACTTCTAAAAGCCTAAAGAGAACTGCATAAACAATAGGGTTGCATAGTATAACAAAGCATTTGTTTCTTGTTTGGAATTTTATTTTTTGAGATGGAGTCTCACTCTGTTGCCCAGGCTGGAGTGCAGTGGCACGATCTTGGCTCACTGCAACCTCCACTTCCTGGGTTCAAGCAATTCTCATGCCTCAGCCTCCTGAGTAGCTGAGATTATAGGCATGAGTCACCACACCCAGCTAATTTTTGTATTTTTAGTAAAATGGGGTTTCACCATGTTGGCCAGGCTGGTCTCAACTCCTGATCTGGCTGCCTCGGCCTCATCTTGTTTGGAATTTTATTTTGTTGTGGCTTGGGTACTTGGAGTTTCGGAAAAAATGAAAAAGACAGTGGAGACAAAAATCCTTCAAAAGCCGAGGGTCACTAGGGAGAAACTTAAAAGGAAGAATAGACGATCTGAATAGGACTATATCTATTAAAGAAATGGCATCAATAGTTAACCTTCCCAAACAGAAAGCACTAGGCCCAGCTAGGTTTGCTGGTGAATTCTACCGAACATTTAAGTAAGAAATTTTTCTAATTTTCTACAATATCTTTCAGAAGATAGAAAGAGAGGGAGTCCTTCCTTCCTAACTCATTCTATGAAAAACTAGGACCTAAAAGTAGTCAAATTATGAATAGAAGAATTTTACTTTAAAAGTGAAAATTATTTTAAATGAAAGAATATGGTCAAAATAAAATACAACCCTGGCTGGTCACAGTGGCTCATATCTATAATCCCAACACTTTGGGAGGTATAGGCAAGAGGATCATTTGAGCCCAGGAGTTTGAGACCAACATGGTGAGACCCTGTCGCTGCAAAAAATAAAATAGC
The DNA here is from genome assembly GCF_001698545.2 of Rhinopithecus bieti. Classification (NCBI taxonomy): domain Eukaryota; kingdom Metazoa; phylum Chordata; class Mammalia; order Primates; family Cercopithecidae; genus Rhinopithecus; species Rhinopithecus bieti. The sequence goes on from NW_016814438.1 coordinate 2,926,222, forward strand.
CAGGCATGGTGGCATGTGCCTCTGGTCCCCGCTACCTGGGAGGCTGAGGTAGGAGGATTGCCTGAGCCCAGGAGGTTGAGGCTGCAGTGAGCCGTATTTGCAACACTGCGCTCCAGCCTGAGTGCTAGAGCAAAAACCTAAGAAAAAACCAACCCTGAACTACCATTTTATATTAAATAAGCCTCCAAAATTTTTTTTACCATCTCCTCAAGCATTTGTCATTTCCTTGTGTTAGGAACATTCCAATTTCACTTTCAGATATTTTAAAATATACAATAAATTATTGTTGACAAAGTAGTTACCCTGTTTTTGCTATCACATACAGATCTTATTAATTCTTTCCATCTTTTTTATACTCGTTAACCATCCCTACCTTCTTTCTGCTCAGTTTTTCTGTGAACCTAAAACTGCTCTTAAAAATAGTCTGTTAAATAAAGAAAAAAAGAAAAGAAGGCCCTTTGTGGTGAAACGACTGAACCATTGGGCTTTTATCAGGTTTTTTCAGCCATGTAAAAGTAGGTTTGCATCCATTGACAGATGAATGAATAAACAAAATGTAGTAGGTACATACAATGAAATTATCACTCAACCTTAAAAAGGAAGGAATTTCTGACACATGCTACATGTATGATACACAAATGAAATTAAAATGACTTTACAAAATAATTATGCTTTTTTTAATTGATGTTTTTCCTAGAGAACTTGGAAGGCCTTTGATTATTTTATTGGCTTTTACATTTATTTCACAAAATTCAAAACCTTTTAGTATCTGAATTGTGACGTACAATTATTGTACATTTAAAAGTAAAATAGCATTTTATAATTTTTAAATGCCATTACTGTTTTATGCCTAAGCTTTTGTCAGTTTCTCAGTCAAACTGTTACAGTAGGTGGCTAGTCAGGCATGAGCAGGGCAGGAGAGGGCTTTGCCTGACCAAGTATGTCAGGCAACCACGAGGTGATGGTCAAGGCGTTATTAACTGTCCCTCTGAAATAATAATTAGTCACAGCCAGCACCAGGGAAAGTCAGTCTCCCTATAGATAGAAAAAAACTGAAACTGGTGATCGGTACCTTCCCAATGGGTCTCAGGAGCTGGGCAAATGGGCTCAAGTTTGTGCATTAACAGGTGAAATGGCGGGGTTTACCTGGTATGTGACCTTCTGGGGGCATTCCACCAGTAAAGGGAAGAACGCCTCAGGTGAGCATGTGTACAACTGCAATATGCACGCTGCACATGCTCACCTCCCAAGTGATGGCAGGCCACCCCAAGGGAAGAATCAGGGGAGAAGGGATGCAAGACCCTAAAAGTATGCCAGCATATGAAACCCCAAGTCAAAAGGTCAAAGTGCACACTTGTCCTTCAAGTTGCCCACTTAGCCCTCTGCCAAGTGTACGTTCCTTCCTTTTGTTCTTGCTCTAAAGCTTTTTAATAAATTTTCACTCCTGCTGTAAAACTTGCCTTAGTTTCTCCTTCTACTTCATGCCCCACAGTCAAATTCTTTCTTCTGAGGAGGCAAGAGTAGAGATTGCTGCAGACCTGTATGGATTCGTCACCTGTAACAAAATGGTTTGCTTATGTGATGATGATTATTCTCAATAATGACAAGCCCAAATTACAACTGATCATTTTGTCACAACTGATTGTTTGTTTTTGAGATAGGGTCTTGCTCTGATGCCCAGGCTGGAGTGCAGTGGTGCAGTCTCAGCTCACTGCAACTTCTGCCTCCCAGGTTCAAGGGATTCTCCTGCCTCAGCCTCCCAAGTAGCTGGGATTACAGGTGTGTGCTACCACACCCAACTAATTTTTGTAGTTTTAGTAGAGATGGGGTTTCAACATGTTAGCCAGGCTGGTCTCGAACTCCTGACCTCAAGTGATCCACTTGCCTCAGCCTCCCAAAGTGCTGGGATTATAGGCATGAGCCACTGTGCCTGGCCACAACTGACTATTTTGTTAGAGCTTGACCTAGAGAATCCATTACCAGTTTTAGTTCTGTAGGTTTTTTTCTTTAATCTCCTGTTTTCATGAACTTCATCAAATACCTAATTGAGCACTGAGGTTCAGTCCCAACAAATGTTTGATGCTGTCAGAGGCATGTGAACCAGAGCAACTCCATCTTAAATAGGAACTAGGCAAAAATGGGGCTGCATTCCCAGATGGTTAAGGCATTCTTAGTCCCAGGATGAGATAGGAGGTTGGCACAAGATACAGGTCATAAAGACCTTGCTGATAAAATAGGTTGTATTAAAGAAGCTGGCTAAAACCCACCAAAACCAAGACGGCAATGAGAGTTACCTCTGGTTGTCCTCACTGCTACACTCCCACCAGTACCATGACAATGTCATGCCATGGCAACATCAGGAAGTTACTGTATATGGTCTAAAAATGGGAGGCAGGAATAATCCACCCCTTGTTTAGCATATCATCAAGAAATAACCATAAAAATGGGCAACCAGCATGCTCTGTTTGTGGAGTAGCCATTCTTTTATTTCTTTACTTTCCTCATAAACTTGCTTTCACTTTATGGGGCTCGCCTTGAATTATTTCTTGTGGGAGATCCAAGAACCCTCCTTGGGGTCTGGATCCAGACCGCTTTCCTGTAACAATACCCTTGTAAACCAAGAATAAAATTCCAAGCCACTCAGCTTACTGAATGGACGCCTTTTGGCCAAGGGGATCCCAAGTAAAAAACTTGTTAAGGCCATGATGGGAAGTGGAGGTTGAGGTCAGACATGCTTTGTTATGCCCTCTTCCCTTTGGAGTTTAGGCACAACTGACAAGCATTAACATTAAAATAGAAATCATAAGACTGATAAAACAGACTGTTGTTAGTAATAAGATACCCAACTCCAGCCTGACTCTCTGGTATAACATCACATGACAGTGGCCCTAAAGGAAATCAAAGTATTTTATTCCAAAATATATTTCTTTGACATATTTTGGAATGGCCCTACAAAGCTGTCTCCTGTGGGGGAAATTTGCATTCTTTAGAGAATCTCCTTCTCTTTACAAGTCTTGTCCTAATCCAGGAGAGATTTAGTACCTTTTAAGGTCTGATAGACATTTATTATCTATTCTCCCAGAAGCCTGTTACTTAGAGGCTTCATCTACATAACAAGAACCTCGGCTTCCACATGGTAAGGTAGCTCATGCTTATAATCCCAGCACTTTGGGAGGCCAAAGCAGGTGGATCACGAGGTCAGGAGCTCAAGACCAGCCTGGCCAACATAGTGAAACCCTGTCTCTACTAAAAAATACAAAAATTAGCCAGGCATGGTGGTGTGTGCCTATAGTCCTTGCTACTTGGAAGGTTGAGGCAGAAGATTTGCTTGAACCTGGGAGGTGGAGGTTGCAGGGAGCCAAGATTGCACCACTGCACTCCAGCTTGGGCAACAGAGTAAGACTTGTCTCAAAAAAACCATAATAAATAAATAAAAAGAACCTTGGCTTCCACAACCCCCCTTATCTTAAGCATTTCTTTATGTCGACTTCCATTTCTCAAGCAAAGCTTAATCCTTTTAACCAACTGTCAATCAGAAAATCTTTGAATGCAACTATGATCTGGAAGCACCCCTCCACCTGAGAGACAGGACTAGCTGGATTTCTTAGGCCGACTAAGAATCCCTAAGCCTATCTGGGAAGGTGACTGCTTCCACCTTTAAACACTTAGGGTTTGCAAGTTAGCTCACACCCGACCAGTCAGATAGTAAAGAGAGCTCACTAAAATGCTAGTTAGGCAAAAACAGGAGGTAAAGAAATAGCCAATCATCTATTGCCTGAGAGAGCACAGCGGGAGGGACAAGAATCGGGATATAAACCCAGGCATTCCAGCCAGCAAGGGCTACCCTCTTTGGGTCCCCTCCCTTTGTATGGGAACTCTGTTTCCAGTCTATTTCACTCTATTAAATCTTGCAACTGCACTCTTCTGGTCCGTGTTTGTTACGGCTCGAGCCGAGCTTTCGCTCGCTGTCCACCACTGCTGTCTGCCACCATCACAGACTCGCTGCTGACTTCCATCCCTCTGGATCCGGCAGGGTGTCCGCTGTGCTCCTGATCCAGCAAGTCGCCCATTGCTGCTCCTGATCAGGCTAAAGACTTGCCATTGTTCTTGCACGGCTAAGTGCCCAGGTTCTTCCTAATCCAGCTGAACACTAGTCACTGGGTTCCACAGTTCTCTTCCGTGACGGCTTCTAATAGAGCTATAACACTCACCACATGGCCCAAGATTCCATTCCTTGAATCCCTGAGACCAAGAACCCCAGGTCAGAGAACATGAGGTTTGCCACCATCTTGGAAGCGGCTGGCCACCATCTTGGGAGCTCTGTGAGCAAGGACCCCCGGTAGCATGCCTACATCCCCCTCTCCCTGCTTTGAGATATCCTGCCTTTTATACTTTACATGTATTGATTATTGTCTTTGCCTATAACTTCTGTCTCTCTAAAATGTATAAAACCAAGCTATAATCTAACTACCTTGGGCACATGTTTTCAGGACCTCCTGAGGCTGTGTCACAGGCCATGACACTCATATTTGGCTTAGAATAAACCACTTCAAATAATTTACAGAGTTTGGCTTTTTTTTGGTCAACACCTTCAAGCCTCAAATAACAAAAGCAGTCCAACAAAGCATTGAAGTGAGGACCAGTTGTTACAGGAAAGGGGTCCCAATCCAGACCCTAAGAGAGGGTTCTTTGATATCAAGCAAGAAAGAATTCAGGGCAAGTTCGCAGTGCAAAGTGAAAGCAAGTTTATTAAAAAAATAAAGTGGTGAAAAAGCAGCTACTCCACTGACAGAGTAGGACGTTCCTGAAAGTAAGAGGAGGAATGTGTCCGCTCTAGGTACAATGCTTGTATATATGGGGAGATGTGCTCCACTACAAGGGTTTGTGATAAAGGATTAATTTGCTTAATTACTATATTTTGCAAGAATTGATATTATTATCTTTAAAGCAAAATCAGGAATGCCTTTGTTCTCCAGTTATCTGGGTAGCTAGACATTCCCAAGTCTGGGTCTGTTTAGGAAACATTATTAATTTGTTCCTTTAACCATAAACATTTCGAGGCTAGGAATGCCTAATTTTCTGAGAATGCAGCCCAGCAAGTCCCAGTCTTATTTTCCTAGCCCTCACTCAAAATGGAGTCGCTCTGGTTCAAACACCTCTGACACGGTGACTGAGTATGCCCTTGGGTATGCGCTACTTATTTTCTAGTGTCAACTCTTTCGTTGACAGTGTATCTATGTTTCTGAGAAAGGGATAGCCCGGGGAGTCAGAAAGGGAATCAGCCTTACAATCTCTCCAGCTACTGATACTTCTTCTCTATAGTGAGCCACAGTGAGGGGGAGGGCAGTCAGCAGCCACATGGAATGGGGTTCTGCTTCCCTGATCCAAAGAGGTTATTGTGTCTGTGTACAAACTAGACCTTTATAGAGCTTCAAGCTGTTCTTCACTAAAGAGTCAAGTGAACATTCCTGAGTCACTTGGAGTCCATAGGCGGAGATCAGGCATTCAGCTTTTGGTCTGGTCTCTCCCACCTCTAAGCAAGAGGAGGGCAGGACCTCACCTCATAAGCCATCAGATGACAGGCTATCTCAGGAGCAATTCTCCGTTTCTTTTAGACAAGCCACCCTTTAGCCCTCAGAATAAAGTTTCAGCCCCTAGTTTCTTTTGCCTTTCATAGATTTTCTTGCTTAATATACCCACTGGATGTACACATGTGTTCTTTCTGCTTTTTTGTCTCCATTTGTCTCTGCAGGGAGAGAGATTCTGTAGAGACAGAAGAAGAGGGGGAGTGCACTGAGTGCTTTCCAGCTGCAGCTGGTTTCCCCCTAAAGTACCACAAATCAATGTGCCATTATGAGGATTAATTGAGAATTAATTTTCATTCCATCACTATGCAATCTAATCTACATTAGAAGCATCTAATCTTCCTATTGACATTTGTCCCTTTCTTTTTCTGGTTTTCATTTCAAAGGACTCACATTAACGGCACATGGCTCTACTTAAGCAACCTGGTTAACTAAAGCTAGGATTTAAATGTTTCTCTTTAATCCTCAAGTTTAATCCTCTGATAATGGGGTGGAACAGTGGATAGTCCCCTTTTATGCCACCACACTAGTTGGATATTTAGTTGTTTTATAAACTTGTAAGGAGACAAGTCCACAGATATTAAGCAGAAGGAAATTATTGGAAGACTGTTGAGGCACTCAGAGTGATGGGAGCTAGGACAATCAGACCTGGAAATGGGCAGGAATCAAGAGGTAATCTGGGGGATTGGCCATTAGGAACCCAGGCAATTTTCTTAAAGCAAGATAGTGAAAAGTGTATACCATCCCTGTGGGAATAACTTCCACATTTTCCTGCTGTCTGCCTGTCAACAGCTCAACAGTCTGAGCCCCAGAAAGAGCATCTGATGACTGATACTGGGTCACATACCTGGTCCCCGGTCCTGCAGAGCCAAGGAGGGCAAGGATCTGTTTCCTTCGGCTTTGGTAATGAAATGTAGTCACCAGGAATGGCAGCCCCACTAAGATTACACACAGTGTAGATCTGTGAATTCCAAAAGGAAATATGGAGGCTCTTAGGGCAGCCAAAACAGAACAAATGCCAACCAGAACTTTTTTCTTTTGAGACAGAGTCTAGCTCTGTCACCCAGGCTGGAGTGCAATGGCACGATCTCGGTTCACCGCAACCTCCGCCTCCTGGGTTCAAGCCATTCTCCTGCCTCAGCCTCCCAAGTAGCTGGGACTACAGGCACACGCCACCATGCCAGGCTAATTTTTGTATTTTTAGTAGAGACAGGGTTTCATCATGCTGGCTGGGCTGGTCTCGAACTTCTGATCTCAAGTGATCCACCCACCCTCAGCCTCCCAAAGTCCTGGGATTACAGGTGTGAGCCACTGCGCCTGGCCAGAACTGTGTTTTCAATGGGCCAACTGAAATGTAGGAGAAAGGAATTGAGAAATAAGGATGGAAGGAAACGGAGGAGGGTGGAAGAAAATGGAAGTGAGCAAGAAAGCAGGAAACATTCAGTCGAGAAAAATTGTTCTTTGGCAATAGGTACATCTCTATGCAAGTCAGCGTGGCTTTTTCCCTCTAAAGTGATTTTAAAAGTTCTCTGAAAGCTCAGAGAACAGAAAACACATCTTGGTGACCTAGAAGTATAGTCATCTTCTTTCACCACCAGATGGTGCTTTACGTATAGAATGGAGGACAAGGATCCTGAGGATGTTCCCAAACACTTGCATGTTTATGAAGCTCTTTTACTTAACAATGATTCAAGAAATATTGGGGAAATGCAAGCCCAGATGAGGGACACCTAACCTAGCTGTACAGATAGGGAGGGGAGGGTTTCCTTACAACAGGTGAGGCTTGCACCCAAGGACAGGATAGAGATTGGGAGGTGAATTCCAATTTAAGAAAGAACCACCAGAAGTAGAGAGGCTTGAGAAAGCACATTGCCTTCTAGGAATCACAGGTGGTGGGCTGGGAATGGACAGTATTTCAGGTGGAGGAAACAGAATGAACAAAGGTGTGAAAAATGTACAAACAGATTTAGATTAAACTATAGCTATTCAATTATTTAGCTTGTTATTGGGATTGTCTCAATTCTGCATCATATGACCTGACCTTGGAAAAGTGGGCCATCTGTTTAGGGTAATGATCTGATTCTATCCCTCAGAATACTCAGTTTTCCTTAGCCAGTCCTTGCTCTTTAGCTTCCCCATTTTCTTGTCCTTTTCTGTGCCATAGGTGTATTGAAACTGATGCATTGCAAAACCGGTATTACATTAAATACACTGAACCCCAAATGCTTATGGAACACTTACACTATTTATACAGAAGAATAAGCAAAAGTGTCCGGGCACGGTGGCTCATGCCTGTAATCTCAGCATTTTGGGAGGCCAAGGATCATGTGAGGTCAGGAGTTCTAAAACATTCTGGCCAACATGGTAAAACACTGTCTCTACTAAAAATACAAAAATTAGCAGGCTGTGGTGGCAGGTGCCTGTAATCTCAGCTACTCAGGAGGCTGAGGCAGGGGAATGGCTTGAACCCAGGAGGTGGAGGTTGCAGTGAGCCAAGTTTGTGCTACTGCACTGCAGCCTGGGCAACATAGTGAGACTCCATCTCTAAATAAATAAATAAATAAATAAATAAAGAATAAACAGAAGCCCCTACCCTATAATATTGATGCATTCTGTTTGCACCTTATTCCATGATTTAAGCAAACATTATGTATTGTGTCCTTATGATATGTCAGATACTGTTAGCACTTTACATATATCTCACTTAATTCTTAATACAATGTGGAAATAAAATAATAAACATTTTATGGATGGTGAAACAGAAATGCAGAGAAATTGAATAGCCTGCTCAGGGTTTCCAGAATAGCAAAATTAAAGGCCTAGGGTTTAGTTTTCCACTAAAGATTCTCATGACCGGCTTCTTCACATCACTTAGGTCTCTGCTCAAATGTAATCTTAGAGAAGCTACATTAATCTATCTGAAATAGACACCTCACTGTGCATCCAATTGTCCTGCCTTATTTTTCTTTGTAACGTTATTATATTATTTATATTTGCATTGTCTGTATCTCCTACTAGACTATGGTCTCTGTTAGGGCAGGCTCTTGGTTGTGTTAGCTGCTTATTACCACACTACCCAGAACAGAGCCTGACACATAATAAGGAGCTCAACAAATTTTTGTTAGGAATAATTGACTCTTAGATCCAAACTCTTAGCCACTATGCTATATTTTGTCCCCAGACAGGATTAAGAAGGTTTACATTTTGAATATTCTGATACCAAAGAGCATGCTGCACAAAGTCTGTGCATGGAACGTGCCAAATAGCATGTAAACTAGGCTGGGCACGGTGACTCACACCTGTAATCCCAGCACTTTGAGAGGCTGAGGTGGCTGGATCACCAGATCAGGAGATTGAGACCATGCTCATTAACTTGGTGAAACCCCGTCTCTACTAAAAAAAAAAAAAAAAAAAATTAGCAGGGCGTGGTGGCGTGCGCCTGTAATCCCAGCTACTGGGAAGGTTGAGGCAGGAGAATGGCATGAACCCGGGAGGCGGAGCTTGCAGTGAGCCGAGATCGTGCCACTGTACTTCCAGCCTGGGTGACAGAGTGACACCCTCTCTTGGGGAAAAAAAAAAAAAGTATGTAAACTGCCAGTCTATACTCTTAAAATTCGAGTTTAATTCACATACAGTAAAATAAATAATTTTTTTTTTTAGATGGAGTCTTGCTCTGTTGCCCAGGCTGGAGTGCAGTGGTGCTATCCTCAGCTCACTGCAAGCTCTGCCTCCTGGGTTCACGCCATTCTCCTGCCTCAACCTTCCCAGTAGCTGGGACTACAGGTGCACGCCACCATGCTGGGCTGACTTTTTGTATATTTTTTTCAGTAGAGACGGGGTTTCACTGTGTTAGCCAGGATGGTCTTGATCTCCTGACCTCATGATCTGCCCGCCCAGGCCTCCCAAAGTGCTGGGATTACAGGCGTTAGCCACCGTGCCTGGTTGAAATAAATAAATCTTAAGTATGTATATATTTTTACAAATGCATACTCTTTTGTAACCACCAATTGTATCAAGATATAGAACATTTTTTAGCCCCCAAGGAAGCTCTCTTGTAATAACTTCCAGTCAATACCCTACTTCCCAGAGATAACTACTCTACTTCTATCACATAGGTTAGGTGCTGGGTCCTGAGCTTCACATAAATGTAATCATATAGTTTGTACTCTTATGTCTCCCTTCTTTTGCTCACCATAATATTTTGGAGATTTATCTGTGTTCTGTATATCAGTGGTAGTTTATTCTTTTTTATTGTTGTGTTATATTCCATTGTATAAATAAATAACAATTTGTTTATACATTCACCTGCTAGTGGATGTTCAGGTTGTTGCCAAGTTTGGGTCATTAAGTATAAAGCTGCTTTAAATATTCTTATAAATTGTACTTGGTATGTTATTTTAGGGGGTATATACTGAGGAATAGAATTGCTGCATCATAAGGTAGACGTTTGTTTAGCTTTCTTTTCTGAAAAGTGCCTGTTCAAGTGTTTTGCCCATTTAAAAAGCTTTCTTATTGATCTGTAGAGTTATTTATGTATATAATCCTTTATCAGACGTAAGTATTGCAAATATATTCTCCTACTTTGTAATTGCCTCTTCAGTTTCCTGCTAATGTATTTTGATAACAGAGGTTCTCAATTTTAATGAAGTCAAATTTATCAATTTTGTCTCTTAAGGTTAGTGCTTTTTCTGTCATGTTTAAGAAATCATTGTCTACCCCAAAGTTGTGAAATTATTCTGTTTTCTTCTAAAGCTTTATTGTTTCATATTTCACATTTGAGTATATGAGCCACCTTGAATTAAGTTTTGGATTTGTTGTGAGTTAAGAGTTTATTTTCTTCCCCATATGGATATACAGTTGTTGAAGCACCATTTAATAAAAACACTATCACTTCCCCCATTGAATTGTAGTAACACCTTTGTTATAAACTAAATGAATATATATGTAGAGGGTATTTCTGGACTCCGTTTTGTTACACTGGCCTATTTGCCTATCTTTGCACCAATACCACATTGTCTTAATTGCTGCCACTTTATACTTGGTCTCGAACTCTGATAGTAAAGTTTTCGACTTTATTCTTCTTAAAGATTATTCTTGGCTATTTTAGGTTCTTTACATTTCCATATAAATTTAAGATTTATCCTGTTGATGTTGACCAAATATTTTACATGGGTTTTTATAGATTGGGTTTGCATTGAATCTACTTATCAAATTGGGGGAAATTGCCATCTTATCAATTTTCAGTCATTTGATGCATGCACATGATATAGTTCTTTATTTATTTAGGTCACTTTTAATTTCTCTCAGCAGTATTTTGTAGTTTTCACTATTAGCCTTGTGGAACTCTTCTTAAATTTTTTACTAAATATTTGATTTTTAATGTTACTATAAATTACATTTTAAAATATTTCATTTTCGGATCATTTCTTGATAGTACATAGAAATATGCTTGGTTTTCATGTGTTGACTTTGTATCCAGAGAGCTTGCTAAATTAATTCTAATAGTCTGTATAGTTTCAGATTTTCTGTCTTCACAATCATGTAATACATAAATGAAAATAGTTTTACTTTTTGTTTTCAATCTTTATACCTTTTATTTCTCTTTCTTGCCTTATAGAACTGTCTTAGGCCTATAGCATAATGATGAATAACAGTAGTGGTAGTAGAGATCCCCATCTTTTCTTGACTTTGGGGAGAAAACGTTAACCACTGATAATGACACAGCTACGGGGTTTTATTACTAGATAACCCTTTGAGATTAAGGATGTTTTATTCAATTTCTCCTTGCTGTGCATTTTTTTTCTAAAATCATCAATGCATGTTCACCTTTATCAAATATGTTTTCTTCACCTATTAAGATGATCTTATTGTGCCCCTTCTTTCAATATTATGCTGTTAACGTGGTGAATTCTAATGACAGAATTTTTAAATGTTAAATCAACCTTTTATTCCTGGAGTACATCTTTCTTTGTTATGGTATATTATGTATTTTTGACATTCCTGGAGTCCCATTTATTGATTTTTTTGGTTTTGTTTTTAGAGGCAGGGTCTTGCTCTGTCACCCAGACTGGAGTGCAGTGGTATGATCATAACTCACTATAACCTCATACTCCTGGGCTCAACTGATCCTCCCACGTCAGCCTCCTGAGTAGCTAGGCCTACAGAGGCATGCCACCACACACAGCTAATGTAATCACATTTTTAGAGACAGGATCTCACTATGTTGCTCAGGCTGGTCTCAAACTCATGGGCTCAAGCAATCCTCTCACTTTTGACTTCCCAAAGTACTGGGATTACAGGCATGAGCCACTACACCCTGCCAATTTATCGATATTTTGTTAGGATTTTTACATCTATGTTCAAGAGAGATTCTAGACTATAAATTTCCTTACTTGTAATGTCATATTTTGGTATCAATGTTTTGCCAGCCTTAAAAAGTGAGTGCAGACGTGTCCTTTCTTTTTAATTCTCTGGAATAGTTTGTGTAAATCCGGGTATTATTTGTTCTTGAACTATTTGTAAGAACTCAGCACTAAAGCCATATAAACCTGGCATTTATGCAGGAA
>NW_016814438.1:2940845-2967649 GCF_001698545.2 Rhinopithecus bieti
AGCAAGACTGTCTCTAAAAAAATAATAATATAATAAAATAAAAAATAAAACAAAAAAGGAACTCATCCCCCCCATCAAAAAAAAACAAACAACAACAACAAAAAACTTAGTCCTTTTCTTGTTTTTTGAGACGGAGTCTTGTTCTGTCACCCAGGCTGGAATGCGATGGCACGATCTTGGCTCACTGCAACCTCTGCCTCCTGGGTTCAAGCAATTCTCCTGCCTCAGCCTCCCAAGTAGCTGAGATTACAGGTGTGGGCCACCATGACTGGCTAATTTTTGTATTTTTAGTAGAGATGGGGTTTCACTATGTTGGCCGGGCTGGTCTCCAACTCCTGACCTCCAGTGATCCACCTTTTTCGACCTCCCAGAGTGCTGGGATTACAGGTGTGAGCCATCATGCCTGGTCAACTTAGTCATTTTCTATGGCTCATTTCCTTGGTCAAGATAAAAGTTATTATTATATCTTAAGTAATAAATGTAAAGTTTATATAAAATAATAAGCTATAGATATGTCTTTGCATTAAGAAAGTTAAAAACGGTCAGGTGCAGTGGCTCACACCTGTAATCCCAACATTTTGGGAGATAGAAGCAGGCAGATCACTTGAGGTCGGGAGTTTGAGACCAGCCTGGACAATATGGTGAAACTCCATCTCTACTAAAAATATAAAAATTTGCCCAATGTGGTGCTGCATGCTTGTATTCCCAGCTACTCAGGAAGCTGAGGCAGGAGAATCACTGTAACCCAGGAGGAAGAGGTTGAAGTGAGCTGAGATTATGCCACGGCACTCCATCCTGGGAGACAGAGCAAGACTCTGTCTCAAAAAAAGAAAAGAAAGTTAAAAATTGTTTGACTGGGCGCGGTGGCTCCCACCTGTAATCCCAGCACTTTGGGAGGCTGAGGCAGGCGGATCATGAATTCAGGAGATCAAGACCATCCTGGCTAACATGGTGAAACCCCGTCTCTACTAAAAAATACAAAAAATTAGCTGGGCATGATGGTAGGCGCCTGTAGTCCTAGCTACTTGGCAGGCTGAGGCAGGAGAATTGCTTGAACCCGGGAGGTGGAGGTTGCAGCAAGCCGAGATCACGCCACTGAACTCCAGCCTGGGCGACAGAGCAAGATTCCATCTCAAAAAAAAAAAAAAAAAAAAAAATTGTTAATCCTCAAACTTATCCTTATCAGATTTTACTTTATGTATTTTGAGGCTCAGTTATTAGGAGAATAAATGTTTATAATTTTTATGTTTTCTTAATGAATTGAAACCTTTTTTTATTATGAAATGACACTCTTTATCTCTGGTAACACTGTTTGCTCTTAAGTCTAATGTGTCTGATATTAATATAACCACTCCAGTTTTCTGTTGGTCAAGGTCAGCATGGTATATTTGTTATCACCCCTTGAGTTTTCATCCATTAAAATATATTTCCTTTTTTTTTTTTTTTTTTGAGACGGAGTCTCGCTCTGTCGCCCAGGCTGGAGTGCGGTGGCACTCACTGCAAGCTCCGCCTCCCGGGTTCATGCCATTCTCCTGCCTCGGCTTCCCGTGTAGCTGGGACTACAGGCGCCCGCCATCATGCCTGGCTAATTTTTGTATTTTTAGTAGAGACGGGGTTTCACTGTGTTAGCCAGGATGGTCTTGATCTCCTGACCTCATGATCTGCCCGTCTCGGCCTCCCAAAGTGCTGGGATTACAGGCGTGAGCCACCGCGCCCGTCCTTAAAATATATTTCTTGTAGGCAGTATATAGTTATGTTACGCATTTTAACCAATTCAACAACTTCTGACTTTTAGTTGGGGTATTTAAACCATTTATGAGACAATTTATATTACATTTAGGCAATTTATATATCATTAACATTGATATGATTAGGTTTAAATCTACCATCTTGCTATTTGTTTTTTATTTGTCTTATCTGGTTTTTGTTCTCTTTGTTCTCTTTTCTGTCTTGTTTTAAACTGAGTATATTTTTATAACTTCATTTTATCTTCTTTGTTGGCTTATTTGCTATAAGTCTTTGTTGTATTACTTTGTTAACTACAGGGTTCATAATATACATATTTATCACCATCTATTTTGGAAAAATTTTGGTAATTATCTCTTTAAATTATTTTTCTGTCTGCAAGTTTCTCTCCTTATGCAGGGACTTGAATTGTATGTATATTTGTCTTCTTTTTTTTTTTGAGATGCAGTCTCACTCTATTGCCCAGGCTGGAGTGCAATGGCGTGATCTTGGCTCACTGCAACCTTTACCTCCCAGGTTCAAGTGATTCTCCTGCCTCAGTCTCCCAAGTAGCTGGGATTACAGACACGCACCACAACACCCGGCTAATTTTTGTATTTTTAGTAGAGACGGGGTTTCACCATGTTGGCAAGGCTAGTCTTAAACTCCTGACCTTGTGATCCGCCCACCTTGGCCTCCCAAAGTGTTGGGATTACAGGCGTGAGCCACCGTGCCTGGCCTATATTTGTCTCCTTATAAGCTGTTCCACAGCTAACTGATATTCTGTTCTTTTTTTTCAGTAGTTTTTCTCTCTGTAGTTCATTATGGATTTTTTTTTTTTTTACTATGTCTTCAAGTTCACCAACCTTTCTTCTGACACTAATCCCATCCAATGTATTCTTTTCATCTCAGGCATTGTGGTTTTAATGTCTGGAAGTTCTTTGTTTTTAATATCTCCAGTGTTGCCAGTTAACATATTTAATATTTTATTTTTGCTTCTTGAACATATTAACTACTAATATAACTGTTTTAGTGTTCTTATCTACTAATTCTATTATTTGTGTCATTTCTTGGTCTGTTTAAATTGAATGATTTTCTCTTTCCTTGTTATGGATCATACTTTCTTGCTTCCTTGCATGCCTGGTAATCTTTTGGGGGATGTTATACATTATGAATTTTACCTTGTTTGGTTCTTGATACTTTTGTATTCCTGTAAATATTACTGAACTTGCTTTCGGGATGCAGTTAAGTTACTTTAAAACAGGTTGGCTAAAATGAAGTTTTAGGTCTTCCTTCTAGCTTTATTGGGAAGAAATGAAGCAGTGTTTGGTCTAAGGTTAACTTTCCCCCCTATTGAGCCAAGACCATTCTTTGTACTCTTCCCCAACGCCCCATGAATTATGAGGTTTTCTACTTTGGCTGTTGGGAAAGGGTGTTTTCCTGGATCTCTGTGATCTATGGACACTGTTTCCTTTGATTCTTCTGGATAGTTCTTTTCTCCGGCCATGGGTAGCTTTCTCACATGCATGTACAAATCAATCCTCAACTGAATACTTTAGGGGACCCTCTGAAGATCTCTGGAACTTTCTCTCTTTCTCTCTCTGTGGGTTTGTGGTTTTCTCCCATCCCTGCATTGCAGCCTGAAAATTTTCTCCAGGCAGTAAGCTGGGGCAATTGTAGGATTTACCTCAGGTGCTTCCCATCTCTCAGCAATTCCTTTGTTGCCTGATGCCTTATTCTGATTTTCTTGTTATATATTTTATTTTTACATGTTAAAACTTTGGATGATATAGTTATTATTATTGCTTTCAATAGCCAATTTTGTTTTATTTTTATCTATTAATTTAACCTCCCTAGAGCTGTTCATTCTTTTTTCCACTTTCATATTCTATCTGGGATCATTTTCCTTCAATCCAGGAACATCCTCTGGTTTTTTCTTATATTTTATTTGCCTGATAAAGTTTTAAAACTTTGTTCTTGACTTTGAAAAATATTTTTCCTGAGTATAAAGTACAAGTTTGGCAGTTTTTTCTTTCAGCACTTTAAAGTTATCATTACATACAGTCTTGCACTTTGATGTTTTAATTATGATGTCAGCGGCATTTCTTGTGATTGTCTTTTTTTCTCTAGCAGCTTTAAAGGTTTTTTTTTTAATATTTGGTTTAATAAGTTTGACTTTTATGTACCTACATGTCATTTCCATTGTATTTATCCTATTTGGGACTTGCTAAGCTTCTTGGAAAATTATCATACATTTTTCCCAAATGATTACTTCTTTCTTATTCTGTCTTTCTTCTCTTCCTGGAACTTCATATATTTCACATTTCTTACTGTGTGAGGTTCATTTTACCTTTTTCCTTTTTGAGGTTCAATTTGGATAATTTCATTAAGTTCATTTGTCTTGACATATGTTGTTTTCTGTCTACTGTTAAAATCCTCAAGTAAGTTCTTTACTTTTTAGTCAACTTATGAATTAACTAAATTTTATTTAAGTTTGCCTTTATTAAGCTTTTAAGTTTGGTTTCCTAGAATTCTGGGTTGCTTCTT
Source organism: Rhinopithecus bieti (assembly GCF_001698545.2). NCBI lineage: Eukaryota > Metazoa > Chordata > Mammalia > Primates > Cercopithecidae > Rhinopithecus > Rhinopithecus bieti. Next base: position 2,945,118 of record NW_016814438.1, read on the forward strand.
TTTTAAAAAATCCTCATCAAGATACATACAATAAGCTGTACCCATTTAGAGTGCACACTTTGACAAATTTTTACAGCTGTAGGCTCCTGTGAAATCACTACCACATTCAAGATACAGAATATATCCATTACCCCAAAATATTTCCCATGCCCCCTTGGCAGTTCATTTCTCGTTCTGATCCTGGCCCCAGCCAATCACTGATTTGCTGGACTCACTATAAATTAGTTTGCATTTTCTAGAATTTATATAAATGAAACCACACAGTATGTATTCTTTCTGTCTTGTTTCTATCAGCCAGCATGATGATTCTGAGGTTCATCCATGTTATTACCTATGTCAGTAGTTCATTTCTTTTTATTACCTATGTCCGTAGTTCATCCAAAGTGTTACTTTGTATGGATATACTATTACTTGTTTATCCATTTTCCATTTGATAGACACATGGGCTGTTTTACATTTTTGGCTGCTGTGAATAAGGCTGCTATGAATATTTGCATTTAACACTTTGTGTGAACACATATTTTTTATTTCTATAGGTTGAATGCTTAGAACTAGAATGGCTGGTCATATGGTAGGTGTATGTTTAACTTTATAAGAAACTGCCAGTTTTTTGAACTACTTTACATTCACACCTTGAGTATAAGCTCCAATTGTTCCACATCTTCACTAACATTTGGTATTATCAGTCTTTTTAATTGTAGCCATCCTAATGTAGTGCTGTCTCATTGTGGTTTTAATATGTGTTTTCCTAAAGACTAACCATGTTGAAAACCTTTCCATCTCCTTACTGGCCATTTACATATCTGCTTTTATAAAATGTATGTTCAAATATTTTGTCCATTAAAGAAATTGAATTATTATTATTGAGCTTTGGGAGATTTTAAAAATACATTTTGTGTATCAGTTGTCAGGTATTTGTAGTGTGAATATTTTCTACGATTCTGTGACTTTTCATTTTTTAATGATGCCTTTAAAGAGCAAAAGTTTTGAATTTTGATAAAATCCAACTTTATCATTCATGCTTTGTGTCTTAAATATTTGCTTAACCTCAAGATCACAAAATTTTTCTCTTATGTTTTATTCTAGAACTTTTATATCTTTTAGATTTAGGTCTATGACCTGTCTTAATTTTTGTATATTGTGTGAAGTGAATTGGCTGACTGACTTACCATACATTGCCTAAAATCACTTATTTTACAATTTTTCAAAATATATGTATTTATCAGTAGTCTCCATTTTAAGTCAAGAGGCATTCTTTTGTTTATAGAATATACATTTGGTTTTGCCTATGTAAAGTGGTATAATCTTATGGTAAAATGGGGCAAGTATCTGCACGCTTAGAATTTTGGGGAGCCAAAGAGCCTTTTTTCCTACTTTTACTTTTATCATTATTTCTTTAAGTTTACTGGGATACACTTGTTAACATTTACAGTCATTATTACTACTTTAACAACAAGCAGGCTCAGAAATATTAAGATTTTATTCAGTTATAAACACAAACCTATTTATGTTAATACTAGACTTGAGCTCAGATTTCCAAATGCCGAATTCCTCACTTTAGTTTAAGTGAAATGGAAAAAAGGTGCAAAGTGTTTCTAAAAGGTGTAGGTCAGATGAGTACAGTTTAAATATTAACTTTCTCTTCTATTCATAAATAGATAGTTATATGCATGGGTATCATTATCATATTTATTATTCATTGAGACAACATCTATTAAACATGAGAAAGCCCTACTGTATGACTTTCATTCTGCAAAGAGTCCAGGTAGAATAACCATAGTGTGTTAACTCCTACTTGAAACGGTCTATTTTCAAATAGTCTGACTTGATGAGTTTTCTATATTTTTTCTTTGGGAGATCATTCCACAGTTTAATTTCAAGGTAATCTCACTTATCACCTTAGCTAATTTACATTTTTTCATTTGTGTTGTAAGAAAATGAATGCATCTTTGCAGTTTCATCTGTCAAAAGCTTCTAAATGGCTGTCACTCAATCACATTAATCATTCCGTAGCCAGTCTTTCTGTGGTTATCCTTTTAGTTACTTGGTAGCTTTCCCCTCTCTCTCTGAGAAATTTCTCTGATTAGTTGTTATCTGACATATGGATTACTTATAACATATAATGAAATTCAAACTTCTTTTTAACATAATACAGAAAAATATAGTGGTGATTAGGTCATTTTCTTATTCAAGGCCTTCAGGAACTATCCACACCTTCCAAATAAAATTCAAGCTTCTTTGTTTAGCATTCAGGCTAATCATCCCAGTTAGAAGTTGATACAATTTGAATATTTGTCCCCGCCAAATCTCATGTCGAATTGTAATCCCCATGTTGCATGTAGGTAGGGCCTGGCAGCGAGCATTTGGATCATGGGGGTGGATCCCTCATAACTTGGTGCTATCTTCCTGATAGTGAATGAGTTCTTGTGAGATCTGGCTGTTTAAGTGTGTGGCACCTTCCTCCACCCACTCTCTCTCTTGCTCCTACTTTCACTATGTGATGAACCTACTCTTGCTTTGTCTTCCACTATGAGTAAAAGCTCCCTGAGGCATCCCCAGAAGCTGGACAGATGCCAGCACCATGCTTGTACAGCTGCAGAACCATGAGCCAATTAAACCTCTTTTTAAAATAAATTACCCAGTCTCAGGTATTTCTTTATAGCAATGCAAGAATGGCCTAATAGATATATAAATTTCCTCCCCTTGAATTCCCATTACATTGTCTTCATGTCTCAAACATGACATTAAACATATGCTATGGTTTGGATATTTGTCCCTTCCAAACCTCATGTTGAAATATGATCCGCAATGTTGGAGATGAGGCTTAATGGCAGGTGTTTTGGTCATGGGAGCGAAACCCATGAATAGATATATGATCTCCCTAGGTAGGGAGTGCTCACTCTATTAATTCCTCAGAGCTGGCTGTTAAACAGAGGCTGGCATCTCCCTTACCTGTCTTTTGTTTCCTCTATCACCAAGTGATCTCTGCACAGTTGGCTCCCCTTTGCCTTGGCCTTTTGCCATGAGTGGAAGCAGCCTGAGGCCCTCATCAGATGCAGATACCTAGTCTTGAACCTTCCAGCCATTCTTAATTGTGAACCAAATAAATATGTTGTCTTTATAAATTACTCAAGTCTCTCAGGTAGTCCTTTGCAGTGCACAAACACATAATTTATGTGGATTCAAGTCTAAGTAAAACTTAAAGAGAATACTTTAAATTGAAATAGTTCAGTTTTAACTACCAGTCCTGTATCATTCAGGTTCAATCAGAGAAGCAGGACCTGTAAGAGTGATAGAAAATATAAAATTTATTATGAGCACTAGCCCTTACATAGCTGTAGGAGCTGATTAAGTCATCTCTGTCTGGTGTTGGCCTCTGTGTCTGGTGTAGGGCCTAAAGCCAGCAAGGCTAATAGGAAGAAAAGATGGTCATGAAATGGGGAAGAATAAGGAAAGATTGGAACTGGTGAGAACAATCTGGAACCCACAAGTGAAACCGCCTTTGCAAAAATTATGACAGTGAGAAAAATCTGACATAGTAAAATTATGGCAGTAAAAGAAATCTGTCCTAATTAACTACATCTTGCTTCTAACCTCCAAGCTGCCCTTGTTCGTTCCTGGGCATAGGCTGAACTAACTAACGTGGGAGGAATTTATAGTTTAACTTTGAAACAAAGATGGTAACAGTCCCTCCCTGAAACAAACTTCCTCCTTTCATGGGGACCAGATTGGCCTTTATAAAACCAACAAATTAGCCACAAGCTCAGAAACCATGGCCTAGGAGTCATGCAGCCAGAGGCCACAAGATTGCTAACCTCCCCAATTGCCCCTATAGATAACATTACTATTGTAAAACCTAAGATTGATGTCTGAGCGGATTTTTCTGACCCAACATTCTGATGGATTAGCTGGCACATCCCAGACTGAAAAACCGGCTCATCTGGTCTTGTGGCCTCCACCAGGAACTGACTCAGCACAAAAGGACAGCTTCAACTTCCTATGTTTTCATCCCTGACTCAAACTATCAGCATTTCCCATTCCCTAGCACCTTTCCCACCAAACTAAAAAACCCTAGCCTCTGAATTTTCAAGGAGGCTGATCTGAGTAATAATAAGACTCTAGTCTTCCATTTAGCCAGCTCTACCTGTATTAAACTCTTTCTCTATTGCAACTCCCCCATCTTGATAAATTGGTTTCATTCCAGTAGGCAAGAAGAACCCATTGGGCAGTTACACACAGGCAAACTAGATCCTGTGAGGACAAATTGCAGCCTACATCTGTATTTCCTTGCATCCAACCTCAGTAATGTGAGGGACTTACAGGATTAGGCAGTGCCTTTGGCAACACTGCTGCACATGTACCTGGTGTAAGATTGAGAGAAGCAGAATGAGGAGATCTGGCAGGAGTTGCAGAGCTGCAGGCCAGGCTGCTGGCCCATGTCTACATGGTGAGCCAGCAGATCAGTGCCCAGCCCTACGATGACCTTTAGGACTTCAGATCAAATGGCTGCTGCTTTACTTCTGCCTTCCAAATCTCACGCACATTCTCTTTTGACTAACCCTAACCTAGAATCATACAGGAAAGGGAATTCTGGAAAATGTAGTTCTATCTTAGCTAAGTCAACACTCTATGAAGCTACTGCAAGTCTGTTTCTGCATAAATCCTTGAGTAAGCAAGGGACAGAAGATATACATCTGCTATATTTTCAATCTGTCTCAGTTCATGAGTGCATATCATAGTGTTAGCATGGCACAATGTTGAGTACATCCAATTAATTCTATTTGGTTGAATTTTTAGAATAAGACTGCTTTCCTAAACTCTAGCCAACTGTTTCATTACATCTCTCCTGAAGAAAGTGATCTGCACCAGTGTGAGGGGAGAAAGATTGTTTGCACTGGGTCTATAAACTGAGAGATGGCATATGTGGGTCTCTGATATGGTCCCCTCCTAAGAAGGGATTTCTAGAGCAGTTTTCTCACATCCAATTTTCAATTTACACTTTGACTTTGAAACCCAAGCCTGATTTTAAAACCTCCTGCAATAAATATTTGTTAAAATGGTGAAAAATGAATTGTGAACTTCTTATCTGTAGGGATTTTCTGGTAAGTGTCTGTATTCCTTTTAGCAACTAGCAAAGTGCTTGGCACAAATTAAGTACTCCATATAGATGTGGGTTAAATTATTTATTGCAAATTTCTATTCTGGTGTTGTAAAATGAGTATTATGCTTTCTTTTTCAGTAGTTTTCCAAGTTGCCTTTAACATAAGCCACTTAATATTGTGTGTGCCTTGGGGCTTGGGTAAAAATGACTGCCCATTCAGTGTGGGTTTTGCAAGGCAAGTTGGAGCTTGCAGAAAAGTAAATGTACATTGAAATACTTGGGAAAATTTTGGCCCTGTTTGTTTCCTTCAGTGTTTGCATAAATTCCTACACTCTACCTGTACCTCTCTCTCTTCCTCTCTTTGATAAATTATCTTAAATATTATAAAGTAATTCATGCTCTTGTTAAACAGTAAATAAAGGAGAAAAGTGAATATAAAAGTTCTTGAAATGCCTCCTCCACCATACACAATTTTGCGTGATTCAAAATTCCACTGTTGATATTTTTGGTATGTATCTTTCCTCAAATATTCCATATGTTTACAAAAATATATACGAATATGTATGCATACTTATACGCTTACATTTGAAGGAAACAGGATTACATTACATAAAAATGCTATGCTGCTACTGGTTTTTACTTACGATATTTTGAAACTTTTTCAACATCAGCACATAAACGTGCAGTTTTAAGTAAACTCTTGAAATGTATTCCAATGTATGTAGTCACAATTTAACCAGTTCCCTATGATGGTCATCTTAGGCTGATTCTAAGAATTAACATTATAAACAATGTTGCATATACATATATCTTTGTATTTATCATGCAAATATAGCCAAGGAGTAAATTTGTAGCAGTGGAAGTACATGGTTTGCCTGAGTTTTGTTAGCAACTGAAAAGTATGTATTTTCAGGATATATAATATTTATAGCTCAGTAAAAGTTTCTAGTCAACACAGGGTTACGCGTATCTACACCGCCTCTTTTGTCAAGAGACCTTTGACAAAAGGAAAATAAGACCTTGGAAGAAAAGTCTTTGTCCTTATTCCTCTTAGAGCTTCCTTTAGCCATCTGCAATTCACTGATAATTAGCATCCACCACCATCTCCTGGAACTGAAGAAAGCTTTTCTAGAGATTAAAAGTATCACTATATTTAATTCAAAATCTAATGCATTGTAAAACAATTATTTTTATAATTCCATTATCTTAATATGGAACAATAATGCTGATATTGCCACTAAAAATTAGCTGGCATTATCTATTAAAATTAATCACATGCATTTCTCATGAGCCATGAATCTACCCCTATATACACATCAGAAATGAGTACATGTATCTGTCAAAAGTGTTCTGTGAGAATGTTTGCAGCAGCATTATTCCCAGTAGCCTCAAAGGGAAACAACACAAATGCCCTTCAACAGTGGAATGCATAAATTGTGCCATACTCATAAAAAGGAATAATACACAACAGTGTAAATGAAGAAATTATTACCATAGAAACTACGGATGAACCTCATGAACATAATGTGAATTTGAATAGAGCCAGACACAAAAGAATACATAATATATGATTCCAAAGAATCAACAGGAAAAATGAATCTGCAGTATGTGTTGGCTAATGACTGGAGGCGTAATGAGGTGCTGATCTGTGCACTGTGCTAGCATTCTATTTTTTGACTTGGATGGGTTTTGCATAGGTATCTTCAGCTTGTGATAATTATCAGCAGAGGGGAGAGTATGCACACAATTCTTCAGGATGAGATTGGTGACATGCAGAGAAAAGGGGGAAATGGCTGTAGTTAAAAAAAAGTCAATTTCCTCCTCCCCACTTCTCCAGCTCTCCATTTCCCAGGAAGAGAGCCCAGGGAAAAGCAAACCAAGAAACAAATTAGAGCTCAAACTCTCAAACAGATCTGGAGACTCAAATATCCATCTCTTTGGGCAAAAGGCATTCCTAGATTTGTCCAAGGTACAAAAACTACCACTCTAACCACGTTTCTTCGCTGCCTGGGGTCAGATAAGTAAAAACCAATTATTTATTTATTTTTAAGTTACTTCCAACCTCGCTGCCTCGAGCTTCCGAATCACCTAGGCAACCTGGAAGCTGCCCATCTAAGGGGGTGAGGTCGAATCCCAGCCTTGACGCCTTAGCAACCGAGCTAGTCTTTCTCGCGTCCCAGCAACGCGCCCCACCCTTTCCTGTCAGGCCTATTCTCCCTGGTGCCCCTCCCTTCCTCGAGGCTGCAGCTCACCCCTCACTGGGTCTCTCCCTGGTCCGGAGGGCGCGGGTCTGCACACTCTCACTCAGTGCCGGACAGCGGTTCCTGCCGCTCCTGCGGTGGGGGCTGCCCGAGAGCCAGGGCAGTGGGGAGGGACGGCGAGAAAGAATGTTTAAGTTTATTTAAGAAAGAGGAAAAAAGAGTCAACAGATTCAGGATTTTCGTCATTCTTATTTTTAAGTCACGTCCAAAGCTCCGTGGAGAAGGGGCTGGAGGGTGGGAAAATCATTTTTGTATACACTCCATATAAGAGAGAAGAGACCCATCGAAGATTCGGTACGGAGTCACCTGGAAATTGGAGATGTTGGATACGATCGCCCGTGCCCTGCAGGACCTGGGCAGGCAGGTGCTGCCCACTCTGCCCTCGCTGAGCCAGGAGGGTAAGCGTGTTGGGTAGTGGGGGGTGGCCCTGGAGATTGAACCTTCACCTGCCTGCAGGGGAAGCGGGGAGACCCACTTCCCTATTCCCTGGCTCAGGCCTGGCCTGCAAGTGGCTAAGTTGCCTTGACAACCAGCTGGTAATCACATCAGACCCACACTGGACGCCCAGAGACCCTTTTCTGGTTTTGATTAAACGAGGTGATGCACAGACAGCACAAAGTAAGTGATCAATAAAGGGACTAGCACAAAGTAAGTGCTCAATAAAGGTTAGGTAAAAACAAGCATTCCCACCCCACCCACTGGGATGGATCACAACCCTTTTGCCTATCTAGAGAAAAGAGGTGCAGGGACCCTAAATGGCTCCTTTTGAGAGTTCCTGCAAAGACGGTTGCTTTTGTTGCCCTTGACATCATGTGGTTGTATTAAGAAAATGAAATGATCATAAAAAGATACAGGGTAAGTACTTTGGAAGGGGACCTGGCACCTTCTCAGAGAAAACTCATTAGGCTTGGTTAGTAGCAAGACAAGATCTGTTTTTAGCATCATTTGTAGAAGAGTCACCCCAAAGTGAGGCTGAGATCTGTCTGCAAACCATAGGAGCACTTTGGAAGAAAGGTGCTGCAGGAATGCAAACTCTTATTATTATCAAACCACTATAACATAGAGATGTTGCTTAGGCTTTAACCAAATGACCGCAGGAAACAAATACGAACAGATACTTCTTTCTCTTCCCCTGCATCACTCCTATCTTTTCCTCTGAAAATCATCATGAAAGAAGCATTGAAGATAATGGTTTAATGAATTTAAAAACATTTCTTATATTTGTAAATTTATATATAGTCATTCAAGTAATTTTGAAACCTTGCTATATGCTGAGGACTAGTTAACTTATGGTGAACAAAAATCTTGGAATTTACTGTTTAGTGGGGAAGATACACATTAATCAAATAATCACACATATCAATGTAAATTTACCATTTGGGTAAATGCTACCAGGGAGGAGGTAAATGATACAGTAAGAAATTTTTTAAAAGATGATTTTTTAGAGCAGTTGCAGGTTCACAGTAAATTAAGAAGGAGGGACAATGTATTAGTTTATTCTTACACTGCTATGAAGATACTATCCCAGACTGGGTCATTATAAAGGAAAGAGGTTTAATTGACTCACAGCTCTGCATGGCTGGGAGCCCTCGGGAAACTTAAAATCATGGCAGAAGGGGAAGCAGCCATGTCTTACATGACGGCAGGAGAGAGACAGAGAGAAGCCCAGGGGACTAGGGGAAACCGCCATTTATAATACTCTCAGATCTTGTGAGAAATCCCTCACCATCATGAAAACAGCATGAGGAAAACTGCTCTCAGGATCCAATCACCTCCCACCAGGCCTCTCCCTCAACACCTAGGGATTACAATTCAAGATGAGATTTGGGTGGGGACACAAAGCCTAACCATATCAGACAGAGATGTCCCACATATTCTCTAACCTCACACTTGGATAGACTCTCCTATTGTCAACATCCCCCACCAGAGTGGTACTCGAGTTACAATTGAACTTTCATTGACACATCAAAATCACCCAAGGTTCATAGTTTACATTAGAGTTCTTTCTTGGTGTTGTACATTCTATGAGTTTGGACAAATGTAAAATGACATGTATTTGTCATTGCAGTCATATAGAGTATTTTCACTCCCCTTTATTCTGCCTATTCACCCCTACCCCCAATCCCAAACTCTGGAAACCACTGATCTTTCCACTGTCTTCATAGTTTTGCCAGTTCCAGAATGTAATATAGTCGGAATCATACAGTGTAAGCCTTTTCAGATTGGCTTCCTTCACTTAGCAATATGCATTTATGTTCCTCCGTGTCTTTTTGTGGCTTGATAGCTCATTTCTTTTAGTTCTGAATAATATTCCATTATCTAGATGTACCACAGGTTTTTTTTTTTGAATCTATTCACCCACTGAAAAATGTCTTGGTTGCTTCCAAGTTTTGGCAATGATGAATAAAGCTGCTTTAAAGATCTGTGTGCAGGTTTTAAAACATTGGATGTAAGTTTTCAATTCATTTGGGTAAATACACAGGGACATAACTGCTAGATTGTATGGTAAGAGGATGTTTAGTTTTGTGAGAAACTGCCAGACTGTCTTCCAAAGGGGCTATACCATGTTGCATTCCCAAGAGCAATGAGTGAGAATTCTTGTCGCTCCATGTTATTGTCAGCATTTGTTGTTGTATTTTAGATTTTGGTCATTCTAATAGATGTGTGCATTGGTATCTCATTGTTTTAATTTGCATTATCCTGATGATATATAATGGAGAGCACCTTTTAATATGCTTGTAATTTTTTGATGATACATATATAAAGGGCTTTGGCTCATTTTTAAATTGAGTTTTTCTTCTCTTAGTGTTGTTTTAAGAGTTATTTGTATATTTTGCATGACAGTGTCTTTTGCAAATATTTTTTTCCAGTCTGTGGCTTGTCTTCTTTCTCTTGACATTGTTTTTCACAGAGCAGAAGTTTTAAATTTTAATGAAGTCCATCTTATTACTTCTTGCTTGGATTATGCCTTTGGTGTTTCATCTAAAGTCTTTTCTATACCCAAGATCATCTAAGTTTTGTCCTATGTTATCTTCTAGGAGTTCTACGGTTTTGCACTTCATATTTAGGTCTATGATTCATCTTAAGTTAATTTTTGTGAAAGATGTAAGGTCTGTGTCTAGGTTCATTTATTTTTTTATTTTTTGCATGTGGATGTCCAGTTGTTCTAGCAATGTTTGTTTAAAAGACAATCTGCTCCATTGTATTGCTTTTGCTTCTTTGTCATAGATAAGTTGACTGTATTTATATGGGTCTATTCCTGGGCTCTCTTTTGTGTCCTATTAATCTATTTGTCTAGTGTTTTGTCAATAACACACTGTCTTGATGACTCGGCTTTATTGTAAATCTTGAAGTTGGGTAGTGACAGTCCTCTGACTTGTCCCATGTGTTATGTAGATGCATATTATTTAGTTCCCATGTATTTTGGGATTTTCCACTTATCTTTCTCTTATTCATTTCTACTTTAATCCCGTTGTAATCTGAGAACAGGCATTGTATGATTTATATCCTATTTGTTAAGGTGTGTTCTATGGCCCAGAACATGGTCTGTCTTGGTCAATGTTCCACGTGAGCTTGAGAAGAATGTGCATTCTACTGCTGTTGGATGAATTAGTCTGTAGATATCAACTATATCCATTTGACAGATGGTGCTGTTGAGTTCAACTATGCCTTTACTGATTTTCTGCCTGCTGGATCTGTTCATTTCTGATAGGTCAGTACTGAAGTCTTCAAGTATGATAATGGATTCATTTATCTCTTCTTGCAATTCTATTAGTTTTTGCCTCATGAATTTGACAACTATTTTTAGGTGTACACATATTAAAAATTCTTATGTCTTCTTGAAGAATTGACCCCCCTATTATTATGTAATGCTCTTTATTTCTGACAACTCTCCTTGATTTGAAGTCTGTTCTGTCTAAAATTAATATAGCCACTCCTGCTTTCTTTTGATTAGCATTACCATGCTATATTTCCTCCATCCATCTACTTTTAACCTATATGTTTTTAGATTTAGATTGGGTTTCTTTTAGACAACATATAGTTGGGTTTTGTTTTTTGGTCCACTCCAAAAATCTCTTTTAATTGGTACATTTAGCCTATGTTCAAAGTGATTACTGATATAGCTAGATTAATATCTATCATATTTGTTTTTGTTTTCTACTTTTTGCCCTGGTTTTTTGTATCTATCTTTATTTTCAACTGAGCATTTTATGACTCCATTTTCTCCTTTTTTAGCATATCAGTTATATTTTTTTTAAAAATTGCCTTAGATTACAATATATATTTACAATCAATTCAAGTCCACTTCCAAATAACACTGTACCACTTCACAGGTAGTGTGATTATTTTATAATAACAAAACCTTAATTCCTTCCTCCCATCCCTTGTATTATTGCTGTCATTCATTTCATTTCACTTATATATAAACATAAATACATATGATATATGCATAAGCATACATAATTGAATAATTATTGCTATTATTGGACAAACTGCTATCTATTAGGTCAGCTAAGAATAATAAACACAGGTGCAGTGGCTTATGCTTGTAATCCCAGCACTTTAGGAGGCCAAGGTGGTAGAATCACTTGAGTCCAGGAGTCCAGGAGTTCAGGATCAGCCTGGGCAATATAGTGAGACCTTGTCTACAAAAAATTAAAACAACAAAAAAAATAAGATGGACATGGTGGCACACGACTGTAGTCCCAGCTACTCAGGAGGTTGAGGTAGGAGGATTGCTTGAGAGCCCAGCAGGTGGAGGTTGCAGTGAGCCAAGATTGCACCATTGCACTCCAGGCTGGGCAACAGAGTGAGACCCTGTCTCAAAGAAAAAATAAGTTTTTATTTTACCCTTACTTATTCCTTCTTTGATGGTCTTCCTTTTCTTTTTTTTTTTCTTTTAAATGTAGATCCAAGTTTCTGACCTACATCATTTTCCTTTTTTCTAAGGAACATCTTTCAATATTTCTTGAAAAGCAGGTCTACTAGCAATTAATTCCATTAATTTTGTTTGTCTGAAAACAATTTCTCCTTTGCTTTTGAAAAATAATTTTACAGGAAATTTAGGTTGGTGTTTTCTTTTTATCAACACTTGAAATGTCTTACTGTACTCTCATTTTGCTTGGTTTCTGAGAAGTAGTTCAATATAATTCTTATCTTTGTATCTCTATAGATGAGGTGTTCCTTCCCCTCTCTCTGCCCAGCTTCTTTCAGGGTTTGTTTTTAGCTCTGATTTTCTGTACTTTGAAAATGATATTCCTAGGTGTCTTTTCAGGCATTAATCCAGCTTGGTGTTATTTGAGCTTCCTGGATCTGTGGTTTCACGTCTGACATTAGAGGGAAATTCTCAGTAATTGTTTCAAGTATTTCCTCTATTATTTCTCCCTCTTCTGGTATTCCCATTATGAGTACACACCTTCTGTAGTTGCCTCACAATCCTTGGATACTCTGGGGTTTTTTTTCCAGTCTTTGTTTGCTTTCCTTTTGAAGTTTCCTTGTCACATTTTCAAGCTCAGAGATTCTTTATTAAGTCATATCCAGTCCACTAGTAAGCCTTTCAAAGGCATTTTTCACTGCTGTTACAGTGTTTTTAGTTGCTAGCATTTATTTTTGGTTCTTTCTTAGGATTTCAATCTCTCTGCTTATGTTGCCCATCTGTTCTTGCATGCCGTATACTATATCCATTAGAGCCCTTAGCATATTAACCATAGTTGTTTTAAATTGCCAGTGTGATCGTTCCAACATCCCTGCCATGTCTGGCTCTGATGGTTGCTCTGTCTCTTCATATTGTGTGTTTTGCCTTTTAGTATGCCTTATAATTTTTTCTTGATAGCTGGAAGTGATGTACTGGGTAAAAGTAACTTCTATAAATAGGCCTTTAGTGATGTAGGGGTAGAGTGTGTGGGGGCGGGAAAGCAGTCTATAGTCCTATGATCAGGTCTCAGTCTTTTAGTGAGCCTGTGCCTCTGGACTGTGAACTTTACAAATGTTTCTCAGATTTTTCCTTTCTCCTTAGGTGGGACAGAATGGCTAAAGTGGACTGGAGTTGGTCATTTCCCTTCTCCCAGGTCAGTTAGGCTCGGATAATATCCCAGCAGGTTAGGCTTCGGTGAACTAGTTTCTTCTGAGGGCAGGTCATTAAGAACAACAGAGTGCTCTGGCACATTTAAAAACGGTATTTTTTTTCTTCCCCCCACCAGAAGCACAAGGAGATTTTTCTCTCATATTTACCTGGATATTTGGCTGTGGGAATCTGGTTGAGTTCTGGGAAGTAAACCTTCCCCTATGTGGGAACACTCCCTCCATGACTGGGTCCCCCTGGAGGTTTTAACTCTTGGTGTTGTCCACACTAAGCCTCCAGAAATTTGTCAATTACACTTTGGGTTTTCTTACCCAGCATTGGTTCTTGATGCTGTTTCTGCATGTGTGTCTGTTTCAGGAAGCCATTCCTCCTGGTATTTGCATTTCTGTCTCTCCAGTTTTTAGGGGCAGCAGTCTGCCCTGTGTCCTCCCTCATCTTACGGATCCAAGAAGAGTTGTTGATTTTTCAGTCCGGTCAACTTTTAGTTTTAGGATGGAGTGGTGACTTCCTTACATACAGCACCAAGAAATGGAAGTCAAATGAGAACTTTTAATAGAGAGTAAGGATGGAGGTGTGTGCCAAGAATGACTAAAGAAGGGATAATTTGAGCTGAGTTGTGAAGAACGAGTTGGAATTAAGTAGATGAAATGGATCAGAGAGGTAGAGAGTGGAAGTGAGGTGAAAATGATTTTGGCAAAGGGAATGACAGGGGCAAAAACTTATGGTGAGAGTATGATGTAATGGAGCAACTGAAAGACGGTGGATTGGCTGCTCTGTAGATTTGGGGAGGGAGTGTATTCTAAAGTAGGCTAGAGAGAAAGGAAGGGGTCAAGTAATGCAGGGCCATGTAAGTCATATTAAGGATGTTGACCTTTATGTTAAGCCTGATGGGAAGCCATTAAGTGTTCTGAGCTGGAGGTCAAGGAGAAGTTGAATGATGCGATCAGTTTATATTTGGAAAAGATCACTCCAGTTGCCAGGTGGGGAATGAATAGTAGGGTCAAGAATACCTATAGCAATAGTCTTGGTGAGAACAAATGGTAGCTTGGTCTAAAACTGGTAACAGTAGAAATAGAGAGGAATGCAATGAATGAAGGGCAACTTGGAGGTAAAATCTACAGATTATGGTGATGGACTGGATGTTAGGGGTGAGGGATAAGAGAAGTCTAAAGGATGACTTCTGAGTTCCTGGCTCATATAAATTAATAGATAGTAGTGCCATTCACTGAGACTGATATCCCGGATAAAAGACAAGATTTAAGGGAAGAAAGATTGTGGTTTTGGGCAAGTTGAAGGGCCTTTGTGTGTTATCTAAGTAGGCAGTTGGATAAAGGTCCAGAATCTCAAAGAGGGGGTGGCAAGGAGTCTGGGTCTGTAAATAAACATTTGGGAATCATCCTGAGTTTGGCTGTGACTGCTGAAGTAGAGAGTATAGAGTGAAAAGAGAAGCAGCCTAGGAATATACCTTGAAAAACCCTACCATTTAATGGTTGGGTTGAGGAGCATAAGCCTGCAAGGGAGACTGAAGAAATGGCCAGAGAATTAGGAGAAAATCCAAATGAGAGTAGTAGTATAAAAGCCAAAAGGAGAAGTGCTTAAAGGCGGAGGGAGTGATCAATAGTGTCAGACATGGCTGAGGGCTCAGAATTAAATATGTTTATTGAATGTATTGACAAAGAGACCATCGGTGACTTCAGCAAGGGCTTTACTGGTAGAAAACAGAAGTCAAAGTCAAACTACTGTTTATTAACTTTCACAAATGATCTATTGCAACAAGGATGAAGATAAACTTAAAACTCAGCAAAACACAGAAATTAACTTTCATCAGTGTATATATTCATCATTGCATATTCCTGCTGCTCCTGTATCTTTTAGCAAAGTTTAATATTATGTAATTATAGTGCTTAGAAGGCCCTGTCATCATTTTACAGATGTGAACTGGGTAAAACTTGAGTCCATGGAGGCAGGAAGGCTGTGGGCCTTCCATGCAGCACACTGTTCTTTCCATTGCATTATGCTCTGGGAATATGTTTCTTTGTTCAAATCATCCTTTACTATTCTGCTATACTATTCCATATATCAGTATTTTAATTTTAGAAGATAAGTTTTATAACAACAGGAAACATATCTGTTTTTTTTGACATTAATATCTTATTCAAGCATATAGTATTGTATAATTTACAGAACAGACATGTAGTTCTTTTTTTTTTTGTAATGATCATATACAAGATACAGTATTCCTGTTACTTGGCACTGTGTTTAAGCATATGGTTTTGAGTGCATGGAATGGTAAGAATTTGAAGCCAAATGAAGGTTGAACTGAATATAGAGTATATGTCTAGGGATTAGTTCTTTATAAGAGTGATTCTTGGCATTTCAGTGTTTGATTGAAATAAGTAAGAACCCTGGCCTCCCTTAAAATATGAAAGTAGTATATCCTTCAATTTGCTTTTAGACTTGATATTTTCATTTTGAGATTTAATGATATCCTCTCTGACTCTTTGGGATGTCAGAAAAAGTCAAATTTAGAAATTACAGTCTGTAAGCTTTCCAAGTCTATTCCAATTGGATTGCAGGGGCCTAAAGCTTCCTAAGGCAAATGATATGCATAGTTTCCTTTCTCTTCAGTGAGAAATAGCAAATTTTAGTTTAGACTAATTAGTTCTGCTCTTATATAATGTTGTCTATTATGCTTTATGGAATAAAACAATACAGTGGGCTTGAATATATCATCCAAATGAAGAAAGACAAAATCCTCAAATTTTCAATTAAACTCAGCTAAGTCTTTTCACTGGGGTTTGGTTGCAAACTATACACTTTCTTCTGGCTCTAATGAAATAATTTCATCTTCAGAGTAGTTGTTTTCCTAACATATGAGCTTTTAGAGGTGAAAGACTTTTAGAGTCATACATTTAACAATTTTGACTTAATAACTTTGAAAGTTCTCCATGTACATCTGGATACTGAGATTTTTGCATTCGTGAATTAATGAAATGTCTGGTCATGATGAAAATTTTAATTCAGTATACAGTTAGGACTGGTTATTAGTCTTAGCAGCCTGTAGTAGAATTCTATGGGCTGTGGGGGTGGGGAGGAGTGGGGAACAAGGTAGGATGGGCAGAGTAGGGGAAATGCCTGATTATAGAACGTGATTAATGAGGGGCAGAATCTTGGCCCTTGTGCTCATTGTAGCCTGCAGCCCTAATTTTATTAATGGGTGAGTTTCTATCACCAAATTTGTTCCCAGATATTCATAAAAGTCATTGCTACTTCTCATCCATTAAACCTGCCCCTTCCCTGGCCTATTAATAAAAATATTTATAACTCTGATATACCAGAATTAAAAGATTGCACTCTCCGTGCTTTAGTTAGTGGTTTACATTGTTAGAAAAAAATATAAACCAAATAAACCAATAAAACAAGCAGTTTCCAAAGTAGAAAAAGGATTGGGCTTTTGTCACCAACTGCATCTATGTCCCCAAATGACAAGTTGGTTAATGTCACTGTTCTTGATTTTTTATTTTGAGATTTAAAACTTAACACTCTTGAGTTGCAAAGAGTTCTTAACTGGAAAGTATCTTTGATAAACACATGATTAGGTTTGGAAGGGTGATGTTAATACAGATATAATTTTCTAGGCTTTGAAATATTAGTCATACCTACAGTATAGGTTCATATCATACATTAACACTTTAGTTATTGGCAACTACCTATTTTTCTACCACAGTTTTTTGAAACACAACTCAGAGCAAGAAGATAAACTTTGAAAGCTTCCCTCCAATCAGTCAAAATTGGTAGTGCAAAATGTATGCATTAATTCAAAGTAAAGCTCCTTGTCCTACTCAAAAGTGTGTTTTTAAAAATTATTTTAGGCTGGGCATGGTGGCTCATGCCTGTAATGCCAGCACTTTGGGAGGCCGAGGAGTGTGGATCACCTGAGGTCAAGAGTTGCAGACCAGCCTGGCCGACGTGGCGAAACCCCATCTCTACTAAAAATACAATTAGCAAGGCATGGTGGCTGGCGCCTGTAATCCCAGCTACTCAGGAGGCTGAGGCAGGAGACTCGTTTGAACCCGGGAGGCGGAGGTTGCAGTGAGCCGAGATCACGCCACTGTACTCCACCCTGGGCATCAGTGATACCCTGTCTCAAAAAAAAAAAAATTATTTTAGACATATTATTAGTATTTGTTATTTCCAGAACACAGTAGATATGAAGCAATGAATTACGACTGGTCCAGGAGCCCACAGAGTACTAGTAGCACAAGTGACAGCTGGTAGCTTAGCAGTGAAAATGAAAATAAAAGCAGATTTGAGGATTTAGCAAAATAGAAGTGTAGGAAAAGTTAATGTACACAAAACAGCCTTTCATGCCTTAGTGGCCTTTTGCCTTATTTGTGTGTTATGGAATGGTGTGAGAATGAACGTTCTTATTAATCAGATGGCACAGAGTAGACACCCGATAAATGGTTGCTGAATGGGTCTTTAAGAAAAGGCTGGGTTATACTTGATTAACTCTCTTTATAGAATAAAGAAAAGGGTGTGACAGAGTTCCCTTTGCTGTAGAAAGATTTTCTTTAAAAATTTATTATTATTATTATTTTAAATCACATCTTCCAAACTTAAGGGAGTAAGCCTTAGCTACAAAGAAAATTAACTTTTGGGAATAGCATTGTTTTTTCTTAATTCTAAATTAATCAGGAATTAGTGTCATTTGCTTCCACATTTCATATGTACATTTTTATTTATTAGCACTAAGGTATTACCACATGGGTGGTCATATAAATTAAATAATTTCTCGTTACTTTTGAATTTCAGAAGTCTCTATTATCTGGGGGAATGTATCAGAATTTGTGGGACGGCAGTTAACCCTGCATAAGGTAAGATTTATTAATTTATTAATAAATTAAATTTATTTATTAATTTTAATGTAGGNAAAAAAAAAAATTATTTTAGACATATTATTAGTATTTGTTATTTCCAGAACACAGTAGATATGAAGCAATGAATTACGACTGGTCCAGGAGCCCACAGAGTACTAGTAGCACAAGTGACAGCTGGTAGCTTAGCAGTGAAAAATGAAAATAAAAAGCAGATTTGAGGATTTAGCAAAAATAGAAGTGTAGGAAAAGTTAATGTACACAAAACAGCCTTTCATGCCTTAGTGGCCTTTTGCCTTATTTGTGTGTTATGGAATGGTGTGAGAATGAACGTTCTTATTAATCAGATGGCACAGAGTAGACACCCGATAAATGGTTGCTGAATGGGTCTTTAAGAAAAGGCTGGGTTATACTTGATTAACTCTCTTTATAGAATAAAGAAAAGGGTGTGACAGAGTTCCCTTTGCTGTAGAAAGATTTTCTTTAAAAATTTATTATTATTATTATTTTAAATCACATCTTCCAAACTTAAGGGAGTAAGCCTTAGCTACAAAGAAAATTAACTTTTGGGAATAGCATTGTTTTTTCTTAATTCTAAATTAATCAGGAATTAGTGTCATTTGCTTCCACATTTCATATGTACATTTTATTTATTAGCACTAAGGTATTACCACATGGGTGGTCATATAAATTAAATAATTTCTCGTTACTTTTGAATTTCAGAAGTCTCTATTATCTGGGGAATGTATCAGAATTTGTGGGACGGCAGTTAACCCTGCATAAGGTAAGATTTATTAATTTATTAATAAATTAAATTTATTTATTAATTTTAATGTAGGCATCTAAAGGATCTTTCCTCCATAGTCTTGTATAATGTTGCTGGGAGCAGGGCAGTAGACTTTAGAGCCATCCCGTTTAACTTCCAGTCCTGTGATTTTATGATGCTCATGCTTTGGACTTGTGGGTAATAGATGTAACAAACATGAATTTTATTTTTAGGTAATGAATTTGTAAGTTCTGCTCTTCTAGTGTTACAGAGTGTAGTGCTGATCAGCCTGGGTGTGTGTAAGGAAACTAGATGAGTTCTGTTTGTCTGTGATCTGATAGTTCCTGGCATAGCTGTAGAAGGATATAACGCTTCTTGTCTTGCCTCCTTGCAGGGAATGGATTTTAATTGAAATAGAAGACTTGCCAAAATGAGAAACTTTGCCCAGGGCTGGACCATTCCCTCCTGTTAAGTCTTGGCTTTAGATGCCATAAAACTGCATGGAGATTTGGGGATGAACTTGGGGGAAGCTGGGAAGTTGTGGAACTTTTATACCCCATTCAGAGGTCCTACTGTGAGAGCCCGTGGGCAGAATTCATACCTCAAATTTATTTTGTTTGGCTTGAGAATTTGAATTTGTTATCAGCACTTAAACTTGGGAGAAATTATATAATGTTTTGGATTTTTTCCCTCCCTTTCATTGAAAAATCAGCAGATCTAACAATACTAGTCTTCCATTACTACGTGGTGACACATTTGGAGCTCAAGATGTGCTCTTCCCTTTAGATGGGGTGTGCAGTCCATAGCCATCACATTCCCTGGCTGGCTACTTTCACTGTCTTGCTTTCTTTTTTGGCTCCTATTGGCATTTGAGTTTGTAGTCCTTGATATATGATATCTCCAGGGAAACAGAAACCCAGTATGAGAGCTAAAAACATTTGCTTCTACCCATCAGCCAGGATCACTACATTGCAGCATATGATTTGGACGCTGGGTTGTCTAAGTGGCAGACATAAAATCTAAAAGTAGGAACGAGAAAGCAGAGATTCTCATGCCCTCTTAAATTCCTCTAATGGCAGATGATTAAAATTTAAAATGTCACACAATTTAGGACGGAAGTAATCTTGGTTAAAGATTAAAAGATGCTATGACATTCACACAAATTTTCTTAGCCTTTTGACGATACAGAGATGAGCGATCTGATGTCTGTAAATCATCATGGACCAATATATTATATTTTATACTAAGCTTATTTGAAAACTTAGAATTATAAAATGCTATCACTCTGAAGAGTCCTAGAGATCACTGAATTTTTAAGGCCTAAGCTTACTTCTCTTCATGTTTTTTGGATAATAATATTAAGGATTATTTTTTCTTCACTCCTTCAATGAATTCTGTTTTGTTTTTTTTGTTTTTTTCCTTTCAGGGGGTTCAGATTCCAGGATTTGGAACTTTCACTTTCATGAGACAAAAACTTGAGGTGGGCAACAACAAGTTTATCTTAATCCAGAGGCCTGTGTTTATTATGGCGGAGAAGCTAGTGCAGATCCATGGACTCAAACAAAACAAAGTATATACTCCTGGTAAATAATTCTGATACATAGGATTTTCCCAGAAGGTTACTGTCCTGGGGATAAAAAAAAAAAAAAAAAATGAAAGGGCAAAGCATAGCCAGTGCTGCTGTCTTACCTTCTGATTTGAGGAACTCACTTTTCATAAGGTGGTTTTGGCACAGGGAAGGGTCAAAGTGGAAAAATAATAGTCTTCCTGAAGGCTATTTTAAACCCCAGTAACCTAAGAGGTAGGAGTGAAAAAACCTGATGTAACATAACAGAAAATTTATGTAAAAGTCACACCACAGAGCTGTAAGCCCTTTATTTCAGATCCTAAGAGATTAAAAGTGGTTATAAAGAAGAGAAAGTTAATTAGGATCTCTGGTTGGGAGAACTACAGTCAGTATCAGCTGTCAAAAAGATACCTGTCTTTCTATCATACGTATAATCCAAATCATTAAAATTTGAAAGTTAGAAGTTGAATAATTCCATAAAGACTTAATGCATACCTTACATACCTTTCTCACACCCTAAAGCCAACCTACCTCCCTCCTTCCTTTCCTCCTTCCCTCCCTCCCTCCCTCCCTCCTTTCCTTCCTTCCTTCCTTCCTTAAATATTGATTGAGAGCCAACTATGTGTCAGACCTTGTTCCAGGTGCTTGAGACATAGTGGTAAACAAAACAGGCATAATCCCTGCCACAGACTGCTTCCATCCAGCTTTAGTGTGTGGGCTTCCTAACACCTCCTTTGGTTACTTAGCAGCCTTTGGGTGCATACTTTCTGATTCCTGGCTGTGTTCCTTTTGACCTTCCTGACTGTCCCTGCCCCCTGCATCAGACTCACACCTGGATAAATGGAGACAGTCTATCTCCGATGGCAACAGGCAAAAAGGCTGTAACTGTCCTCTAAGTTAATGTTCCTAAAAGTTAATTTTCAGAGTCACTTGAGTTAACTTTCTACTTTCAAAAGAATGATATATTAGAAAAACAAATGCCAACAAACCATACTTAGAATTTCTTAGGTATATATTCAGTATAGTGGGCTTGATGAACTTTTCAGCTATTTTTACCTAGAGTTTTTTTTTCTTTTCTTTTTTTCCCCTTTCATGGAAACAAAAGAAATACCTAGAGTTTTATGTCAGAAGAAATATATCCTATTTCATCAAAACCTATCTAAGAAAATGAAAATAAAGCTAACATTTTGCAAAACATCTGTGCCTTAGAATTAAAGCTCATTTTCCATCTTGGATCTTGTACTGTAGTCCAAAAAAGTAGTTTAGATCTAAAATTGTATTTTTTACTGGGTGAGGCAATTTCAGAATTAGACATATATGACTGAATTCGTTCAAAAGAATAATTCTAGGCCGGGCATGGTGGCACATGCAATGGTGGCACATGCCTGTAATCCCAGAATTTTGGAGGCTAAGGTGGGAGAATCACTTGAGGCCAGAAGTTCAAGACCAGCCTTGGCAACATAGCAAGATCCTGCCTCTACAAAAAATTATTTCAAAGAACTTAGGCAGGCGTGATGGTTGACACCAGCAGTCTCAACTACTTGGCAGGCTGAGGCAAGAGGATCACTTTAGCCCAGGAGTTAGTTGGAGGCTGCAAAATAATAATAATAATAATAATAATAATAATAATAATAAGAGAAATAAGGAAATAAATAAAAATTTAAAACCCCCAAAGAAAAATTTCTGTCTACGTTTAGCTTTGTGGTTATGATTCTTCATCATTAATTAACTAGGTAACTGTATTTGTTCTCACACTGTTATAAATAACTACCTAAGACTGGGTAATTTATGAAGAAAAGAGGCTTAATTGGCCGGGCGCGGTGGCTCAAGCCTGTAATCCCAGCACTTTGGGAGGCCGAGACGGGCGGATCACGAGGT